>NC_133341.1:5001000-5334333 GCF_030506205.2 Paramisgurnus dabryanus | reverse complement strand
TCTCAGCTATTTTCTGACAATTGTCTTTCTGCTCACCAAAGGAATTTAGGTAGGTTATTGTTCTATCCACGATGTTGCAGTGCTAAACAGAAAATGGAAATAGCAGGTAACAAGTTGTATAAAACTCAGCAAGATAATATTTGCGTGTATTCAGGGCTCCAGACTGCCACCAAATGGTGGCATTTTGCCACCAAATTTTGAGAGTGTGTCACTGAATTTTACATCCAGTCGCACAAGTGCGACCAGTAAATTTGACATTTTTTTTGTGATGTGACACTGAATTTGAAACAGTAGCCTACATTGATGATAGATGCAGAAAGTACAAAGTATTTATTAGTAATACAGTGGAAATTAGTAGAAATGTGGATATTTGATTAGCATGTTGATTTTCGGTGTGTGCCCCTAAATTTTCTTGTTGCGCCCCTAAAATTTTCAGTTGAGGGCCACTGTGCTCCTTGTGAAAAAAGTTAGTCTGGAGCCCAGGTATTACTTTAAATTTACCACAATACTTTTTTTTTTAAATACATAAAAGATAAATAAAATTTTCTACTTAGATTTAGAGGAACTTACAAAGAAAGTCCAGTGATTCCCTCCCTCCAGGTATGGACCAATAACAACTTCTGCCTTTTTAAGAATGTTATTCTGCAAATGAATGAAAAGGCTACATGAAACACTGCCATCTTGGATAGGAAAATAAATTTTTGTAAACCACGTGCACTTCATTATGATAGAACTACACTGTTTTGTATATTTACAAAGAAATAATGCATCCAATTCACTCTCAACAAAAAATAACTGTATAACGCATTCGATTACAGCCCGGAAAGTACTGCGTAATTAAGACGAATTTACAGTGTAACTTTCTTTAATTATAGGGGTGGTTTCCCAGACAGGGATTAGTCCTAGACTAAAATAAATGCAAGAGCTGTCCAAACTGAAAACAACTTGCACTGACTTAAAATACATCAGTGCCCATTGTTTTGTGTCAAAATGCACACAAGTATGTTTTTAGTAAGGCACGTTTGATAAAAGAAGTTATATTTCCTAATTAAACTAAGGTCTAGTCCTGGCTTAAGCTAATCTCTGTCTGGGAAACCATCCCATAGTGTACCAATAAAGTACTTACATGTAAGTATAAGGGAACAACAATATGTAAAGTTTGGGATATAAAGGGGTAACAACCAGGAGAATAAAAAAATATAATTACAGAAAGTTACACTGTAAAACTGCTTTAATTATGCAGTACATTCCAGGATATAATCAAAAGCGTTGCCAAAAGAACACTGTAAAAGTAATTCTTACCTTTACAAAATTATGACTTGCTGCCCTGACCTTCCCATCAAGAATATTGTTCAAGGTGTGGCAATTGATTGCCACTAAACCTGTTGTCTTCTAAATTACACATGAAATTTTATATATTAAAAATTGAGTAGTTAAAATAAATGCTGTCAGTTTAATTTTGTATGTGTTTTCTGACATAAAATGCATAGGTAGATAAGGTTATATTACCATGCTGAGCAGGTAAAATATGGCATTCATGATCTGAAAAGGTAAAAAAGGTAAAAATCATAATAAGTAAAATGATGCTTATACAGTAGACTACAATGTTCAAATACAGTATTATAAATACACAGTATGTGAAATGTATTAAATGCAATAGAAATTATTATTATTTTTGTTTGTTTGTTTTTCTTTTTACCTCATCAGGAAGTTGCTGGTTTTGTAAAAGAGATTGAAAGCTGCTGATATATAGGGAATATGGCCCTATTTTCCCAATTTTGGTATCAGAGCTTAACTTTCCCGAGATCAAAAAGTGTTAAACTATATGGGTACAGAATATAAACACACTATTATGCTCTTTCTTCTCCATACACTTATAGAAACTGTGCTGCTAAAACACATACTGTTTCATTTGCATATTAACTGCATATAATTAAAAACAATGCTTTAAACAAGAAGAATATTTTTTGGGCTTAACATTAATTTTGTTTGTACTCAGTGCTTCCTTGTTAAAAGAAAAAAAGCACATTAGTCCACTCCTGCCCCGAAAGAAGGCACATTACAATAAAAATTAAATTAAGAACTCCTTCCCTGAAGCAGCTCATAGTTCACTATCAATAACACAGCAATATGAACTATTGAGTATTCCTGCCCTGAGAGCAGCTCGTAGTTCACTATCAATAACACAGCGATATGAACCTATTGAGTACTCCTGCCCTGAGAGCAGCTCGTAGTTCACTATCAATAACACAGCAATATGAACCCATTAAGTACTTCTGCCCTAAGAGCAGCGCGTTTTTCACTATCAATAACACAGCGATATGAACCTATTAACTCTTTCCCCGCCATTGACGAGATATCTCGTCAATTAAGAGAAAACGCTTCCCCGCCAATGACGAGATTTTCCGTCTTTCCGCAATACCGCTATTATCCACCAGGTGGCGCCCTTCCGCAACTTTTTAAACCCGGAAGTATTGCCCTATGGCAAGTTGCTGCATGTCCATGTCTGTTTTAAAGATCGCTCTGAATGGGATCTCTATGAAAAGTCCGTCACAAATATGGAATTATTTTTGCTTTTTGCTCAAAATATGGTGTTTTTGCAAAAACCTACCCATATTCAAAAGCTGATTGCAAAAGAACCACTAAAGGTAGGATGAAACGGTTTCTTTTGTTTGAAAGCAGAGGGTCTGTTCTTTCATTTGGTATATTGTATGTTTATTTATTTAAAGAAGAACATTTTCTGGAAGGCATTAAACTTTGGTGAAAATCATGAAAAACGCTGGCGCTGGCTGGCAACTTTTTTTAAAAACGCTGGCGGTGAAAGAGTTAAGTACTCCTGCCCTGACAGCAGCTCGTAGTTCACTATCAATAACACAGCGATATGAACCTATTAAGTACTCCTGTTCTGAGAGCACCGAATTTATTGAGTACTCCTGCCCTGAGAGCAGCGCATACACTTAAAATAACAGCAGTTTGAATCTATTGAGTACTCCTTCCCTGAGAGTAGCGCTTACACTAAAAATAACAGCCATTTTAATCTATTGAGTAATCCTGCCCTGAGAGCAGCGAGCAATACATTATAATAATGTCACACAGTGACGATTTTAAGGGGCGGAACCAAAGGTAGGGAAGATTGGTTCCGCCCGGAAGTGTTCCCACCCGGACGGAAGAGCGGAAACACCGGAACTTCTGGTAAACGCCGAGAGGCAAATCAAGCTAGATTAAACACAGGTGTGAGTAGCAAATATAGCGGCTGGGGATTGGATGATGTAAAGACGGAGAGGGATATAAAGAGAGCTTCAAACACGCAAAGGGGCGTGTTGTGGTAGCAGTGCTGCGTTATATATTAGGGTGTATATAAAAATATATTGGGTGTGCTGTCGAACCGTTCCGGTCTGCAGAGTGAGGATCTGGGCGAGGTCGCATTGGTAGCGGCAGGAATTGATGTGTACTGGACAAAGAAGCAGAGAAGGATACAGAGCCAGGGGCTGAGTATATTATCCATTTGAAAGTTTCTAAACGAAACGACCTACGTACATCATTGATGTGTTTGAGTGTTTATTGAGGAACGACTCACCGGAAGTGCCGTTGGAGAAGACTTTAGCAGTGGATTCCCAGGTGAAAAATAAATATATTTAAATAGTATTTTTTGGGACATACTTAATATATTTAAAAGCTACTATACTAAATGCATATTAAATGTATTATATTGAACCCACTTCAAATATATTAAATGCATTTCAAGATATATTTAAAGTCAATTTTAATCTATTTGCATTATATTTAATATATTGAAATTGTGTTAAATTGGAACAACTTCAAATATATTTAGTGCAATTTAAGTGTACTTCTTTAAAATTCATTTGAAATGCACTTCTCATACACTTAAAAATACAGTTAGAATACATTTAAAGCTTAATTTAACTGTGCTTTAAGAACACTTTAATAGTACTTCAGCATATTAGAAATATACTAGCATTACATTAATAGAAATGTATTAGCATTACACTACTATTTTATTATAAAGCTGTTTTTAATATTTAAAATGTTATATTAAAATCATTAAATATTAAGACACATACACAGATTTTGAATACAGAACAATTTAATATACTTCATATTGTGTTGTGTACATTACAAAAATACCTAAAGTAAATTAATCAAGCACAGACATACATAATCTCTTGACCAAAGAGAAACATATAAAACAAATATCAGAGAAATGCAATTACAGAGCTACTTCTATCAAATTGTACAACATTAACATTAAATGTATTAATGAAAAGTACACTATGAATATGCAATCACTAAATATTCATAAGCAATGATTATATAATAATCATAATGTAATTCTCTGCATAAAAAGTTAATGAAAAAAAAAATGTTTAAGTGCAATTTAAAGACGGAGTGCACAATGTTTGAAAAACGCTTTGGAAAAGGAAATTGGGCCGACTACCAAAACACACTTGTAGCCAACCAGCAGTAAGGGGCGTGTCTACTAACTGACATCCTTGCCGGGGTTGCGTATGTGTGTGGTGGCTCTATCAAAAGAAGGTCCAGATTCTATTGGGGTAGAGGCATGTTTGTTTAGGTAATTTCAAATGTTAACATTGGCTTTTAAAAATAGTGCACTCCGCCTTTAACCAACTAAAGATAAACTTATAAAAAGCTGAACTAAAACACAAAACAGTTTAGATGTCACATGTTTAAGTGGAGGGTCACGTCTTCTTGCAATTCAGACACCGTAGTAATTGAAGACTGCTTTATCACACGGTCTGTGAAAAGGAAACAGAATATACCAATTAACCAATAATGAATGAACATTTGGCTATCCATGTTTAAAATAAATTGGCATAGATATGCATGTATGGAAGTTTTGTTAACTTCTCAGTTTACCTTTTAAAGCTTTGACTGTGTCCTCATCAAGCGTGTCAGTTTTATCTGTCACAGCACTCTACAAGTGGGAATGAAGATAGGATTAGAACAGGCTCATGATATAAAGCAACCTGTGTGTATTACAGGATATGTTTTACATTGATAATTGTGTTTTATTTGAACCTAGATCATTTTCCATTGTTTGTCTATTGTGGTCTTGCAAACTTAAGGTTCACCTCTGTTTAAGAAGATTTAAGGAAATCAGAAATGATGCCAAACAGGGCTCCAGACTGCTATCAAATGGTGGCATTTTGCCACCTAAATTTGAGAGTGTGCCACTGAATTTTACATCCAGTCGCACATGTGCGACCAGCAAATTTGACCTTTCTTTTGTGATATGACACTGAATTTGAAACAGCACATTGTACTTTCTGAATCTATAATTAAAGTATTTATTAGTAATACAGTCTAAATTAGTAGACATGTGAATATTTGGTTAGCATGTTGTTTTACCATGTGTGCCCCTAAATTTTCTGGTTGCGCCCCTAAAATTTTCAGTTGGGGGCCACTGTGCTCCTAGTAAAAAAAGTTAGTCTGGTGCCCTGCCAAATGGTATATGCAAGGATGACTAGGCCAAGTCCCTTACAGCTTTACAATAAAAAAACGGTTTTTACAAGAATAATTCAAAAGGACAGAAATTAGCCACTTGGAATGGATGTGTTGCAAACGTTTTTCTTCACTCCACATTTGCCCCGATTCAAAAATGTCAATAGCAGTTGATCTGAAAAACAACAGGCAGGTAAATGATGATTAATGATTTGTTTTCGTTTTAAGATTTACTTACCCCGAGTACAATATATTAAGACAATATAATATAATCAAACCCAGCCTCGGCAGTTTTACAATCTCTCATAAAAGTATCCATTCTTACAATGTCCATATGTGTGTCCATATGTAATTAGAAATACATTTAAAAATATACAAAAAGACAATAAGGTTGTCAAGATTGAACTGATATAAACATTAGCCATTGAACATTACTGGAGTTATAATAACCATATGGTCATATCATGGTATTTTCAGGTAAGACAGCTCAAACATTCATTTTAAACTAACGTTAGCGTTGCAAGAGAAACATTAGACAAACTTAAACGTGAAATCAAATAGCAACAACAAACTTACCACCAAGAATAAGTCTTTCTATGCGCTATATCTTCATTTGTTCCTGTCTACTTGGGATCTGGTTGGTCATATTTATGTCGCTGTGCTAAAAAAAATGAAAGGTTTTAATGATTTCTGAAATGCTTAAGAGAAATGCCTACCGTTAGTCAGAAAATAAAGATGTTCCAATTACCACACGCAACACAGACATAACGTTACATAAAGAAGCTGGGTTAAATGTAATATAATGTTTTACTTATTTAATAGTTAACTAAATAAAGAAATGTGAAAATCTGTCATAACTTACCCTCGTGTTGTCTCGTTCATCTCCAAACAAAAAGCGAAATACTTTTTCCCTCAACGTCAGATCCACTAAAACTGCTCATATTTTAAATCGAGTTGTTTTATCTTAGTCCTCTGGTGAAATATGATCGCCGATTAATTAAATAAATACGTTTAATGCAGAGTCGCCATCTAATTTAACAGTTAATACGTTTAATGCAAGCAACCGCATGCACCTCGTGAACAACTGAACTGAACAAGTTTCAAATAGCACCGTGACGTGTTACTATGACAACAACCAATCAGGTTTAGTCACGTGTGTCACGTGTGTTGTTTGAAAAACACTAGCAAACGTAAGATTTTAAGCAAATCTTTGAAAAAATAGTTTATTATGCAATCGGAATGATATAATGTTGAAATGCTTGAGGAAAGTTCAATGTTAGCTTATTACAATTAATGAATCATGTTTTGAAAAAGTATGTTTCATCCAAATATACTAAAACTTCACTAGAAGTACATTTGTGTTTAGCATATTTCTTAAAAGTGTAATTATGCATATATTTATTACCAATGTACTTCTAGTACACTTAATACAAATACATTAAAAAATATTCTTAAGTTTAGCATATTTCTTTAAAATGTAATTAAGTATATATTTATTACCAATGTACTTCTAGTACACTTAATATAAATACATTAAAAATATTCTAAAGTTTAGCATATTTCTTAAAAATGTAATTAAGTATATATTTATTACCAATGTACTTCTAGTACACTTAATATAAATACATTTAAAATATTCTTAAGTTTAGCATATTTCTTAAAAATGTACTTAAGTATATATTTATTACAAGTGTACTTCTAGTACAAATGTATTATAAACATACTATTTGTATTTTAAGTATATTTTTAATACATTAAATACTACGTCTTTTTGACCTGGGTTTAAATACGGGGTGAAGAGGATTTCGTCCGCCCTAAGGAGAAGGAAACAAAAGGAGAACATTATTTATCACTGTGAGTACTTGGTACCTTATACAGCGTGTTATTGTGGAGATTGCTCTGTTCAACGTGTATTGTGAGCCTTCAGTCAATAGGTTAACGGCCCTACCATGGAGCAGAGTGGTGGGAGAGCCGGGAAGTAACAACCGCGGCAGTAGACGTCTATCTTACTGGTTTCCACTTTTACAACGCCCAACCGGTCCCGGGAACAGTACGAGGAAGACGGGGCTTTGACCTTATTTTTCACGTAGAGTGTGAGAAGTGCTGTGGGTGAGTCTGTGCCTTTGCTGTGAGTGTACACTTAAAATTAGTGCAGTGTGATGCTGTGTTTATGCTGTCAATGCCCCTTTACTGAATTCGCCGTGGGAACACGAGAGGCTGTGGAAGCCAGTGAACCAACTTACATTTTATGCTGTTTGTGACCCCTGTATTGAAGACCCAGGTGTAGCGCTCTTTCGACGATCCTTTGGACTTGCCCTGGCTCGGCGGAGACGGTGGTAAAGTATACTGGTGTACTATACTGCTGTGAGTAAAGAGAACCAAAAAGTGCTTTATGTGTACGAAGAAGATTGTACTGTTGTAAAAAGGGTGGTGTGGATTAATCTCACCTGTTACGGAGCCTCTTCAAAGGTGCGCCTCTGTCCAGTTCTCTGTGGCCGTAAGTGGAAGAGAGGAGAGGGCAGCGTTCGGCTCGACGTGACAGTGTCAGGCTCCCCCTAAAGTACAAGAGACCTCTGGGAAGGCTCGAGCCACGACGTTTCACTACATAAAGGTCTGTGAGTATACCTATCGATTGGTTGCAGTGCAGTCGCCGTAAGTCCACCGTCCCCGAGCAGTATTTGTTGTTGTAATACCTGTTGAATGTCCAAAAATTACTACCAGCTAAAGGAACGATTATAATAGACGCAGCTGCCAAATATTACTTGCCTCTGCTTTATGTTATGAGCCGCCAAAGTGACCAGCCGAAGTCCAAGTGTCTGTAAACGTAATCCTCTGAGTTACAGCTATAAGCCTGCAGAAGGAGAGAGCCCGAGTCCAACACCTGTGAAATACTTACCTTGTATGCTGTCACGAGTCACCTGGGATAGAGCAAAAGTCCCAGTGTCTGTAAACGTAATCCTCTGTGTTACAGCTATAAGCCTGCAGAAGGAGAGAGCCCGAGTCCAGCACCTGTAAAATACTTACCTTGTATTCTGTCACGAGTTATCTGGTTGAAAGCAAGAGTCCCAGTGTCTGTAAAAGTAATCCTCTGTGTTACAGCTATAAGCCTGCAGAAGGAGAGAGCCCGAGTCCAGCACCTGTGAAATACTTACCTTGTATGCTGTCACGAGTTACCTGGGTGAGAGCAAGAGTCCCAGTGTCTGTAAAAGTAATCCTCTGTGTTACAGCTATAAGCCTGCAGAAGGAGAGAGTTTGAGTCCAGCATCTGTGAAATACTTACCTTACACACCGCTACGAGTACCTGGGTGAGAGCACGAGTCCCAGTGCCTGTAAAAGTAATCCCCTGTGTTACAGCCATAAGCCTGCAGAGGGAGTAGGGTTGGGTACCGAAACGTGGTGAAGCCTATATGGGCGGTACCTACCGGACCGAATCGGAACACGGATTTCGGTGCCTCATTTCGGTGCCTCTTAAATGCATGAACGGTTGACTGAAATATTTTGCTCTCTGTAGCGCAAAAAGCATAATCACACAAGCACAGCACAAATGCTAGTTAAATTATACTGCACTCATATGGTGTTAATAATTTCCTGACTTACAAAATTCACGTGAATGTGAAAGTCAGAAAGCTTTGATAATACATAGGATTCAAGTTTGATTTATTTGCTTAACTTATGTAAGGTTGTTCATATATTTCATTGTTGTAGTTTTAATATTGATTAAAAAACCAATCATTTGTTTTGAAAAATCTAAGGATCTTTAGATTTATTTATGTTATAGGTCCGTTTCCGTCTATTCGTTTTTGTTAAATGTTATTTTTAATATAAGCGAGCCATTTTACTCATTCATTGTTGTTCTGTTTTAATAAAAAATAATAATGAACAAATAAGCATTCGTAGTAGGCCTAATGAAAAATTATGTCTTTTATTTATTTAAGTTTTAACGCAGATATTATTCGTCGAATTCGTTTTATTAATAAACAAGCTGTTTAATATAAGCAAGTTTGTCATTGGAGCTACTTTTTAATTGGGGTTGAGTTTTTCGTTAAAGCAGACATATCATGCTTTTAAATATTTCCTTTTTACATATAAATCATCTATTTGTGGTCTATATAAAGCGGAACGGCAATGCTTGGGTCTGAATTCCTCATTATTATAGCTCCACAGGCCCCTTTTCTACCCCTTTTCTGATGTGCGTCTGAGAGCAACTCATTTTGGTACTGTCAGGAAACGGACTCAGAGTCAAGTGCAAGTTAAATAGTTTATTTAGAAAAATATAGAAAACAGGAGAGCAAGTCACTGGTAGATCCACACACGGCGTACACCCGTTGACTCACTCCGATGGAAACACTACTGTGGGAATGAATCACTCCCACAGTAGGGGAGAGTGAGTCGGCGCTACACAATAATTCAGTACAGATCCAAAGGAAGAGAGAGCCACCCACGCGCTCCGTCGAGAACGCCAGCACTGTCACCACACGCAACAGAGGGATGAAACACGCCGCCCTGAAGGTGGATGACAGGCGGAGATGGAAGTCCAAGTTCTCAGACGGGTAATCCACAGTGTAATCCAGATGTAGAAGGACCACCCGGAAACCACTGGTCACCGCCTAAAAACAAAGCGAACCAGCGGTTCCGAGAAACAACAGTCGTTAGAGTCAATATAATCCACAAGGTAAAATGGGTGAACTCCACTCACGGGTGATGATGCAAACCGGAGAGAGGGAGACAGCTGGTATACCGCCTAGAAACGAAGCGAACCAGCTGTATCGAGAGACAAACAAAGTCAGTATAATCCAATGCTCCTACAAGCGAGCGGTCCGGGTGAAGACGCGTCCCCGAACGCCGAAACCAAACCTGGGGTAACAAAGGAGAAGACAGAGAGCGACTGACAAGACAAGGCAGGGCAGCAGGACTGTGATAAAACAATGAGCGCGCAACAAAGGACAGGACTACGTGCAATATAAAGGGAAAGGTAAACGAGACACCACCGGTGAACAATCAACTGAAACAAGGGGGCGGAGTTAGTGAACACACGAGGAACCGGCACCACAGGTAAACAACACACACACACACAGATCACACAGCCATCGATCATCCAGCAGTCATGACAGTAGCCCCCCCTCCACGACCAGCACCAGACGGACCGGGAGACTCACCCTGTCGCCGACGGAGGTCCTCGATCAGCCCAGGATCCAGCAAATCCCGACCCGGAACCCAGCTCCTCTCATCAGGACCGTATCCTTCCCAATCCACTAAATACTGAAATCCTCTGCCCCTGCGGCGGGAGTCTAGTAACCTCTTAACAGTGTAGACAGGGGCACCATCCACTAGACGAGGGGCGGGGGGATTGGGGGCAGAGACAGGGGGGTTATAGCGAGCAAACATCACAGGTTTAACCTTGGATACATGAAAAACAGGGTGAACCCGACCAAGAGAAAGGGGTAACTTAAGCTTAATCGTCACCGGATTAATGACCTTAGAAATACTGTATGGCCCAATGAATCTCGGAGCCAGCTTACGAGAAGGCTCACGGAGAGACAGATCCTTGGTAGAAAGCCATACCTTTTGACCACAAACGTAACGGGGTGGAGGTCGCCGATGACGATCAGCTGCAGCTTTGGTTCGTCTGGAATTAGATAATAACAGTGTCTTAGCTCTCCTCCAGGTGCGTCTGCACCTGCGTACGAAAGCTAACGCAGACGGAACCGCTGCCTCGGGCTCCTGTGATGGAAACAGGGGAGGTTGATAACCGATGGAAAGTTCAAACGGGGACAAATTGGTAGACGTAACGGGAAGAGAATTATGAGAATACTCAACCCACGGGAGCTGATCGCACCAGGAATTCGGATATTGTGACGACAGACAGCGGAGCGTTCTACCGAGATCCTGATTAGCCCGTTCGCATTGCCCATTGGTCTGCGGGTGATAACCAGAAGACAAGCTGGCCGTGGCGCCAATTTGTCTACAAAACTCCTGCCAAAAACGAGAGATGAACTGAGGACCCCTATCTGACACTACGTCAGTCGGAATACCATGTAACCGAAAAACGTGATTAATCAAAACCTGAGCCATCTCTTTTGCAGAAGGTAGCTTGGGCAGGGGAATGAAATGAACCGCCTTCGAAAAACGATCCACCACAGTTAGAACAACCGTGTTACCATTAGATGCCGGTAAGCCGGTGACAAAATCAAGAGCTATATGAGACCAGGGGCGGGAGGGCACGGGCAAAGATTTAAGCAGACCAGCGGGTGGTAAATTAGATGCTTTATTACGAGCACAAACCGAACAGGCTAATACAAACTGTCTGACGTCAGTGGACATAGAAGGCCACCAAAAACGCTGACGGACGGCAGCCAACGTTCTCCGAATACCTGGATGGCCGACAAATTTGGACTCGTGACCCCACCGGATGACATCGGAACGTAACCGCTCAGGAACCCATAGGCGACCCGCTGGACACCCCTCCGGAACTTCCCCCTCCCGGCCGGCCTCTCTCACCCGCTGTTCGATTCCCCATACGAGGGCGCCGACCACCCTCCCCTCCGGGAGAATGGTCTCCGTCCTCTCCGAATCGGACTTTTCGAACAGACGGGAGAGAGCATCAGGTTTGGTATTTTTCGAGCCAGGCCGGTACGAGAGGGTGAAGTTGAAACGATCAAAGAAGAGTGCCCAACGAGCCTGCCTAGATGTTAGTCTTCTGGCCGAACGGATATATTCAAGATTCTTATGATCCGTCCAGACCAGAAAGGGCTCCGAGGTTCCCTCCAACCAGTGACGCCATTCACCCAAAGCGAGTCTAACCGCCAACAGCTCCCGATTCCCTATGTCGTAATTACGTTCTGCTGGGTTTAACCGGTGAGAGAAAAAAGCACACGGATGTACTTTCCCATCAATAGACGATCGCTGTGATAAGACGGCGCCTACCCCGACATCAGATGCATCCACTTCCACTATAAATTGTTTAGCCGGATCGGGAATAGAGAGGACAGGCGCAGAGATGAACCGGGATTTTAACACATCAAAGGCCTCCTGAGCCTCTCTACTCCAACGGAAACATACATTAGGTGAAGTGAGAGCGGTGAGAGGCTTAGCGATCTGACCAAAATTTCTGATGAAACGCCGATAAAAATTGGCGAACCCCAGAAATCGCTGAAGCTCCTTCCGAGTGTCGGGTACTGGCCAATCGGCAACCGTCTTAACCTTAGCGGGATCGGGACGAATTTCTCCCTCGGCAATGACAAAACCCAGAAACGAAACCGACTTTTTGTGGAACTCGCACTTCTCCGCCTTAACGAATAGCTGATTCTCTAATAGCCGTTGTAAAACCATGCGAACGTGCTGAGTGTGTATCTGCATGGAGGGAGAAAAGATGAGAATGTCATCGAGATACACAAAGACAAATCTGTTAATCATGTCACCCAGCACTTCATTGACCATGGTCTGGAAGACAGCTGGAGCGTTACAAAGACCGAACGGCAGAACGGAATATTCCCAGTGTCCAGAAGGTGTATTAAAGGCTGTCTTCCACTCATCGCCCTCTCTAATACGTACCAAATGATAAGCGTTGCGCAGATCTAATTTGGTAAATACGCGCGCTCCCTGTAATAACTCGAATGCTGATGACATTAAAGGCAAGGGGTACTTATTCTTAACAGTAATGTCATTCAGCCCTCGATAATCAATGCACGGACGAAGAGACCCGTCTTTCTTTTTTACAAAGAAAAATCCAGCACCAGCTGGAGACGAGGAGCGGCGAATGAGACCGGCTTTAAGAGCGTCATTAATGTATTTATCCATAGCCTCTCTTTCTGGTTTAGCTAGGGAAAATATGCGACCCTTAGGCGGAGAAGTGTTGGGAAGTAGTTTAATCTCGCAATCATACGACCGATGAGGAGGCAGAGAAGTAGCCCGGGACTTACTGAAAACCTGATACAGATCCGAGTACTCCGTCGGGACCCCTGAGAGATCGATAGCCGGGACCTGCGAGACAGAACAAGAGACAAGAGAGGGAGCAGGACCAAGACAAGAAACATAACACGAAGACTTCCATGATAACACAACATTGTTCTGCCAATCAACGTGAGGATTATGTTTGGATAGCCAGTCATGACCTAAAATGACTGGCGATTGTGAATCCTCTAAGATGTAAAATTCAATCTCCTCACGATGATTGCCAGAAACAAACAAACTCACAGGGGGTGTGCGGTGCGTGATCACAGCCATATGCTGGCCCTTCAATGTCCAGGCAGACAAAGGAGAGGAGAGAGGGATGAATGGAATACCCCAGGACTTGGCCAACCCAGCATCCAAAAGACACGCCTCCGCACCGGAATCCAGCAACGCCTGTGACGAGAAAGAGTTAATCATGACAGGTAGTGTGGTGCTGCTTACGGGAGATTTAAATGACGATGCGCCCACCGAGACTCCCAGGTTCATCGGCGGGCGTGAGCTTTTACCGGACAGGTGGCCGCCAGATGCCCCGGCTTGCCACAATACAAACAGAGGCCATTAGATAGCCGACGACTTCTCTCTCCAGCAGAAATTCGGAACTTGCCCAGCTGCATAGGCTCCTCGGAGGGCGTCTCTGAAGCGATCTCCCCTGGTTCTGACATCAGGTGGCGAAATGAGCGACGCAGATCTCTCTGCCGATGGCGAGACTCGACCCTCAGAGCCAGATCGATGGCAGCTTCCAGGGACGTGGGTGGCTCCCTCAGTGCAATCTCGTCTTGAATACCTGGCGTGAGACCCTCGAGGAACTGTGCTCTTAATGCCGTGTCATTCCAGTTGCAGCAAATAGCGAGCGTTTTGAATCGTATGGCGAAATCTGTCACAGAGTCATTACGTTGCCGTAATCTCACCAACTCAGCCGCTGCCATGTCTCCCTTGAGTGAGCGGTCAAACAGTTTTAACATCTCCTCCTCGAGAGCCTCAAATGAAAAAGTAAAAGGAGCTTTAGCCCCCCAGGCGGCCATACCCCAGTCTCTCGCCCTTCCAGTGAGTAATGTCAGGACATAGGCCACCTTGGAAGTGGATGAAGAAAATCGACGGGGCTGGAGCGCGAAGACGAGAGAGCACTGCTGTAAAAAGGGTCTGCAGGTGTTGGGATCGCCATTGTAGGTGGGGGGTGTAGCCGTGTGTGGCTCCCGTTCAAATGAAGCGGCTTCCCCGGATGAGGTTGAGGCTTCATGGCGAGGAGTCACTTGGTCCAAGCGATTGCTGAGCTCTTTCAGTTGCTCAGACAGGATGCTGAAATCTCTGGCAGCAGCAGACAATAACGACGAATGTTGGTCGATGGCCGCCCCCTGCTGGTGAAGGGCGGTCTGTACCTCCAGACTCTCTAAACTTGCTGACTCCATTTTTGGCGCGCTCATCTGTCAGGAAACGGACTCAGAGTCAAGTGCAAGTTAAATAGTTTATTTAGAAAAATATAGAAAACAGGAGAGCAAGTCACTGGTAGATCCACACACGGCGTACACCCGTTGACTCACTCCGATGGAAACACTACTGTGGGAATGAATCACTCCCACAGTAGGGGAGAGTGAGTCGGCGCTACACAATAATTCAGTACAGATCCAAAGGAAGAGAGAGCCACCCACGCGCTCCGTCGAGAACGCCAGCACTGTCACCACACGCAACAGAGGGATGAAACACGCCGCCCTGAAGGTGGATGACAGGCGGAGATGGAAGTCCAAGTTCTCAGACGGGTAATCCACAGTGTAATCCAGATGTAGAAGGACCACCCGGAAACCACTGGTCACCGCCTAAAAACAAAGCGAACCAGCGGTTCCGAGAAACAACAGTCGTTAGAGTCAATATAATCCACAAGGTAAAATGGGTGAACTCCACTCACGGGTGATGATGCAAACCGGAGAGAGGGAGACAGCTGGTATACCGCCTAGAAACGAAGCGAACCAGCTGTATCGAGAGACAAACAAAGTCAGTATAATCCAATGCTCCTACAAGCGAGCGGTCCGGGTGAAGACGCGTCCCCGAACGCCGAAACCAAACCTGGGGTAACAAAGGAGAAGACAGAGAGCGACTGACAAGACAAGGCAGGGCAGCAGGACTGTGATAAAACAATGAGCGCGCAACAAAGGACAGGACTACGTGCAATATAAAGGGAAAGGTAAACGAGACACCACCGGTGAACAATCAACTGAAACAAGGGGGCGGAGTTAGTGAACACACGAGGAACCGGCACCACAGGTAAACAACACACACACACACAGATCACACAGCCATCGATCACCCAGCAGTCATGACAGGTACTGTCTTTTTAAATGCAAATGAGACACTTCATACCCTCCCCCCTCTCCGGGTTTCAGAGGTGACACGCGGTTAAACTCCACCCCGTTCGGCCATTTTTGTAGTTTTATAGCAGAGATACAATTATCTAGCGGCACAGAAACTTCTTATTCACAAATAAAATGTCAACAACGGAAAACTTGTCCATCCAGCCATACATGTTCGAGCCAGAGTCGGAAACGGAGCGAGAGGAAAATGAAGACCACGAACCTGCAGAACAACGTCTTCATATGGATGTATCGCAATGGTGCGTGACTGTGGCCGTTTTTTAATCCGAAGGCTGCAACCTCCGGAGGTCGCATTTTAGGCTGCATGCATCAAGACGGTCTTATTTCAGAATATTAACAATTATGAAGTTGACCATTATTTTTAAGTTAATCGTAAATTGTTGTAATATGCGCATGACTTGCGAATGTAATGCTCCGTTAACTCAAACCAGGCTTGATGACCATGTGCGACCCCCGCAGGCTGCAGCCGTATGATAGAGAAAAAGCCTGTATTTACAGTAACTTCTCCATCCATGCCCAGTGCTGCAATACTACCTACGACTATTTAACACTCACAAAACAAAATATAAGTTATATTATAAACAGTTAAAGAAAAGCACTAAGTGGTGAACTTTGTGTTAATTTATCGTCTAAAGTTTAAATTTAAAAAATGTTGGAGACCCCTGTACTAGACCAATCATGTGCTCAGGTGTTCTTGTGGTAACTGTGGAACCATGCCAACTGAAGTTGAAAATCGATGCTGTTGAGAAACTCCTAAGGTCAGTGTGCTTTGTTACTACATATTAGGTTAGAATATACACAATCCTCCATAATATATTTAACATTGTTTAGGTTAAGGCTCGAATGGAGGAAGTATCCAGTCAGCTGATGTGCATGGTGGATCATCCTGGATTTGAGCCTGTGTGTCTCAATGAGTATTCTCTACAAAATGCAATAAATGTTTACAAAGCACAGTTTGGGCCATTACGTCTAAGAGGAATGGTACAGTAAGTGAATTTATGTTTTGTCCATTTATTGAAAAACACATTTACAAAGTTTCCAAATACTAAGAAACAAGATATTGTACAAATTTTCATTTCAAACTTCATTTCAAACTATTTTCTGCTGTTTGTGTTTTAGTCGTTACAGATATTGTGCATACAGGTGCTTTGTTTCATGGTGCTGGGGATATCTGGGCCGGAAAGTGCGTGTTGTCCTGCCGTCTTGTGTTGTCTTGAGAATACGGCAGGAGTATCCAGACAATGAGGGACAGTATGTGGGCTTCAGACCGGTCCTGGATTGAAGCGGGAGACGTAAGCAGAGACCACTGTTGCCTTGTCTGGTTGTGGATGCTGAGATGAGAGGGTTGGTGGAATATTTATCTTTTCTACCTCATCTATGTACTGAGTTGGGTCAGGGAAAACTTGTTCAAAGACCAGCTCCATGATGTCATCGACATAATCTGTAATTACAAGCAAAATAAGTTATGGAAGTTATTTGCAAAGTTTGTTTTTTTGCACTGCCATTTATAGTGGCATTGAAGTTATTTATTTTGTTTTGTGACTTTGGTCAAATTTTTATTACTCTGTATGAGAACTTCATTAATGTAATAATAAAAACATTTTTATTGTTATTAAAATGCTGCTACAATGATTTAGATTTATTGCAATCTGGTTACCACATTAATACACATACACATTAATAGACTTACTCAAGGTTGCTGGTGTTTTGATGGGCATAGAAGTTCTTTCTCCCTTCTTGTACTTGGGGCAAGACATTCTGTACATGGGCTCTCCATTTGAGGTGGTAGCTTGCAGACGGTCAGAGTTTTCATTAAAGTGTATTGCCGCCAGGTACAGCCTATTAGAATAGAAAAGAAATATATATACAGTCTTGTTCAAAATAAAAGCAGTACAATGTGACTAACCAGAATAATCAAGGTTTTTAGTATATTTTTTATTGCTACGTGGCAAACAAGTTACCAGTAGGTTCAGTAGATTCTCAGAAAACAAACAAGACCCAGCATTCATGATATGCACGCTCTTAAGGCTGTGCAATTGGGCAATTAGTTGAAAGGGGTGTGTTCAAAAAAATAGCAGTGTCTATCTTTGACTGTACAAACTCAAATTTTTTTCTGGGATTTAGCAATCCTGTAAATCACTAAACTAATATTTAGTTGTATGACCACAGTTTTTTAAAACTGCTTGACATCTGTGTGGCATGGAGTCAACCAACTTGTGGCACCTCTCAGCTGTTATTCCACTCCATGATTCTTTAACAATTCATTCACATTTCTTGGTTTTGCTTCAGAAACAGCATTTTTGATATCACCCCACAAGTTCTCAATTGGATTAAGGTCTGGAGATTGGGCTGGCCACTTCATAACATTAATTTTGTTGGTTTGGAACCAAGACTTTGCCCATTTACTATTGTGTTTTGGGTCATTGTCTTGTTGAAACAACCATTTCAAGGGCATGTCCTCTTCAGCATAGGGCAACATGACCTCTTCAAGTATTTTAACATATGCAAACTGATCTATGATCCCTGGTATGCGATAAATAGGCCCAACACCATAGTAGGAGAAACATGCCCATATCATGATGCTTGCACCTCCATGCTTCACTGTGTACTGTGGCTTGAATTCAGAGTTTGGGGGTCGTCTCACAAACTTCCATGTGGCCCTTGGACCCAAAAAGAACAATTTTACTCTCATCAGTCCACAAAATGTTCCTCCATTTCTCTTTAGGCCAGTTGATGTGTTCTTTGGCAAATTGTAACCTCTTCTGCACATGCCTTTTTTTAACAAAGGGACTTTGCGGGGGAATTCTTGAAAATAGATTAGCTTCACACAGACGTCTTCTAACTGTCACAGTACTTACAGGTAACTCCAGACTGTCTTTGATCATCCTGGAGGTGATCATTGGCTGAGCCTTTGCCATTCTGGTTATTCTTCTATCCATTTTGAATGTTGTCTTCCGTTTTCTTCCACGTCTGTCTGGTTTTTCTCTCCATTTTAAGGCATTGGAGATCATTTTAGCTGAACAGCCTATCATTTTTTGCACCTCTTTATAGGTTTTCCCCTCTCCAATCAACTTTTTAATCAAAGTACGCTGTTCTTCTGAACAATGTCTTGAACGACCCATTTTCTTAGCTTTCAAATGCATGTTCAACAAGTGTTGGCTTCATCCTTAAATAGGGGCCACCTGATTCACACCTGTTTCTTCACAAAATTGATGACCTCAGTGATTGAATGCCACACTGCTATTTTTTTGAACACACCCCTTTCAACTAATTAAACTAATTGCCCAATTGCACAGCCTTAAGAGCGTGCATATCATGAATGCTGGGTCTCATTTGTTTTCTGAGAATCTACTGAACCTACTGGTAACTTGTTTGCCACGTAGCAATAAAAAAATATACTAAAAACCTTGATTACCCAGGTCAAAAAGACGTAGTATTTAATGTATTAAAAATATACTTAAAATACAAATAGTATGTTTATAATACATTTGTATTTCCAACATACTTATTTGAAGTGTATTAAAAATATGTTAAATTGCATTTAAACGTATTTTTTAAAAGTATACTAGAAGTACACTGGTAATAAATATGTACTTAATTACATTTTTAAGAAATATGCTAAACTTAAGAATATTTTTAATGTATTTATATTAAGTGTACTAGAAGTACTTTGGTAATAAATATATACTTAATTACATTTTAAAGAAATATGCTAAACTTAAGAATATTTTTAATGTATTTGTATTAAGTGTACTAGAAGTACATTGGTAATAAATATATGCTTTATTACATTTTTAAGAAATATGCTAAACTTAAGAATATTTTTAATGTATTTGTATTAAGTGTACTAGAAGTACATTGGTAATAAATATATGCTTTATTACATTTTTAAGAAATATGCTAAACTCTAGAATATTTTTAATGTATTTATATTAAGTGTACTACGTATGCTGGTAATAAATATATGCATAATTTCATTTTTAAGAAATATGCTAAACTTAAGAATATTTTTAATGTATTTATATTAAGTGTACTAGAAGTATGCTGGTAATAAATATATGCATAATTACACTTTTAAGAAATATGCTTAACATAAATGTACTTCTAGTGAAGTTTTTGTATATTTGGATAAAACATACTTTTTTCAAAACATGATTCATTAATTGTAATAAGCTAACATTGAACTTTCCTCAAACATTTCAACATTATATCATTCCGATTGCATAATAAACTATTTTTTCAAAGATTTGCTTAAAATCTTACGTTTGCTAGTGTTTAAGAGCGTGCATATCATGAATGCTGGGTCTCATTTGTTTTCTGAGAATCTACTGAACCTACTGGTAACTTGTTTGCCACGTAGCAATAAAAAAATATACTAAAAACCTTGATTACCCAGGTCAAAAAGACGTAGTATTTAAATGTATTAAAAATATACTTAAAATACAAATAGTATGTTTATAATACATTTGTATTTCCAACATACTTATTTGAAGTGTATTAAAAATACGTTAAATTGCATTTAAACGTATTTTTTAAAAGTATTGTAGCGTCTCGCTACGCTTAAGGAACCAGACGATTCTTAATCTTTTAGGATTTATTCAAGCAACTGATGGATTGCTGTTTTGGCCGCAACCCACGCCGTACATCAACATTCAACTCTCTGCAGCAACAACAACAACATAAGCGGCCACCCACTTCCTCCTTTAAGCACGCCCCTTCTTCCTCTTTTAAGGGTCACTGGAACTAACAACTAACTTCATTTAGTGTAACTAGAACTCATATTATTTGTTAACACTGCTGAACAATAGCAGTAAGACAACAACCAGTGTTCCACATTTAGTTATGTCATTACACTGCCCCCCTCTCAATAAGAAGAGCCCTCGCCCTCGAGGGAGCAAATAAAGTCCTTAAGATGTCCAGGCCGGCGTCTCAGCCTTTTTGGCCTTATTTCAGAATGAATGTCTGGGCTTCCAATTGGGTGAGGAGTCGGAATGTGGGACAGATGAGAAGATCCATGGGGAGCAGCCGGGTCTGAGGCATTTAGGGAGGGGGACTCACGAACAGCTAAGGAGTGGGGCGAGTGGTCAGCTTCCAAGCTGTTTTGTGCAGCAGGGGAACTGGGCTTCCTCCCTTGAAAAGAAATGGTCATGTTACCTCTATATGGAGCCAGCCTGTCTCTATGCAGGACAACCTTCCTGCCCCTCGGCGGCATCTGCACCCTGTACACTACCTCTCCCACCCTCTCTAAAACCAAGCAGGGACCCACCCAATGACAATCAAGCTTCGGAGATCTGCCCTTTCTCTTTTTCGGGCTGTACACCCAAACGAACTCGCCAGCCTGAAAGTTCCGACCTTTGCTCCTAACATCGTAGTTCCTCTTCTGTCTCATGCCAGCTCTCTGTAGCTGATCTCTGGCAAAAACATGGGCTGTTTCCAACCGGTCCTGAAGGCGTCTTGCATATTCCGGTCCAGCAGGTGCAACCGGCATGTCCGGGGGTACCCCAAATGACATCTCAGAAGGGGTCCGGAGCTCACGGCCCAACATAAGTAAAGCAGGTGTGCAAAGAGTGGAGTCTTGCACTGCTGATCTGTAGGCCATGAGGATGAAAGGGAGGTGGGTGTCCCAGTCCCGTTGATGGTCAGCCGTAAGAATAGCTAGCTGCTGGCCCAGGGTCCTGTTGAATCTCTCAACGAGACCATCACTTTGGGGATGCAAAGGTGTTGTGCGTGTTTTTTCCATGCCCAGCCTTTCACACATTGCGGTAAACAGTTTAGACTCAAAATTTCTCCCTTGGTCACTATGGATGACTTCCGCCATACCGAACCTGGTGAACATCCCTTCCACCAATGCATCAGACACAGTCTCGGCTTCCTGGTTCGGAATTGCATAAGCCTCAGGCCACTTGGTAAAATAGTCCATAGCAGCGAGCACAAAACGATTACCCCTCTCTGTGACGGGAAAAGGACCCATGATGTCCACAGCTACTCTTTTCATTGGGGCCCCTATAACCTGCTGTTGAAGCCTGGCGCGGGACTGATCAAGAGGACCCTTGTAGGCCGCACACGCATCACATCTGCGGCAGAAATCCTCCACATCCCGCCTGTGCTGGCCCCAGTAAAAGCCCTGACGAAGGCGGCGAAGGGTCTTGGACACTCCAAAATGTCCAGATCCTGTGCTCCCATGACAAGCAGACAACACTGCCTCTCTCAGTGTCCTGGGTACTACCACTTGCCACCTGTCTTCCCCGGTAGCAGGCTCCTTCCATGCCCGCTGTAGCACACCGTCACTCAGCCGTAAGGTGTTGAATTTGGACCACAATCTTTTTGTGACAAGGGAACACCCTGCAATGTCCCCCCAATTGGGCTTCCTGTGATCCCCCAGCCAGCACAGCACAGGCTTCAGATCCTCATCCATCTCTTGGTGCAGCTTCCACTCTGGCACTTCAACAACTCTCAACGCCCCACACACAGGCTGTCCTGACTCATTTTCCTCACACAGTTCCATCTCCCGTGCTTCTCTCTTTTCGCAATGACGACAACCCTCCATTGCACAAGGGTGACGAGACAAAGCGTCCGCATTAGTGTGGCTAGACCCGGCTCTATGGACTACTGTGAAGTTGTAAGACTGAAGTTCTTCCAACCAGCGTGCCACCTGACCCTCAGGTTCTTTGAAGGACATGAGCCATTGAAGTGCAGCATGATCTGTTCTTATTTTGAATGGTGCCCCACCCAGGTAATATTTAAAATGTCTTACTGCCATTACCACTGCAAGAAGTTCACTTCTAGTGACACAATAGCGTCTTTCACTCTTGTTAAAGACCCGGCTAAAGTAAGCCACCACCCGCTCACCATCTGGCCTATCCTGCGATAGCACAGCCCCGGCACCGACATTGCTTGCGTCTGTGTCTAGTACAAAAGGAAGCGTTGGGTCAGGTGGAACAAGAACCGGAGCTTCAATCAGTCCCTGGCGAAGAGTATCAAACGCCTTCTGGCATTCATCTGTCCAGACAAAGTCATGATTTTTCTGTTGGAGGCGGAAGAGTGGTGCCCCAATGCATGAGAACCCCTTTACAAACCTCCGATAATAAGAGGCTAGGCCCAGAAAGCTCTTCAATTCTTTCAAGTCTGTGGGGGTTGGCCACTCTCTGATGGCGCGAACTTTGTCTTCTATGGTGCCTATGCCCTCCCTCCCCAATTTGTGACCCAGGAACTCAACCTCTCTCCTCATAAAGTGACACTTGTCTGGATGCAGTTTCAGACCTGCTGCAGCGACTCTTCCAAGTACTTTACGAAGGGAATTAAGCGCCTCATCAAATGACTCACCATGGACTAGGAGATCATCCAAATATATGAGACATTCACGGCGAGGGACTCCATCCAACACTTTGTCTATAAGTCGTTCAAAGGTCGCGGGGCGTTGCAAAGCCCGAAGGGGAGGACCTTAAACTGCCAAAGGCCATTGCTTGTGCGGAATGCAGTTTTGGGAGCGGACTCAGAAGACAGCGGCACTTGCCAGTACCCACTTCTCAGGTCAAGGGTGGAGAACCAGCATGAGCCAGCCACCAAATCAAGGGACTCGTCTATTCTAGGCAGAGGATACGAATCTTTTTTAGTGACTTTGTTGAGCTGCCTATAATCTATGCAGAACCGCCATCTGGAACTATTTTTCCGGGGTACCATGACGACTGCAGAAGCCCATGGGCTCTCCGAAGGTTCAATAATCCCTGCCTGTAGCATGTTCTCCAACTCCTTATCAGCGGCTTCTTGTCGAGCCAGGGGGAGGCGGCGTGGCCTGACTCTTATTGGATGAGCATCTCCTGTATCGATAACATGCTGTACTAAGTGGGTTAGGCCCACCTCATTCTCATTGAGGGCAAAAACGTCTTTAAAGTCCTCCATGACTTCCCATAAATGCACCTTTTGTTGTTCACTCAAACCATCACAGTTCTTGGACCAAATGTCCTTCACAGCAAGAATTCGCATATCTCGCTCATCATTGCACGACTTGGTACCCGAGCAGAAATCATCATCAGTCACTGGGCAAAGAGCAACAGCCTCCACATCAGGAGGTCTGACATGAGCCTGGGGGGAGGGGAATGCAACAATACAATCAGTGCTGTGGTCAGTCTGCAGGTCCGAACTAATGGGCAAAGTTTGCACAGAGAGGAGTGGGTGTTCAAAGGCTGGTTTTTCCACAGCAACGTTTTGTTTAGATTCAACTGAACATACAGATGGGAACAGGCTTGGGGATGGATTGGTCAGTTGCACAGAACGTCCATCAGGAAGGGTAAGTGAGTCTCTACATAAGTCCAACACACAGCCAACGGTCCTCAAGAAATCCAGCCCCAAAATGCAGGGGTCTTGCACTTCAGCCACCCACGCATGAAACGACACAGACAGACCTCCTATTTCAAACAAGAAGTGTCCTTTTCCTTTAATTGGCGCAAAGTCACCAGTCACTGTTTTTAAACAGGCAGACGTCGGTTCCAGAGCTGTCTCCGTCGGGACAATGTCGGGTCGAACAAGTGTTGCATTTGAACCAGTGTCAACAAGGGCTGTACATGGGACTCCAGACACCATGATAGGAATGTGGCAAAAGTTTCCAGCATAAGACCAGCCCACCACCATAACAGTCTCTTTAGGTTGCGAACTACCCCCTTCCTCCAGATGCAGCCCCCCATCCACAGCTAGAGGTACAGAGCGGGAGTCACTTATATGGGCCCGTGTTCCCCCATCTACACGGGCCCCTGGGCGTTTCCGTGCATTCCAGAAATCCTGGGGCACTGTCTGATCAGGTGACCGGGTTGACCACAGCCCCAGCATATTGGAGGGCGACGTTGCGGACGGGGCTCAAAAGCGGGACCACCTGGGCGCAGCAACACATCATTCGTAACATTATCTCTCCGCACTGGTGCCCTGGGGTGCACTTCAGACATGTGAGCAGCTTTCACAATCGGAGTCAATTCATCCATCTCCATTTCAGCTCCTAATATCTCCCTTTCAATGGCCAGTTCCAGCGCTTCACTCAGAGTGGTCGGGTGAGCCAGTTGCGTCTGTACACGGAGCTCTCTCGGGCTGAGTGCTTGGATAAATCTGTCTCTAGCAAGGTCATTTTGGACAGATGGTGGCATTTCAGCATAGGCGCGTTTACATAAACATTCAATGTCATTTGCTAAAATGCGGAGGGGCTCGCCTGGTCGTCTGCGCCTATTATGAAATTCTGTCCGTAAAAGGACAGGCTGGTTACATTGTCCAAAGCGCCTATGAAGAGCTCCTATTATTGCATTATAATCATTTCTCTCAGCAGGGCTCAACAAAAGCAGACAGGCAGCTGCATCATCAGTGAGGCACAGCGCTAACTGTAAGGCTTTATGTTTCTCAGACCATCCAGCAGCGTCAGCTAACAGTTCAAACTGTGCTTTAAAAGCATCCCAATCTGTCTTACTGGAGAACCGAGGTGTTTTAATAGCAATTGCCTCCGTGTTTCTGTTGCAATCGGCGCGGACATGGACCCGCCATTGTTGTTGACATCCTCGGACTTCACGTAATCATGAGACCTTATCGTGTAGGGGCGCGCATGCGCCGTCATGTCGGCGCCATCATAGGGAAAAGTGGCCGCGAAACCAGCCTCAGCCGCTTGTAACATGAAAGTTTGTCTCACTCTAGACGCATCGCCCGATGTCAGACGAGGATCTTCCACCGGCCTTTGCGTCCACGAACACTCGTCCTTAACTACTGCAGTTTCCTCCAGAACCTCCAGTTTCACTTTCGCTCGTGCCCCGTAATCCATAACAGCAGCGGATGCACAGATACTGCGTCAATGTCCGTCACTTCTGACACCAAATGTAGCGTCTCGCTACGCTTAAGGAACCAGACGATTCTTAATCTTTTAGGATTTATTCAAGCAACTGATGGATTGCTGTTTTGGCCGCAACCCACGCCGTACATCAACATTCAACTCTCTGCAGCAACAACAACAACATAAGCGGCCACCCACTTCCTCCTTTAAGCACGCCCCTTCTTCCTCTTTTATGGTCACTGGAACTAACAACTAACTTCATTTAGTGTAACTAGAACTCATATTATTTGATAACACTGCTGAACAATAGCAGTAAGACAACAACCAGTGTTCCACATTTAGTTATGTCATTACAGTATACTAGAAGTACACTGGTAATAAATATGTACTTAATTACATTTTTAAGAAATATGCTAAACTTAAGAATATTTTTAATGTATTTATATTAAGTGTACTAGAAGTACATTGGTAATAAATATATGCTTTATTACATTTTTAAGAAATATGCTAAACTTAAGAATATTTTTAATGTATTTATATTAAGTGTACTACGTATGCTGGTAATAAATATATGCATAATTTCATTTTTAAGAAATATGCTAAACTTAAGAATATTTTTAATGTATTTATATTAAGTGTACTAGAAGTATGCTGGTAATAAATATATGCATAATTACACTTTTAAGAAATATGCTTAACATAAATGTACTTCTAGTGAAGTTTTAGTATATTTGGATAAAACATACTTTTTTCAAAACATGATTCTTTAATTGTAATAAGCTAACATTGAACTTTCCTCAAACATTTCAACATTATATCATTCCGATTGCATAATAAACTATTTTTTCAAAGATTTGCTTAAAATCTTACGTTTGCTAGTGTTTATGTTCAAACAACACACGTGACACACGTGACTAAACCTGATTGGTTGTTGTCATAGTAACACTATTATTGTGTTATTTGAAACTTGTTCAGTTCAGTTGTTCACGAGGTGCATGCGGTTGCTTGCATTAAACGTATAAACTGTTAAATTAGATGGCGACTCTGCATTAAAGTATTTATTTAATTAATCGGCGATCGTATTTCACCAGAGGACTAAGATAAAACAACTCGATTTAAAATGTGAGCAGTTCTAGTGGATCTGACGTCGAGGGAAAAAGTATTTCGCTTTTTGTTTGGAGATGAACGAGACAACACGAGGGTAAGTGATGACAGATTTTCGCATTTCTTTATTAAGTTAACTATTAAATAAGTAAACATTACATTACATTTAACCCAGCTTTTTTATGTAACATTATGTCTGTGTTGCGTGTGGTAATTTGAAAATCTTTATTTTCTGACTAATGTTAGGCATTTCTCTTAAGCATTTCAGAAATCATTAAAACCTTTCTTTTTTTTTTTAGCACAGCGACATAAATATGACCAACCAGATCCCAAGTAGACAGGAACAAATGAAGATACAGCACATAGAAAGACTTATTCTTGGTGGTAAGTTTGTTGTTGCTATTTGTTTTCACGTTTAAGTTTTTCTAATGTTTCTCTTGCAACGCTAACGTTAGTTTAAAATGAATGTTTGAGCTGTCTTACCTGAAAATACCATGATATGACCATATGGTTATTATAACTCCAGTAATGTTCAATGGCTAATGTTTATATCAGTTCAATCTTGACAACCTTATTGTCTTTTTGTTTATTTTTAAATGTATTTCTAATTACATATGGACACAAAAATGACATTGTAAGAAGGGATACTTTTATTAGAGATTGTAAAACTGCCGAGGCTGGGTTTGATTATATTATATTGTCTTAAATATATTGTACTCGGGGTAAATAATTCTTAAAACGAAAACAAATCATTAATCATCATTTACCTGCCTGTTGTTTTTCAGATCAACTGCTATTGACATTTTTGAATCGGGACAATTGTGGAGTGATTCGGAAGAAAAACGTTTGCAACACATCCATTCCAGGTGGCTAATTTCTGTCCTTTTGAATTATTCTTGTAAAAACCGTTTGTTTTTATTGTAAAGCTGTAAGGGACTTGGCCTAGTCATCCTTGCATATACCATTTGGCAGGGCACCAGACTAATTTTATTTACTAGGAGCACAGTGGCCCCCAACTGAAAATTTTAGAGGCGCAACCAGAAAATTAAGGGGCACACACGGTAAAACAACATGCTAACCAAATATTCACATGTCTACTAATTTATACTGTATTACTAATAAATACTTGTGTAATAAATACAATGTACTTTTTCAAATTCAGTGTCAAATCACAAAAAAAGGTCAAATTTGCTGGTCACACATGTGCGACCGGATGTAAAATTCAGTGGCACACTCTCAAATTTTGGTGGCCACCATTTGATAGCAGTCTGGAGCCCTGTTTGGCATCATTTCTGATTTCCTTAAATCTCCTTAAACAGAGGTGAACCTTAAGTTTGCAAGACCACAATAGACAAACAATGGAAAATGATCTAGGTTCAAATAAAACACAATTATCAATGTAAAACATATCCTGTAATACACACAGGTTGTTTTATTTCATGAGCCTGTTCTAATCCTATCTTCATTCCCACTTGTAGAGTGCTCTGACAGATACAACTGACACGCTTGATGAGGACACAGTCAAAGCTTTAAAAGGTAAACTGAGAAGTTAACAAAACTTCCATACATGCATATCTATGCCAATTTATTTTAAACATGGATGGCCAAATGTTCATTCATTATTGGTTAATTGGTATATTTTGTTTCCTTTTCACAGACCGTGTGATAAAGCAGTCTTCAATTACTACGGTGTCTGAATTGCAAGAAGTGACCCTCCACTTAAACATGTGATATCTAAACTGTTTTGTGTTTTAGTTCAGCTTTTTATAGGTTTATCTTAAGTTGGTTAAAGGCGGAGTGCACTATTTTTGAAAGCCAATGTTAACATTTGAAATTACCTAAACAAACATGTCTCTACCCCAATAGAATCTGGACCTTCTTTTGATAGAGCCACCACACACATACGCAACCCCGGCAAGGATGTCGGTTAGTAGACACACCCCTTACTGCTGGTTGGCTACAAGTGTGTTTTGGTAGTCGGCCCAATTTCCTTTTCCAAAGCGTTTTTCAAACATTGTGCACTCCGTCTTTAAATTGCACTTAAAACTTTTTTTTTCAGTAACTTTTTATGCAGAGAATTACATTATGATTATTATATAATCATTGCTTATGAATATTTAGTGATTGCATATTCATAGTGTACTTTTCATTAATACATTTAATGTTAATGTTGTACAATTTGATAGAAGTAGCTCTGTAATTGCATTTCTCTGATATTTGTTTTATATTGTTTCTCTTTGGTCAAGAGATTATGTATGTCTCTGTGCTTGATTAATTTACTTTAGATATTTTTGTAATGTACACAACACAATATGAAGTATATTAAATTGTTCTGTATTCAAAATATGTGTATGTGTCTTAATATTTAATGATTTTAATATAACATTTTAAATATTAAAAACAGCTTTATAATAAAATAGTAGTGTAATGCTAATACATTTCTATTAATGTAATGCTAGTAAATTTCTAATATGCTGAAGTACTATTAAAGTGTTCTTAAAGCACAGTTAAATTAAGCTTTAAATGTATTCTAACTGTATTTTTAAGTGTATGAGAAGTGCATTTCAAATGAATTTTAAAGAAGTACACTTAAATTGCACTAAATTATTTGAAGTTGTTCCAATTTAACACAATTTCAATATATTAAATATAATGAAAATAGATTAAAATTGACTTTAAATATATCTTGAAATGCATTTAATATATTTGAAGGGGGTTCAATATAATACATTTAATATGCATTTAGTATAGTAGCTTTTAAATATATTAAGTATGTCCCAAAAAATACTATTTAAATATATTTCTTTTTCACCTGGGTATTCTGGTTAGTCACATTGTACTGCTATTATTTTGAACAATACTGTATGTGTGTGTATATGTATGTGTGTGTGTGTATATATATATATATATATATATATATATATATATATATATATATATATAGTTGAAAAGACATTCATCTTTCAACATAATACATTTAAAAGTTATATGAAAACACTCGGAATACAAACATTGAACAAACTAAATACACAAATGCAGTACACCTCTGTTGTGGGTGTTGTTTAGGACAGTTAGTGCAGATAGGATGAATTCTTTCTTGAAGACGTTTTTCCTGGCATTTGAAACTAATTAGGGTGAAATGTGACATCTTAAGTGATAAGTGATGGTTCACTAAGGGGTTTTGGGGTCATTTTGCTTGACTAATTTAATACTCTTGAGAGTTTCGTGTTTTAGAGTGGGAAAAAGGTCATTTAAAAAGTGAATAGGCTTTATGCCCAGCTGCACTACTTCCGGAACTTCAGCCAGCTCCTTGTTTCCTGTCTTCCATTATTAGACAAACTGATTAATGCAGGTGTGCCGGACCTCAGTAGTCACAACAACAATAATCAGACACACCTGGATAAATCAGTTTGTCCAATAATGGAAGACAGGAAACAAGGAGGTGGCTGAAGTTCAGGAAGTAGTGCAGCTGGGCATAAAGCCTATTGAGTGATTATAATGCCTTCACAATACTTTACCTGCACAGCATTCCCAGGAAAGGATAGTGATTGATTTTGGGGGCAAAAAGCAGGATGACACTGTGAAAAGCTTCAACAGTTTTTCTACATCCTTGAGAATCCTCTTGGATGTAAGCAAGTTCTCCAGCCAGCAGAATGCAGGTGTAGCTATAAGGAATATAGATTAAACTGATTGCCTACATAAATTACATGGTAAAGGGTAAAAAAAAATCGTCACCTGGTTTTAACCATTACTTTTTATTCTGTGTAGTTTGCAGTGGATGTAAACACTGGGGGAATGCAGGATCATCATGCGTGTGAATGTCTAGCACATGGTTAAGAATAGAGGTCCACTTTGCTACTCTTTCTTGGGGGGTCGTTGAGGAAGCAGCTGTCCAGTATATATGATTCTTTATACTGCGAAGCCATTTGCTCAGTTGTGTGCAATCTTTTTTTTAGCTACCTTTACCATCTTTTTGGATAGGCCTGAAAGAACAAAAATATTTAAAAAAGACAAAGAAACTAAATTATTTACCAAGTATACTCATACATGTTAAAAGAAAGCAGCCAATATACAGCTAGAATTTCATCATCAACAATGATAAAATACCTTTTTCTATGTGCCACACATCGTAGTAGTGGGTGATCTTGGCTTCTTCTCTCAAGTATTTTTGGACCTGAGGATGCCGGTCTGTGACAATACAGTCCAAAGATACATTGTGTGCATTCAAAACACAAAGGCTGCGTTTCAGTCCCTCAAGCTCCATATGATTACTTCCACAAACTTCATTGCTCTGCAAGTACAATAAAAATATGATTCAATTTAGGGCTGTGCAAAAAAAAATCGCCAGCGATTCTCATGCGTGTTTCATCAGTAAAGCCTGTTCTCTGATTATAAGTAAATAATTTTGCCTAGCTTCTCGGTGAACTACGGGTCTGAATAGTAAATGCCGCTCCATCTGAAAGCAGCTGATGGGGATTTACTTCTAATCACGGAAGCGGCTTTACTGATGAAACATGCATGAGAATCGCAGGCAATTTTTTGCACAGGCCTAATTCAATGCGGTTTAATCTCAGAGAAAATGCACTGTTATTTTTACTTACTTGAACAAGTTGTAAGTCAATGACTTTGTTGCTCCTCAGATCCATCATTGTGTAGCTTCCAAACTTGGCACTGTGTCCTTTGAGATCCACAGTAATAATATTAGTAATTGCATCAATCCTGGCCTCCGAAATTGTTGTTACAAAAATACACAAATAATGATGATAGAGGATCGATACATACCTGGAGAGTCAGCCCTCATGTCACCACCAAGTATGGCTTTTTGTGTTTTAAGCATCTCCATTATGTTAGGACTCTGCCATAATCTTGTTGGTAATTATATCTAGGTTTGTATGGCAGGGTTCTAACAGTACAATGTTTTGTGTGGGAGAACGTGGTTTTGGTATTGTCATATTAGACCACGTTTTTCCCGTGTCTTGTGACTTTTCCCCGCTCCCTTGTATTCTCTTGTCATTGTGTGTTATTTTTCCCTGCTCCCTTGCTTCCTCTAGTCTTTGTTTTTTATGTCTTGTTTAGTCTAGTGTACTGTTTTCATGTGTGTGCTTATATATATATATATATATATATATATATATATATATATATATATATATATATATATATATATATATATATATATATATATATATATATATATATATATTTATGGTTTTGTCTTGTTAGTGCTTTGTTTGTCTTGTGTTTGTTTCACAGGATCACATGTGTTTCCCTCACAGGTGTCCCTCACAGGTGTTCCTGCTCTGTGTGATTTCCTCATTGTGTCATCCTCACCTGTAGCTTGTTTTCACCTCATCTGTTCAGTATTTATTCCCTGTGTTTTCAGTGTCTCGTTGCAAGTTCGTCTTTGTATGTCCGTGCCCGCTAGCTTTGTCTAGTTCCTGTCTAGATAAGAAAGTTTTCTTATTTATATCTGTTCTCTCTGGTACCTGTGCCCCTTGTTTTCCCGCCCCGTTGTCACGCTATTGTGGATAAGTTTCCAGTCTTCGCCATCCATCTATGCTGGTTTACTCCATATCTCTGCAGTCTGGTTTCCCGATTTGTGTGGCACAGTCGAGTATTGTGTTCTCTACATCTGTGGCTCTCCGAGCGCTGTCCATCGGCTTGTGCTGACCAGTAGCGTGCGCTGTCCAGCGCCTAGTCAGCTGAAGACTCCGTCAGCCTAACTCTCTCTCTCTGTGCCCCGCCAGGAATCTCTCTCTGTGCCCGCCAGGATTACATCTCGGGCTTAGTGGACGTCCTACGGCTTTGTGCTGTGTTTCCCACTACCGACCTTCCCGAAGGAACCCGTCAGAAGACTGTCGATCTAGTGTTGTCCCCTCTTCGCACCATTCACAAGGACACCGAGTGTTTATCTACTATACATATTGACAGTCATTTGTGTTTTCTCCATATACATTTCCTTATTTCATTGAGTGTCTTCTCCTAAACATCTTGAATAAATCTCTGCGTTGGGATCTCTGAGTTCTGTCATTCCTAACACATTATACCAGCCTGTGTTGACTTCCACTTGTAGCTGGCTCTATGTAAAGTCTGGCATGCCGTCTATAGGTGTTGTGCTGGAACATTTGCAGCCTCATTGCTCGGAATATCTAAGCAAATGTTACATGTTACATGTTACAATATGCCAGTGGTCACCAATCCTGGTCCTGGAGGGCCGGTGTTTCTGCAGAGTTTAGCTCCAACCCTAATCAAACACACCTGAAGCAGCTAATTAAAGGACTACTTACCATAGTATTTTTTTGACCCACTAAGAAAAGTCAATGGACCCCATCTATAAAGTGGACTACTCCTTTAAGGTGCCTCAGGTGTGTTTGATTAGGGTTGAAGCTAAACTCTGCAGAGGCACCGACTAACACTGTACAGCATCTAACAATGAAATCCGCCATTACGTGATCACACAAACTAGTTTGTAAATAAGCATGTAAACATGGAATCATATTAGAGCACACACTTAAAAGATACAGAAGTGCAGCATTACTCAAAGTTGCCATGAAGGATACGAAAGTGAATAACTGTGTCTAACACTGTACAGCATGTAACAATGAAATCCGCCATTACGTGATCACGCGCGTACTCGTTTGTAAACAATGCGAAAGTTTTCAATCTTATGTAGGCTTATGTAGGCTGAACTGCATAAGCCATAACATATTACATAATAGCAAATATAAATGAAGACAAATGACTTACAGTTTCTTCAGGAATATATCCTCCGATCTCCATTGCGTCTTCCATTGTTCTTCCTTTTACTGTGCATTCACACCAGCCGCGGAAGAGGCGGCAAGCGCGGATGATTTACATGTTAAGTCAATGCAAACATGCGATTAGGCATCCTGCGGCGCGGTACACGCGGTAGCCGCGGCGCGGATGTCGCGGAACGCGCGGAAGGCGTGGGGCGTTCCGCACGAATTGAGCGTTGCCGCGGGAAACGCGCAAGTTCAAAAATCTGAACTTTGGCGGAATTCCGCGCCGCGTTAACCAATCAGGAGCTTGCTGTAGTAGTGACGTGATTACAGGAAGCGAGCGGAGTGGTGTAGTCTCCGCGGAGTCGCAGAAGCCCCTCCCATGACGCGGATTTCCGCGTGAATTTCTCGAATGACTAGAATTTCACCCGCGGCGTTCACGCGCGGATTAAGCGAGTAAACTCAAAATGTTCAAGCGGCAAACTGGACGCAGTTCACGCGTTTTTGCCGCCTCTTCCGCGGCTGGTGTGAACCCACAGTTAGGTAACGTTAAAGATAAACGCTTCTCTTCCTCAATGTCCAGACATAAATGAAGATATTCCTCACGTGTGTGTTTAAAGTTTATAATCCAAACATGCGGTAAAGTCTTTAAATCTGATCAAACTTTACGCTTTGTTTATTATTGTTGGAACTGCAGGTCTCTTCATTACCATGTCAACAGCCTGTGGGCGTGACCAAATTAAAGATAATGAGCTCAGCCAGGAAAAACGGTACTCTCTTTACTTCAATGCAGATTATATAAACAGGAAATATTTGATTTTGATTATAATTAGCTTGTTTAAAAGTAGACATTTCAGGCTTTCTTTGGATATGTGTATCATGTTTGTGTGACGAGTATTCGCGGAGTTTCAACTGATTTTTGTAACGTGTTTTGAGAGACAGCTGGCGGAGACAGAAATGTCTAAATGCGTACCCTGTTTATTTTCTTTATTTGACAAAAACACAAAGATCTCTTGTTATTGTGAATGTACACTAATTAAAGAGGAACCCTTCAGAGTTTTAAATGATGTCAAACACGTAAGTGTTTGATTATTAATGATGGAGTATTTTAAGTTGTTTCTGCTATGATAAGGAGAAAACACGTCAAAACGCGTCCCCGCGTTTTTGGACCCCTGGGGGTTAAGAAGTTAACAATATAATCAAAATTAAATGAAGGTCAGTAGGACATTTTCAGTTTATTTGGAAACAAACCCCATTCAAAATCTTGTATAAACTAAGAAACTGAACCACAACAGAGCTGCTCATGTGGCTCATGTTACCATATAACTTTATGTCCAAAAAGTGTGAATATGTTTTTCCACATCATAGTTTTGTACTGATGAGAGGGATGCAGCATTAGAACTCGCTTACATTCGTAAGAGAGTTATAAACAGCTGTTATCATAAATTGTCCACAGAAATACCACATAAGCTTACATACATGACTGAGTAAATATCACTGATTGCACTACATTCAGATAAACTATCATGTACATAAACTAAATTCAAAACATCTCAGATTAACATCTGCAGTGATTAGTTTTATAAAAAGCTTTTTTCAGGTGCCCATCGACTGATCGTCTAGCTTCTGTTTTTAACAATATTTTAATGCATTTCTGTAAGCGCGTATGAACTTTAAAAACACAACGCATATGGCATCCACGTGTCTCTGCATAAACAACGCGGCGCTCATAAAAACCGGTTTCGAATATAAAGCGCAATGTATGGAATTGCGTTGCATGTAAACAATATATGGAATCATATTACAACACACAAAAGATCCTGCAGTGCAGCCTTACTGAAAATTGCCATGAAGTATACGAAAGTGAATTACTGTGCTTAACTCTTTCACCGCCAGCGTTTTTTAAAAAAGTTGCCAGCCAGCGCCAGCGTTTTTCATAATTTTCACCAAAGTTTAATGCCTTCCAGAAAATGTTCTTCTTTAAATATATAAACATACAATATACCAAATGAAAGAACAGATCCTCTGCTTTCAAACAAAAAAAATGTTTCATCCTACCTGTCGTGGTTCTTTTGTAATCAGCTTTTGAATATGGGTAGGTTTCTGCAAAAACACCACATTTTGAGCAAAAAGCAGAGATAATTCCATTTTTGTGACGGACTTTTCATAGAGATCCCATTCAGAGCGATCTTTAAAACAGACACGGACATGCAGCCGCTTGCCATAGGCCAATACTTCCGGGTTTAAAAAGTTGCGGAAGGGCGCCACCTGGTGGATAATAGCGGTATTGCGGAAAGACGGAAAATCTCGTCATTGGCGGGGAAGCGTTTTCTCTTAATTGACGAGATAGAGAAGAACAATGAAGAAGAAGAACAATGCAAGACCCACTTGAGGAGGATATATTCCTGAAGTAAGTAACAGCTAATATTTGCTATCATGTAATATGCTTATGGTTTGTGCAGTTCAGCCTACATAAGGACCTCAGCAGACTGCACGCTTCGAACTGAAAAACTTTTGCATTGTTTACAAACGAGGACACTTGAACTCACGTAATGGCGGATAACTGTTACATGCCCTACAGTGTTAACTCTTTCACCGCCATTGACGAGATATCTCGTCAATTAAGAGAAAACGCGTCCCCGCCAATGACGAGATTTTCCGTCTTTCCGCAATACCGCTATTATCCACCAGTTGGCGCCCTTCCGCAACTTTTTAAACCCGGAAGTATTGCCCTATGGCAAGCGGCTGCACGTCCGTGTCTGTTTTAAAGATCGCTCTGAATGGGATCTCTATGAAAAGTCCGTCACAAAAATGGAATTATCTCTGCTTTTTGCTCAAAATGTGGTGTTTTTGCAGAAACCTACCCATATTCAAAAGATGATTACAAAAGAACCACTGATGGTAGGAAGAAACGTTTTTTTTTTTTTTTTGAAAGCAGAGGGTCTGTTCTTTCATTTGGTATATTGTATGTTTATATATTTAAAGAAGAACATTTTCTGGAAGGCATTAAACTTTGGTGAAAATCATGAAAAACGCTGGCGCTGGCTGGCAACTTTTTTTTTAAACGCTGGCGGTGAAAGAGTTAAAGATAATTAAGTAAAAGTATTGATTTTTAATTGTACTCAAGTAAATTAAAAATCCCCCAAAATAATACATAAGTACAGTAATCAAGTAAAATTACTCAAGTACTTTACACCCCTCCATATAAGTTACAAAATGTGAATTTTGTTACATGCTTTTTTCAGTTCTCAATCAGCACAAGTCAGCTTAGTGATCCTGGCATAATTCCAGAATTGATTTCCATATAAGAATTATTTACTTACTTTCATTTGGGAACATTCTTGCACAATTACAGGAAAACTTTGCAAGCTTCTTTCAGAGGGTCTTCACAAGATAAAAGAAAAAACATCAGGCTCTGATCTATCTGCACCTTGAATTCACGAGTAACACATTTAATTGATATGTGATAATGGTGTCAAAGCACCAGAGGGCACATGCACATACACACGCTCGCTTACAGTGTTAGCATAGGGAGTAAATGCCATTTACACTAAGCAAAGTCTGAATTCTCTAAGAGCTGCGACATCTTGACATAGCCCCAGTGGTGACATGCTGCTGATCAGAAGATAGCTTTTATATCCCAAGGGCACACTGTTCATTTGCACTCTGCGTCTTGGGTGTGGATTTCAAAGAGGAACTTCAAGCTGCTACCAAACTTTTGTTCATTAGTTAACAAAGTCAGCTCTTTTCATTTTTAGTGCCATCTGTACTTTTACAGAGACCGCTGTTGGGGAATGTAAAATGTAAGCCTTATAAGGACAGTTAAATAATGACAATAAAGTCATGGTTTTCCTAGGTTTTTCCCCCTCTGTTGGTTATTACTTGGTTATACCTTTTTGAGATGGTATACTTCTGGGTAGGACCTACGGCGTAGGCTACGTGTAAGTTTTCATTTATACTTTTGTGTCACTGTTTGTGTCAACTTGCAATTACACATGCAGATCACAATAGTAGGCAATTTCCCCAGGCATGTTACAGTATCAAGGCAAACGTCAAAGTGGAAGCAACTTGTTGTATATGTTATTGGAGAAGCATCGGTAGTAATGGAGATAAAATATACTTTTGTTGCAGCTTAAGTTGTTAAATATTGCTCCTTTACTTGGTCTATCACTGTTTTTAACATGGCAAGTGGAAATGTGTACGAGGAAATGTGACACAGATTTTCTAACCTGAGGGAGGGGTTCTAGCAGACCAATCACAGAGTGTGCGGTCTGCATACAATTAATGCATTGTTACCATTTTGGAGAGGTGCCTGTCAGGCTATGCCATAGGCTACTGCACAGGGTACCCGTCTATGCATAAACTATGCCATACAATTTATGCAGAAGTATCAATAGGACTTTTAATAGCATTTCATGTACATAATAATAATATAAGAAATTGCTTTACGTAATTGTGATAGACTTAATGAACCAGGTGTATGACTCAAACTGCAATACATCATTTGAAACTAAATACTTTTAAAAAAGATTATATGCCTTGTTGTGTGCTATGCATGGGTGTAAACAGCATTTTGCTAATTATTGTTATTATTATTTACCAAGCATTCTGATTTATGGCCTTAAAATATTTGAAAGACCACATAATATGTGTGTACCTTTAAAAACTAATTGTCACACTTCAGGAACACTTAAAATGTAGAACTAGTGATGACTCTCTATACAGCTCAATTCGCTTGTAAAGCCTGCATAACATGCCACCAGGACCAAATGCTCAATTAGAAATAAAAGAACAATACTAACATACACTTACTGTGTGCTTTAAAACTATGGAAAATCATGATCCGAACTTTTATCCAAATTCTGGAAAAAACCCAAATGGCCAGACAGTGATTCATCTTTTGTAAAATTCAATTCAATTCAATTCAATTTTATTTATATAGCGCTTTTCACAAAAGTCAACTGTTTCAAAGCAGCTTTACATAAATAGAAGCAGTGAAAAGCACAGAAAAACGTCAGATAGCACAACAAAATACATGATAGCATGAGCAGTTAAATTTGCTGCGGCTATGACTCAATATTATAAGTGCACGTATTACTAAAGCAACGTCTATAAGAGGAAGCTAGGTAACGCCCAAAAAGGCTGCCTCCCCGGGGTGAAAAACCCCCTAGGAGAAACAAAACCCCGGAGTTTTATCCGAGGAAAAATAAGTCCTAGGAGGGAAAAACCCTTGGGAGAACGGATATAGAGATTTAGCGGAGATTAAGCGGTTCTGCCGGTGATCGTTGGTCAGGCATCAGCTGGGCATCTGGTTGAAGGACGGCCAGTAGATCAGAGGTGTGCCGACTTTCACATCTACCGGGACTGGGTCTGTTTGTCTCGTTGTCCTCGGGTAGAGGACGAGACAGGGAGAGAAAAACAAAATCGTATTAGCGTAGCGGCCGTTCATATGTATTGAAGTGTCACACAGTGATGTGGTTTAACTCAGCTTAGTTCCAGACAGACTAACTATTGCGGCATAATTATATTATCCACAGTTGAGGATTTAGCAAATTGGGGGCCCAATGCGAGGGTTTATATGGTAAAAAAGGGTCACCTTCCGATCTTTAAGAGAAAATGGAACCTGACGACCCGTTTTACTAAGGCCTAAAGCCCCACTGTCGTCGTTAATGCAGGTTCAGTGGCAAACGGGTCTATATTGTATACCATTTACAGGACCAGGAGAAAACGGCAAAAACATCGCAACCCGACCATACGTGCTAACCCGTTTGACTAAGGCCGGAAGCCCCACTGTCGTTGTTAATGCAGGTTCAGTGGCAAACGGGTATGTATGGCATACTATTCACAAGACACACGAAAGCGCGAAAAATGCAACCCGACCACACGTGCCAACCCGTTTGACTAAGGCTGGAGGCCCCACTGTCGTCGTTAATGCAGGTTCAGTGGCAAACGGGTCTGTATGGCATACTATTCACAAGACTTACGATAGCGCCAAAATCATAACCCGACCATACGTGCCAACCTGTTTGACTAAGGCTGGAGGCCCCACTGTTGTCGTTAATGCAGGTTCAGTGGCAAACGGGTCGGTATGGCATACTATTCACAGACACACGAAAGCACCAAAATCGCAACCCAACCATACGTGCCAAACCGTTTGACTAAGGCCGGAATCCCCACTGTCGTCGTTAATGCAGGTTCAGTGGCAAACGGTGGCAAACTATTTAATGCAATTCATTTTAAGTGTTCATGCAGAAAAGGTTTTTATTTATTTATTTGGTTGGTCTGTGTTATGACCGTGAGTGCTTTGTTCCGTGAAAATAACTATTGCGAGTTAAGAACCTTTACTAGACAAATTACGTGAATGCTTTGTTGAAGAGAAAAGTTTTAAGTCTAGATTTAAAATGATCGACTGTGTCTGATTCTCGGACATCGGTTGGCAAATCATTCCAGAGCTTAGGGGCTAAGTAGGAAAAGGATCTTCCACTTTTAGACACTTTTGATAGTCTAGGGATAATCAATAGACCAGAATTTTGCGACCGTAGTGTGCGTGATGGATTGTATTCTGATAGTAATCCTCTAAGATATAAGGGTGCTAAGCCATTTAAAGCTTTGTAGGTGATTAGTGATATTTTAAATTGGAGATTTAAAGCTGGGTATCATCCGCATAGCAGTGAAAACTTATGTTATGTTTCCTGATAATGTCTCCTAGGGGTAACATGTATAACGAGAACAGGATAGGACCTAAAACTGATCCCTGTGGTACACCGTATTTAACCAGGGAGTGATATGACTCCTCCTCATTTACATAAACAAAGTGATAGCGATTGGTTAGATATGACCTAAACCAGGCTAGCGCCTGACCAATGATACCAGCATAGTTTTCTAGTCTATTGAGTAAGATTGTGTGATCTATTGTGTCAAAGGCTGCACTAAGGTCTAGTAATATAAGAATTGAGATTTCACCAAGATCGGATGTTAATAGGAGGTCATTTGTAACTCTAAGCAACGCTGTCTCTGTGCTATGGTGGGGCCTGAATCCTGATTGGAACTTTTCATATGTACTATTATTTGTCAAGAATGGCGTAACTGGCTTGCCACTACCTTTTCTAATATTTTCGAAAGAAAATGGAGATTTGAGATTGGTCTAAAGTTATTAAGTTCTCCTTGGTCAAGCTGTGTTTTTTTAATCAGCGGTTTAATAACTGCTAGTTTGAAAGCTGTTGGAACGTATCCTATTTCTAGCGATGAGTTAAAGATATTTAGAACCGGGGTTGACACTACAGGGAATACCTCTTTAAGTAGTTTTGTGGGAACGGGGTCTAATATACAGGACGATGATTTGGATGATGTGACTAGTTTAGAGAGCTCATCTATTGTAGTAGGTTTAAATGAATCAAGATGTTTGTATGGTAGTCTAGTGTTAAGTGAACTAATGGGTAGAGTGGTGGCTGCCTGGGTAGCTACGATGTTTTCCCTAATAGCCGAAATTTTGTTAGAAAAGAAGTTCATGAAGTCGTTACTATTGTGTTGAAGTTTACTATTGGTGTCTGTTTGTTCTTTGTTTCTAGTCAGTTTCGCAACTGTGCTAAAGAGGAAACGAGGGTTATTATGATTCTCATTTATAAGCTTGCTAAGATATGTAGATCTGGCGGTTTTAATAGCCTGTCTGTAGTGTTTAACACTCTGTTTCCATGCTGCACGCCATACTTCTAACTTTGTGCTTCTATAATTTCTTTCCATTTTTCTAGCTGCCTTTTTAAGGGTGATGGTCATACCATGGAGCTGGCGGTTTTTCTTTGAATCTCTTTTTTCGAATGGGAGCAACGGCATCCAATGTGTTAGAACAGACATTGTTTAGGTTTTCTATTACAATATCTAGATCGTCACAGTTATCTGCTACATGTTTCATTTGGGACAGGTCTGGAAGAGTGCTAATAAAGCTATCTTTAGTGGTGGAAATTATTGTTCTGGCTAGTCGGTAGCATGTTGTGGATTGAGTGATCCTATCTAGAAGTACAGTGTATGACACAAGGTAATGGTCAGAAACTGCATCACTCTGAGGTGATATTTCGACGTCATTAATATTGAGTCCGAGTGACAGAATTAAGTCTAATGTGTGCTTACGAGTATGCGTTGGCCCTGTCACGTTTTGTCTAATATTGAGAGAATTTAGAACGTCTATAAACACACGTCCTAATGCGTATTTTGGGTTATCCACATGGACATTAAAATCACCAACAATAAGAGCTTTATCTACAGTGACTACAAGCTCAGATAGGAAATCTGCTATTTCTTTAAGGAAATCTGCATGGTGGCCCGGTGGTCTATAGATTGTCGCTAAGGCAAAAGAAAGCTGTTTGTGGTTACGATCAGTTATTTCCATATTTAACAACATTAGTTCAAATGATTTAAATTTTAGCTCAGATTTTTTGGTTTACTTTAAAAATTGTGTTGTATATTGTAGCTACACCACCCCCTCTCCCCTTTAATCGAGGTTCGTGTTTATAATAATAGTCTAGTGGGGTGGATTCATTTAAACTAATGTAGTCGTCTGCTTTAAGCCAGGTTTCTGTTAAACAGAGTGCATCTAAGTTTTGGTCTGTAATTATTTCATTGACAATAGGTTCTTTATTGGTAAGCGATCTAATGTTAAGAAGGCCGAATTTTAACATTCAAGATTCATCTGTTAATGTATTGTTTTCTAATTTTATATTAATCAGCTTTGTACCTGATGTAACAAGCGGTGCCCTGTATTTATTTGTTCGGGGAACAGATACAGTTGAAATGTGCTGATATTTCGGTAAGATTGACTCGACATGCTGGGATATAAGTGGTCTTGACATATCACGGCAGCTAACAGATGGACGGTTAAGCCGATCCGTCTGTTTCCTGACCTGGGCCCTGGATAGTCAGACTATATCAGAATTAAGACTATTGATCAGATTTCTAGTGAGTATAGCACTTCCTTCCGATGACGGATGAAGGCCATCTCGGGTTAGGAGGAATGGTCTTCCCCAGAAATGCTTCCAATTGTCTATAAACCCTACGTTATGCTGAGGGCACCACTTTGACATCCATCCATTGAGAGACACTAATCTACTATGTGTTTCATCTCCCCGGTAGGCGGGGAGGGGACCAGAGCATATTACATTGTCTGACATTGTTTTTGCAATTTCACACATCTCCTTAATAGTATCTTTGGTGATTTCCGACTGGCGGAGCCTGGTGTCATTCGTGCTGGCGTGAATAACAATCTTCGGATGCGCGATTCTAGTTCAGCAACCTTCTCAGTTAACCTTAATACTTCAATACACTTAGTGCATGTAAACCCCTCTATGCTAACAGCAGAAGCTAAACTATACATGTGGCAAGTAGTACATGTTACAATAACAAGCGGAGTCTTACCGCTTTCATGCTGGGGAATGGCGTCTTCGTTTACCCGAACGCGGTCCCCGGAGCTGCATCCCGTGAGGTGATCGGTTGTGACAGGCCTCGGTCGCCTGCGAACGTCTGGGGCCAGGGTGATGTGGGGCTTGCTGAATCTGCGAAGGCCGGGCAGCGGTTCCTCCACAGCTTCCCGATCGCTTTCATGTTGGGCGATGGCGTCTCCGTTCAGTCGTTTACGGTCCGTGAAGCTGCATCGCGTGGAATGCTCGTTTGTTGCGCGCCTCGTTCGCTTGTGGACGTCGGAAGGCAGGGTGAAGTGGGCGTTGTACCTCGCGTTGGATCTGCTAAAACCGGGAAACAACTCCTCCACAGCTTCCCGCTCAGGTGAGGACAGGTCAGAAAAGCATATATCAGATGAATCCGCCATTAGATGGGAAAATGCTAGCTTCAGCCTCCACCGTTTGTGGATGCTAGCGGGCTATATGCTAACACTGGGTGTTTATTAGTGATAAATAGTTTCACGTGGTAGTACTGCTCAATAATCGTCACGGTAAAGTATTCCTATGTAAAACTAATAAGTTATATTATATAAATAGGAATAAGATGGTAAAAAAAGGATTTTAGATGATGAACTCGACGGAGCTACGATGCATGATCTGTTCAGCGTGACGTCACAAACCGGATGTTCCTATCCACAAACCCTAAAAACGTTTTCATAAAATGTAATTATCTAAAAAAAACACACATGGACAGTATATGTAACTACATATCAGGCATGTGATTGGCTAAGGACAAAAAAGCAGGAAAATATATTGAGACCCCCCCCACACACACGCCAATCAAACTGGTGGCGGATTTATACGGATAGTAAAGTAGGACCCATAACAACTTATTTGAACAAAAAACACATTTTAATTTATTTTACAGCTAGATGTGCAACATGCAACTTTTTTGTACAGTATGACACATAACTACTTATTTGGTAGATGTGTAACAGTGGGAATCAAAAGCAAGTGTCTTTTGCACTGCTCCAACACCACCTCTCTCTATATCAACAACCATGATAAAAAATATGTTTTAACTTATTTTTTTTTGCATTTTTACACAACTTTAACAGCTAAATGTGCAACATGCAAATGTTCATGTCAAAAGAAGGCCTATTTTGCTGACATCCAAATAAAATGTAGGCAATGGCTTATAAAGAACTAAAGGCATGGCTACTTTAATTTTATACTTTAAGTACATTTCCAAGCCTTTACTTTGATACTTTTACTTGAGTAAAGAAGTTAAATCAGTACTTCTATTTTTACCAGAGTATTTTTTTAATATAAATATCTGTAAATGTGCTACACAGGACCATTAGTTATAATAAAGTGTCTTAAAGGTCTCTTTTTCTAATTTTAGACCCCTGTAGATGAGTAACTTTGTTAGCTGTTAAACATGAACAATAGAAGGTTGACACTAATAAATAGAAGTAATTGTACAAAAAAGTGCAGGTGCTATTTATTTTAATCAAACTGGTCAACCTTAAAACTTTAAACACACAAAACCTTTGAAACAAACGATGATACAGAGGCCGTTTCTCAATCCTAAGTCTGCAGCCTTCCGGAGGTCGCATTTCTAAGCTGCATACGTCATCAAGACTCATCAAGAGTCACAATATTAACAATAATGAAGTTTACTATTATTCTTAGTTAATAGTAAATTGTTGTAATATGTTTATCAGGGCTTGACATTAACTTTTTGAGGAACTTGTCCTTCGGAAAAGTAAATTTGTGTTTCACTTTTTGTCCATGCACAAAAGTCACTTGTCCGGGTAAAGATTTATAATATAATGTATTTTTTGTGTTTTGCTAATCAGTGGCAGAGCAAGGGATTTTTCATAGGGTTGGCCAGGCAGGGGCCAGCAGTTACTCTGGGGTGGCATATAAAATCTCTATCATCCAACCTTAAAATACTTTTAAGTATTATAGGTGTGTTAATCACAATGATGTTTAACATACAATTGCTACAATAATTTAATTTTTATTAAAATGAATTGAGATTAACATACAATTTATAGTCATAATTCAACCTCCATGTTTTTTAAACTATTTAATCAAATAAAACTTTTGAAATTTACTTTGAAACCAGAATTTATATCTCCCGTTGCTGAAAAAACTATAGAGACCAGAAAATCATGTGAATTTTGAAGGCTACTTTAATGTATTTTACTAAGATTTGTTTGGCTGCTTTTTGCTACTCTTTCTGAAGAAGGATGCTATATCTGCTGCCTTTCTCTTCATTTTTCCCTCATTTCAATGATTGTCTGACATTAAAACACTAAAGCAAAACATTAAAACATTACCATGTTTTTAAAAACTTATTAGGGTAAATGTATCTAGATTATCTGTTATATATAAAATCAATCTTAATCCTTGCATTTACGCTGTAATGTTCGTGTAGGATTTTTAATGTACAGTGACGAACTCTGTCAGATTAAAATCGGCTGTCACGCGGCGCAAACACACACAGAGGCGCGCTGAAAGAGAGATTCTCATTATAAAACAGATTCTTAAACAAGATTTTAAGCCATTTATGTGTTTTTACCGAACTTTAGAAGAGAAAACGCAGTGATGAAAACGCGGTTGAAGTGTCTGTCATTTAAATTCACGCCGGAGCCTGAAGAAACATCACTCTAGACTCCACTCCGTCCCGCGATTCCCGCCCCTCCGTGTTCGTCGATCAGGTTTCATGCACGAATGTAATGCTCAGTTAGGTTAAACCAGGCTCGATGAGGTAACTTATTTCCTTGCCTTTTTCGGAACCAATATTGTTGCATCGTCCCTCTCTCAGTTGCCACCAGGATTTTATGCTATGGCGCTTGTTTTTCCTCTCATTTCTGTGAAAATTGCTGCTCCAAATCCACCAAGTAAACCGACGTGCATATGTTTGCCGCTTTGTTTCGCGTCACGCGAGTGACAGCCAAACGTCGCAAATGAGGAGAAGAGAGGAGAGAAACGATCGGGTCTAATTGGTGAATACAATCATACTTCGCCATCCGCCATTTGCGAACGGTCAGAAACACGTCCTTGTTGATACTTGGAAAGGAAGGAAAATGCATCTCTTTGTCATCTGCCACCGGTGTGGCCCTGTTGCGCGGGGACGGCGATTGTGGTTCCGTCCCGGGTTACCATGGCGACAGCTGTGAGATACCCCCCTCCCCCTCCTTATTTTTTTTTTTTACATATCTGCATGATTCACGTAGGTCACATTTTCAGGTCGGAAAATCCGGAATTCCGGATTAATCCGGAAAAATCACATCCCTGACATATAGTCAGGTATTGTTAGACAAAATGAGATTCTATGTTTATGAATTGTAGAGTTGCCATCATCATCATCAGAGGCATGGTACTGGTGAGATGAAATCAGTAGGGTGAGAAAATGTCACCTTCCCATACCATATCTGCACAGGCTTAAGACCAGTGTGTATGAAGGTATATTTGGTGCAAAACAACTGCACACCTGTGACAGTGGAATTTGTATTTGTAGAGATTATCCACACATGTGTATCAGTAAATTTGAAGTCACAGATGAAGGGTTGCAAACTTGTGGATTTTTTTTCTTTCCCTCAAATACAACACAACAATTACACATTCACAAATCCTTCAGTGCAGCTGCACAAATCCCATTTTACAAATCACAGATTAAGAAACTCACAAGTTCACATTTTTTGCTACAATTGCTGCAGTAAATATGGTGCATAACCTACTTGAACACCTGCATCAAAATATGTGAAGTCACACACAAATTTTGTACATTCCCGAATCAGTTTGTGCATCTGTGCGATGAGAGTTGCATGTGTGTACAATTTTTTTTTTCACAAATATTTTTAATTTTTTTAATATTTTCCAGCACAAACACAAGTACATAAATACAACTGCTTGAATCTGCTGCTACGAATTTCAAACACTCTTTTTCGCTTGCTCTCTGTTTTGCACTAAATATCTCGAGATAAATGGTGCGAAAGTGATTTGTATACCTGTAGGCTATGGCGAGCACTGTTTAGCACTGCCCACCAGGTGGCGCCAGACACTCACTGAAGCAGAGTTTATTAATTACCACCAATGTTTCAGCAAGGTAAATCAAGGTATTATTTTCACCAAATGGAGAACAATACAAATGGGAGTGCTAATTATACACAGATGAAGGTAATTACATACAATACTCCAATGATTCATTAGTAAACAAAATATAAGTTCCTTAAATCTCAAACCATCAATATAAGTAGATTAAAAAATACAATCAGCAAATACACATATAGGTCTACATATAAATTAGATACCAAATGATGTAAGTCCCATTCATTTTTAATATCATAATACCTATAAAAACAACCCAAATCAAAATCTACGTTTAAACCATGTGTGGCCAATGTTCGCATTTAATATACCTAAAAGTCTTAGTAAAAATTGGTCCAACTCACTTCACCTTCTAGATGGAAATACCCTGTCAATTCCTATCTGGACACCCATCTGGCTCAGCTGCAGTAATGTTTCTTGTCCTATCACCTTGACAGTCACTGCGGTTTCATATTTCTCATCATTAAACTGCTATATGATAGCCAGCTTTTGACTAACCCTAAACTGAAGCGACAATGGTAAGAAAATAGGACAAAACAGTTGAGTAACCAATCCGTGAGAATGCCACGGAAAAGAAAGTCTGTGGCAGGGCCACGGAAATATGTGGGGATCCGTGACTATGCCACAGAAATTTGTGAGATCAGGTTGAACAAAATTCAATGCCACCCTTTAATTCTTGAAGAGATCTTTCACTGTATATTCATTAGATTCACTGTATTGTACTTGTCTGCTGCCTTGAACTTGAAAACGCGACACATGTGTGCAGCACAACGCTTCATCCACAGTTAGAGTCTAAATGAGCCCATGTTCGGCTTGGCTTAAACTGACAAATTGACATTATTTGTGAATTTAGCTGTTTTAGTGAGTATCAAAGTAAACTACTGATTATGTCTTAATATGTCTTCCGAATGTAAACATTTTATTACATTCTGTCTTAAAGCCTAATAAACATTACCTGTTGAAGTCATTAAAGTTACTTAAATAACAAAAGAAGAGAAAATCACTCACTGGTCCTGACTGTAACTTTTTTTTTAAAAATAATCCATATTTACTTTTAAATAAATACATTTTTTTGCCAACAATCCTTAATGTTGAGCCCTGCTCTTTGAAGTAAGTTGGTTTATTATTGGTTTATTATGCAAGTTCAGCCTTGCATTATGTTTGTATCTTACAGTTGCATGTAATGAATTCAGGGCAAGAAGAATATTTATCTAATATGGGGTAATGTGAAGTATTATAATAATTACATTTAGTTTTCTTTCATGGGATATGGGCCCCCTAAAAAAGCCTTGGACACCCCATTTATAAAATTCTAGTTCTGCCACTGCATTATTGATGTTTTATTTCAGCATATTAAGTGTATAATGAGTGTGTGAATATTGTGAATGAATTTAATAAACAAATTCTTGATAGCCTTTAGTTAATTCACTAAAATTATCCTATATTTAGCTAGCCTATGTTTACTTTACTGACACAGCAGTGTGCCCAGGATGGTAAAATAATTATTTCAATGTATTACTAATAAACAACACAAGTCTTGTGCATACTGACATCTATATTTATTTGATTGTTTTTTTTCTGATGTGTTAGAAGTCATATATGTAGAGCAGAAAAATAAGAATTTTTTTCCTGGGGTGCATGCCCTAAAAAAATACATATGGACCTCGGTATTTATAAAATCCTGCATACGGCCCTGCTCACGACAATAAGAATCCACTCTCATAGTGTATTACAAGCTGAAGGTTTTTTAATCGGATCCCTATATAAACAATTACAAGCTACCCACAAGTCTAAAAAGCTGATTTGATTTGGGTTAGCATCCAAAGTAAATGTTAAGAAATCAGAACAACTGTTTAGATAATAATAAAAAGAATTTAGTTGTTCAGTAACCCGATTCAAAAAGGCAGAAATAATCATCTAAATTAGTATATTAGAAGAAAAAGCATGTATCTTATTTAAATGTAGGCCTATGTGTGTATTTGCTGCTTGTATTTTTTAATCTACTTATATTGATGGTTTGAAATTTATGGAATTTATATTTTGTTTACTAATGAATCATTGGAGTATTGTATGTAATTACCTTCATCTGTGTATAATTAGCACTCCCATTTATATTGTTATCCACTTGGTGAAAATAATACCTTGATTTACCTTGCTGAAACATTGGTGGTAATTAATAAACTCTGCTTCAGTGAGTGTCTGGCGCCACCTGGTGGGAAGTGCTGAACAGTGCTCGCCATAGCCTACAGGTATACAAATAACTTTCGCACCATTTATCTCGAGATATTTGGTGCACACGAAAAAGAGTGTTTGAAACTCGTAGCAGCAGATTCAAGCAGTTGTATTTATGTACTTGTGTTTGTGCTAGAAAATATTTTAAAAAAATTACAAATATTTGTGAAAAAAAAATTTGTACGCACATGCAACTCTCATCGCACAGATGCACAAACTGATTTGCGAATGTACAAAATTTGTGTGTGACTTCACATATTTTGATGCAGGTGTTCAAGTAGGTTATGCACCATATTTACTGCAGCAATTGTAGCAAAAAATGTGAACTTGTGAGTTTCTTAATCTGTGATTTGTAAAATGGGATTTGTGCAGCTGCACTGAAGGATTTGTGAATGTGTAACTGTTGTGTTGTATTTGAGGGAAAGAAAAAAAATCCACAAGTTTGCAACTCTTCATCTGTGACTTCAAATTTACTGATACACATGTGTGGATAATCTCTACAAATACAAATTCCACTGTCACAGGTGTGCAGTTGTTTTGCACCAAATATACCTTCATACTAAAGTTAGAATAGTCTAGCAGGCTTAGAGATATGATTCCATTGTATATGGGTTTTGATAGTTGACTTTTAAATGTCATGTGCAAATTTAGCAGGCTTGGAGTTTTTGCGGTATGTATGTATGTGTGTTTTTTAACTTTTGCTTTGCAGAGACACCTGGGGAGAAAAACAGGATGTCGGGGCGACAGGGTGAAATAACGGTCATAGTTATTTATAACAGGATGAACTTCTAAAACAGAAGTACAACTTTCCATCGAACGGGTCTGGTGAACCTTTAAGAAAGAAGTAAAACTTTCCATCGAACAGGCCCCCACCCAACTGCACATATATATTTTTTGGGTTAGAGGGAGAGGCAGATCAGATCAACCGCTCCTCGGGGGATTTGTTTCTGCATTGGTGTTGTGTAAAGACAGGGACAGTTTTGACCCAGAGCTCTGTAATATTTCATTTGAGATACTTATTAAAAATAATTTGATTTGAGTTACGTGTCTGATCTCCTCATTAAGAACATGCAGGACGATTAAAGTCCAACAATTGGTGACCCCATTGACGTGATGAGGAGGACTGGACATCATTGATTTTTCTTCTCGACATTCCACTTGCGCAAAATAGGAAAGGTAAGCAGATACCTGTTATATCAAAATTCTGCTTTATTTAAATGTCGTGAAGAATGATTAATAATATGTTACAATGATTATTGTCATTTTTATCTAAATTTCATATATCTTAAATGAACTATTAAATGTGTCAATAAAATAAAAAGGGAAGTAACAATAATAAGATTAAAATCAAATAAAAAAAAGAAAAAAAAGAAACAGAATAACAAATCAAGTAAGAATAAAACAATACAAGGAATATAGAAACTGGTCCGGGACCAGGCGTTTGGAACGCGGAGAACGCAGAGTTGGAAACCCGGCACTGACGAGTGTCGAATATCCGGGTTTAGATTCCCTGGAAATTGGTTCATACCAGAAACTTAGGATCCGGGATCCGAACGTGGGCACGTACCACGTTATTTAGCGTAGTAAAATTGGCCACGTGTTCCGGGAACACGTAGCGGTTTGTATTGTACCGCAGGATAAAATTACATTAGAATAGGACTTAGTGTTCTGGGAACACGTTGCGGTTGGACCGCGGGAATAGAATACAGTAGAATAGGACTTAATGTTCTGGGAACACGTTGCGGTTGGACCGCGGGAATAGAATACAGTAGATTAGGATTTAGTGTTCTAGGAACACAGAGCGGTTAGACCGCGATACATAGAGATTGAAGTGGGTTTCATACCCGAGAAAGTGGTCAGGGACCACGTGCAACGCAGCGGTTGGACCGCATAAAGGGAAAGCGAAAGTGGTAAGAAAGCCACAAAATAGTCGAAAATACGAAGAGAATATTGGTATTTGAAAAATATTATAAGCAATATTGTTAAGTTGTGCTAAAGAATAGGAATTTGAAACTTACTGAAGATTATACGGAATGGCTGCTTATTTTTAAATGTGCTGTTTATTTGCGCTGTTTGCTACCGGTATATTTTCAGCTTTACTGTGAGTATATTTTAATTCAACTTCTTCTTTGGATAAATATTTTTATTGATTTTTGCTGCCAGTGAATTGCAATTCAGTGTTATCTTTTTACGAAATATTTTTGCTATTATTCAGTTCCACGATTAGTACATTTTTATTCAATTTTCTATTTTTCCTATTAACAAAGTTTTTACTTAATCTTATATCTTAGGTTTGGTAACACTTTATTTCGATAGTCCACTATAGACAATTTACTAATTATAAGTAACTTTGCAACTACTTATCAACTACCAATCTTTAGGGAATTAGTAGATTGTCTGCTTAATATCTACTAACACTTTATTGTGATGATATCTCAACAGACTTTCAACTGACTATAAGTATCTTTGCAGGTGCATGTCAACTTATTCCACTAACCCAAACCTCTTTCCTAACCCCAACCATTAGAGTCTACTAATACTCTAGTGACAGTTAGTTGACGTATAGTTGCAAATTATTGAAAGTAAGTTGACATGTAGTTGCAAAGTTGTTTATAGTTAGTAGAATGTCTAAAGTGGACTATCAAAATAAAGTGTAACCTTAGGGTTTAATTAAATTTTCTATTTTTCTTATTCAATTTTATTGTCAGTAATTTTTTATTAATTGTATATCTTAAATTTTGATTCAATTTTCTATTTTTACGAAGACATTTTATTTTGAGTCAGATTTATGATCAGTAAATTTTAATTTAGCATCTTAAAATCTGAGTATTGTCTAGATTTATTATAAGTAAAATCGTAATTTAGTTTTTATGTGTTCAATTACTAATCGTTTTACTGTAAGTGAAGTTGGAATAAAATTTCTAGTTTTAAAAGCCGTCGGATTCCGCCTTTAGAAAATTTATTGTGGTTGCAATTTACTGTCAGCAAATTTTAACTCAATTTGTAGAAAAGCATATTTTATATCCTGTGTATATTGTATTTTACTATTGTGTGTATTTGGGGGATTTTGTTTAGTATCATTTCATTTACACGGTACAAGTGTAGACGGATCCAGTTTTTATTTTGTTTTATTAATGTGAACGTGTGATTCTCCGGAGTTGTCTAGTGTTATTTCATGTTTATGCAGACGTTTCTGCATAAAATGTATATTTTATGTTTATTGTATTTTAGTGTGGATGTCCATTTTCTTATTTCATTCCGGGGTGTGATTCGGGAAGAAAGAGTAGTTTCTTTATACTTGATTTCAAAATAAATTGAAATGGATAATTGTTCTCGGTGAATTGATTACAAGAAGAGATTGTTTCATTTCTAACAAGATTTAAGAGTAAGGAAGAGAAAACTGTGAACTTCTCAGCTCGGAGCGTAATTTAGTTTCACTTTAGAAGCTGTGCTCTCATTCTGCTTCCTTTCCGTGACGGGCTGGTAGTTTTACTTTCATTTTGAAGAAAGTACAACTGAAAGAAGTTATATGTTATAGATTGTCAGAGCCGAAAAAGGCGTACGGAAGAGAAACAAACCCAGTCCGAGAGAGATAATAGACGAAAAGTGTAGAAGTAGAGGGATTCAAACGATTACTGATATTTAATAATTTCGATTCCAGTAGTGGAACAGGGTTTAATAAAACTGAGCCGACTTTGTCTGAAACTAAGCCGTGGTTATCATAAAAGCATATGTGACCAGTCACGGAAAGTAGGGACACAAGTCGGATCTGGGCATTTTGAGTTATTCACAGATTCTGAAAGTGCAGTTTCTAAGCTTTCCAACGATGTGTAACACATGGAAATCTGATAAGATTTGGAGAAGTTGTGGCCATTTGAATATAGGAACTCAGAAATACTCAAACCGAGAAAATCGAGACGATAGGGACTCTTCTTTTCAGCTGGGGGAGACAATAGGGCTCATTTACATCTCATTTAGCTAAGCCATGCCCTCTGTAAAACCCTTTTTGAGATGTTCTAGCATCATATGTAGTATTTTATGACCAAATGACAACCCGCAAAAATAAACATGACTCTTTTACCTTTGTGGGGATCACAAGTCGAATCCAGTCTGTTTCAGATTATCCAATGACCATATTTGTCCACAAATGCGTATAATCCGTGAAATATAGATTGTTTACATCAGATTTCGCATGAATGTCTGGTAATACAATATAATATATAATCTGAAGACTATTTAAATCGTAACATGTAAGGGTATATGAGCTTACACTCCGTTAAACACATGAACCCGCCTTCAAAGTTTGTATTTAAAATAGGGAAGTAGTATAATAGATCATCCAAACAGCGCCGTCGAAAACGTGACATCCTTTAGAGAGGTTACCAATGGCTCGCTCGTTCCTCCATCAGCCAATGACTTCATGGAAAATATTGATAGACAAAACATGTAGCCAATTATATGAAGAATACAACGATATCTGTGTAACTTCTGTGTGTTTGGACTCATGCTGCGCTGCAAGAACTGACATACAGATGACGTCAAAGTACCGCGAGAGCGAGTCGAAATTAAACTACTCCGTAAGATTTCTTGAAGAGCTCTCGCGGTACTTTGACGTCTTCCGACTGCGGCGCCGCATAAAGTGAGTGACGCGGCTGACATATGGTGCCTGTGAATTGATTGAGACGCGTATTGGATGCATTGTTTGAGCCGTAATAAGAATATTGTAACTTTCAGGAAAACGTTAGAAAATTAGTGAGATCAGCAAGAGATTTGAGATGTGCTGGTTGTTTTATGGAAATTGACATTTGAACGAGTGATAAGAAATAAATGTTATTGATGTGAACTTTATTTTCAATTTTGACAAGTACTGAAGGCCCTTACATTTTTAATTTTGGCAAAGCTTATTTGTAGTTTCTAATTTTAACAAGTATTGCATATTATTACATTTTTATTTTTGATAAAAAAATTTTTTTTTTTACTTTAACCAGCATTGCATATTCTTACATTTTAATTTTGATAAATTTTATTTTTAACTTTACCAGTATGACATTGTAACGTCCATACCACCACGCCGCCAGAGGGAGCCCTCGCCGGAGTACTGACTGGGCGCCGCCCTCTGCTTCTCTGACTGTTTCCTGTTTGTCCCTATTTAAGTTTCAAGCTAGCCTAGGGCTAGCGCGAAGTATTGCCAGTCTACCTGCATACCGAGCGTTTTCCTAGTGTTATTCTGACTGCCTATTGTTGTGACTATCTGCCTGTTTAATCTGTTTATCTGCCTTTGGACTTGCCCTTTGTTTCGTTTGCCTGGATTGGACTGTTTATCTGTGTTTTGATCTACCTGCCTGAACTCTGACTACTCTTCTGCCTGACGTTTCAGTTTGTTTGCCTGATTGGTTTGTTTTAATAAACACCGCATAATGGATCCCAGTATTCCTGAGCATTCCTTACAGAATACTTAGCCTCCTATCGATCCAGCGGATGTAACCAATCTGATGGCTGCTTACGAGCAGCAAAGCGCTCTCCTGCAAGGTTATCGGGAACAACTCACGCGTCTTCAAGCCGTTAATGAACACCTCACCGGCAACATTCAAGCACTACCATCCACATCTGTTAAACGAGTTTGCGTCTCGGAACCAGATAAGTTTGATGGTACAGCTGAACACGTGAGAGGCTTCCTTCGCTAACTGGATATTTATTTTCATGATCACGTGAGTGAAAAACTATCTGATGCTACGATATGTTCTAAAGTTTTCTCTTTGTTGACTGGTAAAGCGATCGAGTGGGCATCCGCGGTTTGGGACACTGATCCCCGTATCCGCACTTCTTATTCATATTTTGTACAACAAATTAAAGAGGTGTTTGAATATCCAGCTGGGGGTAGAAGTGCATCATCACAGATCATTAATATGTCCCAGAACCATCGTCCTGTCGCAGAGTACGCCATTGAATTTCGCACGCTTGCAGCACAAAGCGGGTGGAATGATAAATCGCTAAAGGATATTTTTCAGAACAGTTTGGATGTTGACCTACAAGCAGAACTGGCATGTAAAGGTGAGAACCTATCATTCTCTGATTTTGTGACTTTGGCAGTACACATTGATAACCTGATGAGAAATGTCCCTGCAAGAACGAAACTGAAAACTTCCAATAGGCCCGCATATACCACCAATAAAGTGTTCCATACTGCTGCAAACACTAACGACATTGTAGAACCCATGCAGATGGGGTTCGCTCCTCTGACCTTGGCAGAACGACAGCGACGTCGTGACCATAACTTGTGTTTCTATTGCGGGAAACCTGGACATCGCATCAATGACTGCCCGGCCAAGAAACCTCGCAACACCAGCACGGTAAACCAACTCTTTAATCTCCCTTCTTGTTATGATATGTGCTCACAACCAGTAACCATCATCCACAATAATGTAACCATGTCATTCACAGCATTAATTGACTCAGGCTCCGCACTAAACTTCATTCATGAAGATGTTGTCAATAAATTTCTTATTCCTGTCATCCCATGCCAACCCCCATTAAGCATCTCTGCCGTCAACAATGTACCCATCGGTAAAGGTATTTCTCTCCAGACTGTTCCCCTCACTCTCCAAGTTGGCTCCCTTCACCTTGAAACTGTTACCTTGTATGTAATCTCTTCACCCCGCTATGACATCATATTGGGGCACCCCTGGCTGGTCGCACACGATCCTAAGATAAACTGGAGAACAGGAGAGATACTACAGTGGTCGTCTCGTTGTATGGAAACCTGCATTAACCATCTGAAGCCCAAGCCCTGTCTGTCTACCAATGTTGAAAGCCCTGCTGGTAAGAATGTTCTGATTCCTGATGTCTACTCTGAATATGCTGAAGTGTTTAGCAAAATCAAAGCAACCGAATTACCCCCACATAGACCTTGGGATTGTGCCATAGAACTACTACCTAATGCTATGCCTCCTAAATGTAAGATTTATCCCCTGTCTCAACCTGAAACCCGAGCCATGGAGGATTACATATCAGAAGCACTACAAAATGGCTTCATTCGGACCTCCACATCTCCTGCTGCAGCCGGCTTCTTTTTCGTAGAGAAGAAGGATGGGGGCCTGAGACCTTGCATCGACTATCGAGGTTTGAACAACATCACTGTTAAATTTCCCTACCCTTTACCTCTTGTACCTTCTGCTCTAGAACAACTGAGGGAAGCTAAAATCTATACCAAATTAGACTTGCGTAGTGCCTACAATCTGGTTTGTATCCGTGAAGGTGATGAATGGAAGACTGCATTCCACACCACTAGGGGGCACTATGAATACCTCGTGATGCCGTATGGTCTATCTAACTCTCCTGCCATCTTCCAGTCATTCATCAATGAAGTGTTCCGTGACCTCCTAAACCAGTATGTTATTGCTTACATAGACGATATCTTGATTTATTCCAGAAATATGGAGGACCATGTCTGTCATGTTAAAGAGGTCCTGTCTCGCCTCCTCCAGAACAAGTTGTACATCAAAGCTGAAAAATGTGAGTTTCATGTCATGAAAACTAACTTCTTGGGCTATAACATTAGTTCACAGGGTGTAGAGATGGACACCACCAAAGTCAAGGCAGTCACTGAATGGCCACCACCCCGCACCGTTAAGGATTTGCAGCGTTTCCTAGGATTTGCAAACTTCTACCGTCGTTTCATCCGCAACTACAGTACTGTAGCAGCTCCCCTGACATCCCTACTGAAAGGTAAACCCAAGAAGCTCCTCTGGAACTCATCAGCCGAGCATGCTTTTCAGAAACTTAAAACCTGTTTCACCACCGCCCCGATCCTGAAACATCCTGATCCTGAAAAACAGTTCATCGTAGAGGTTGACGCATCAGATACTGGAATAGGAGCTGTTCTGTCACAACGTCACGGTCCAGAAAATAAGGTATACCCCTGTGCTTATTATTCCAGGAAACTCACTCAGGCAGAGAGAAACTATGATATAGGCAACAAGGAACTTCTTTCCATCAAGGCAGCCCTGGAGGAATGGAGGCATTGGCTTGAGGGTGCGAAGCATCATATTGTCATCCTGACGGATCATAAAAACCTGGAGTACGTGAAGGGCGCTCAAGAGATTGAATGCACGCCAGGCAAGATGGTCCTTGTTCTTCACCCGTTTCAATTTTTCTATCACCTACAGACCCGGACACAAGAATGGTAAAGCTGATGCTCTGTCCAGATACCACGAGCCCACCCCTGTTGACCGTTCACCTGTTCCTATCATACCACCTTCTCTTATTATTGCTCCCATAGCGTGGGATATCATGCAAGAGATCACCCAAGAACACCTGAATGACCCTGTGCCACCTGAATGTCCACCTGAGAAAACTTACATTACCCTAATGCTGCGACCCCGAATTATGCAATGGGTGCACACCTCACTCAGCTCAGGACACCCAGGTATTACCCGCACTACAGCCTTAGTCCAAACATCCTTCTGGTGGCCCACCGTGAACCATGATGTAGCCCAATTTGTGAAATCTTGTAGAGTATGTGCCCAATCCAAGACACCTAAGGAATTACCCTCCGGTCTCCTTAAACCATTATTCATACCTCAACGTCCCTGGTCCCACCTCAGCGTTGACTTCATCACTGATCTACCCCGCTCTAATAATTATACAGCCATCCTGGTCATTATTGATAGATTTTCTAAATCCTGCCGACTCGTACCCCTCAAAGGCTTACCCACTGCCATGGAAACCGCCGAAGCCTTGTTTCACCATGTGTTCCGAAACTATGGAATACCCGAAGACATCGTCTCAGACCGTGGAACCCAGTTCACCTCACAGGTTTGGAAATCGTTTTGTAATAATCTGGACATAAATGTAAGCTTGACATCTGGTTATCATCCCCAGTCAAACGGCCAAGTGGAAAGATTAAACCAAGAGATTGGGCGATACCTGAGGTCCTATTGTACCCGAGAACAACACCGCTGGTCAGAATTCCTGCCCTGGACCGAGTATGCACAGAACTCATTGAGACACTCCTCCACCAATCTCACCCCCTTCCAGTGCGTACTCGGCTATCAACCCCCCATGTTCCCTTGGTCAGGAGAACCTTCGGATGTTCCGGCCGTTGATGACTGGATGAGAAGGAGTGGAGAAGTTTGGGAAAGTGCTCATGTTAGACTCCAGAGGGCGATCCGCAACCAAGAGTTCCATGCCAACCGTCACAGACGTCCTCATCCCCCGTATCAGCCTGGTCAGAGGGTCTGGCTCTCCACCCGGGATCTGAAGCTCCAGCTCCCGTCTAAGAAACTAAGTCCGAGGTACGTAGGACCTTTCCGAATAATTAGACAAATAAATGATGTTACATACCAATTAGAGCTACCTGTTAATTATCGTATTTCTCCCTCTTTCCATGCTTCACTGTTAAAACCTTACCATGCTGAGTACGACCCCAACGCCGAACCTCCTGAGCCGCCTCCTCCTCTCGACGTTGCCGGGGAGCCGGCATATGCCGTGAGAGCGTTGTTGGACTCGAGACGACGCGGGGGTCGCCTCCAGTATCTGGTCGATTGGGAGGGCTATGGCCCTGAGGAAAGGTCCTGGGTAGCCTCGGACGACATTCTGGATCCCAACCTCATCGAGGAGTTCCACCGAGCCAGACCTGACCGTCCTGCACCACGCCCTAGAGGAAGACCCCGTAGAGCGCCAGGAGGCACTCCTAGAGTGGGGGATTCTGTAACGTCCATACCGCCACGCCGCCAGAGGGAGCCCTCGCCGGAGTACTGACTGGGCGCCGCCCTCTGCTTCTCTGACTGTTTCCTGTTTGTCCCTATTTAAGTTTCAAGCTAGCCTAGGGCTAGCGCGAAGTATTGCCAGTCTACCTGCATACCGAGCGTTTTCCTAGTGTTATTCTGACTGCCTATTGTTGTGACTATCTGCCTGTTTAATCTGTTTATCTGCCTTTGGACTTGCCCTTTGTTTCGTTTGCCTAGATTGGACTGTTTATCTGTGTTTTGATCTACCTGCCTGAACTCTGACTACTCTTCTGCCTGACGTTTCAGTTTGTTTGCCTGATTGGTTTGTTTTAATAAACACCGCATAATGGATCCCAGTATTCCTGAGCATTCCTTACAGACATATTGTTACATTTTTTAACTTTGATAGATGTTGTTTTTTAATAAGTCCTAAATATCATTACATTTTTGAGATTTTAAATTTCTAATTTGACAAGTTTTATATAATGAATGTAGTTTGAATTCTGACAGAAGTAACATATTGCCAGATTGAATTTGATTTAAGTTTTGACAACATCTTGAATCCTTTTTAACCGTCATCAAGCAAGAGTTGAATACTATTACATTTTCATTTCAAGAAGAAGTAACAATACTGAATTTTATTGTCTGGCAATAATATTAAAGTGAACTTTAATTTTAAAAAGAAGAGGTGATTGTTGTTCGTTTGACTAAGAAAACACAGAAAATAATTTTGTGAGAATTTTTGTGTATTTACAGAAGGACTGACGGCAAATAACATTGAGAGGAAGAATAAATGAGATATTCAGGGTAAGACATATTTTAGTGGAAGATAACATGAAGACTCTTAAAGAGCAATGGGAGGCAGCCGTAGAACAGCTTTTGAGTGGGTTAGAAGAAAGAGAAAGGCTCAAAAATACTCAGAAATTAGAAGAAATGTATGAAGAATGGAAACAACTTAAGGGTTACGAAGATAGGACGAAGACAAGTTTGAAAGAGCAAGTAATTGTTCAAGAAAGTGAAGCGCACAGGAAGTTTCAGAGAGAGGACAAAAAGGAAGTGGGGCTTCTAGCTAGAAAGAAGCATGAAAAGGAAGTGAAGAGACTACGTGAAGAGTTTCATTTGTGGCATAGTATGGCAGTTAGTTGTGTGGCTTTGGTACAGTTGGATAAAGAGAGACACCAGACAGAAAAGAAAGTGGAAATTAAAAAGAGTGACCTTAAAGAGAAGGAAGCAAACAAAATTCAAGAGGGGAGGGAAATAGCATCCATATATCCAGCACTGCCACCCACTGCTCCACCTCCATATGCCCCGCCCCATACACAGTTGCCAGTATTTGAAGTACAAAAGGGTGTGTTGGACATGGAGCAGCGGGAGGGAAATCCCTGGAAAATAAAATCAGGGAAATTAAATTTAATAACAGAAAACGAGACAGAGGAGAGAGAAATAGCAAGAGAAACAGCTGAATTGATGAGAACACATAGAGAGCAAGCGGCACAGGCAGAACAGAAGATGGCAGCTCTGGAGAAAGAACTAAGGGAACAATGGAATACCGTAGTACAGGAAAGGACATTTCAACCCGGAGCACAAAGCACCCCAGGAGAAACATTGAGTAGCAGATTCATAACAGTGGACGAGACTGGGAGTCAGATAGAGGTCGAAGAACAGGGAACATACCCAGTTGAAATCAGAGGAGAAATGAAGGTGGGTAAGAGGATGAAAGAGGAGAGCAGATATAGCTACAGTATAAAGACACCAAAGAAAGAACAGGAAGAAGATGAACAGGAATGTAGGGAACTACATCTCATTCGTAGGGTACCTAATATCTGCCCCCTAGTGGAGACAAGTGGAAAGGTAGAATACAAACCATGGTCATTCACAGACATGGGAGCTATCCTTGCAAAGCTACCTCATATCACGAGTGGTGGGGGTAAATGTATAGGGAATGTAATAACTTTGACACAAGGGCATACGTTGGCGATCGGAGACCTTAGAGCATTATTGGGACAGGTACTGACCGTAGGACAGATTACGGAAATTGAGCGAGAGGCAGGAACGGTAGGATTATATGATGACTATCCATACTGTCGAGTTGCATCAGATTGGGGAAAGGCACTGCGAAAGCTGTACCCAGCACCAGCAGGCACCCTTTACAATATAAAATTTTCTCCAAAAGGGGAAGAAACAGCAGCAGCATATCTGAGTCGATGCAAAGGAGAGTGGGAAGAGCAAACAGGGGCTCATCCACATTCAGATAGAATACAGGAACAAATGTTCAGAGCTGCTGTATTGGAAGGGACTCCTAAATCTGTACAGGATGAAATAAAAGCCAACCCCGACTTACCAGGTGCTTTATGTGAGGTTTGGGAACGACATTTCCTTCATCACATGTCTAGGGCGAACGAAAAAGAAAAAGAAAAGGTAGGGGAAGTAGAGGAATTGAAAAAACAGTTGCTAAAATTACAGTTGCAGGAAGCAAGATCTAAATTAAATGAAGAAAAATGGAAAAAGAAGGATATACAAATGGTAGTTCAGGAGATGAAAGCCCCTCCAAGATATAACAAAGAACAGGAAGTTGACCCTTAAAATGTTAAATGGGAAAGAACCACCCAAAGACCAATGTATTACTCCAATAGAGGTAGGGGTGGGGATTACAATAGGGGGAGGGGAAGAGTACAGTATCAGGACGGGTGTTTCCGTTGTGGTCGTCCGGGACACTTTGCACGTGATTGTCGGCAACCTGAAAACGGAGCCCAACAGAGATCATATCAGGGCAGAGGCCATAACCCACACATGGCCCCTAACGTGGAAAAAGCACCACGACCACACTCGCAGTACCCTTTGTCCACTGGAGGGGAAAGGGAGTGGTACTGAGACAGCCCACGGAACGACCTCAGCAGGGTTAGGGCGGAACCCTTGCTGACTTTGGAGGTAAACACACGTCCTGTTGAATTCCTGGTGGATACTGGGGCAACATACTACACACTGAACTTTGAACTTCCAAAAAATCTTATTTCAGACGAAACCACTGAAGTAAGGGGGTTTTCCGGGGCTATAACTAGACTGCCATTCTCCAAAGAACTCACAGTGCAGTGCATGAAAAAACAATCACTGACTCACTCTTTTCTGCTGTCATATTCCTCACCGACAAATTTGTTGGGAAGAGACTTGCTAGTGAAACTTGGAGCTGAAATCCTATGCAGCCCGGAGGGGATTATAGTAACTATGAAAAATGGTATCACCATGAACTGTTCCATCATGTCCACAATGAGAACACATGGACAATGGTTACTTTCTGCAAACACCTCTCCACAGGGAGCTGACATTTACTGGGGGAGGGTGCTTCTGGGGGACACAGGTAACACCCTGAATGATCTGTACTGTCAATGGGAACCTTGGATATTGTCATTAGCGCCATACACTCAGCTAACTGCATGTCACTTTGTTTTATGATAGAACACAAGAGTACTGGTACCAAGAACAATTTGATAACATCACAGGAGAACATTGGGAAATTTGTGGGGCAGGAATATTGATAGGCAAGGAGGGAGTGGCAGCTATAGTAGAACTTACCCCCGAACAGGAACAATGGTATAAAATGAGGGAAGAGGCATCACCCCATATATCATTATTGGTACACCCCCAACACCAAGCTAAAGATCTAGGACCAATGGTAAAGAAGGGAATACACTTAACAGATTGGAGGGAAACCCAACTTCCTGGTGTAAAATATTCACCTAGCTCAGGGTATTATTTGATCACACAGGAAACAAAAGACACTGTAGTGTTGGAACACGAATGGCTCACAAGATGGCATGGTAGGGAGAAAAGTGATCATAAAAATGCTGAAACAATGTTGAAAAGTTTGCCCGACCAGTTATGGACTCAGAGTCCCACAGATGTAGGGTTTTGTAAAAATTATCCAGAAATTTCGTTCGAGCTGACATGTGATTCTCCAATTTGGAGGCCTCAATATAAGCATAAATTTATAAGCACATATAAGCACAAACCGAAGGCAGAGGAAGGTATCAAAGATACCATTGAAGGTTTGTTAACCGCAGGGGTTTTAGAGTATGCTGATTCCAATTGGAACACACCCATTCTGCCTGTGGAAAAACAAAACACAGGAAAATTCAGAATGGCACATGATTTGAGAACAATTCAATTCAATTCAATTTTATTTATATAGCACTTTTCACAAAAGTCAATTGTTTCAAAGCAGCTTTACATAAATAGAAGCAGTGAAAAGCACAGAAAAACGACAGATAGCACAACAAAATACATGATAGCATGAGCAGTTAAATTTGCTGCGGCGATGACTCAATATTATAAGTGCACGTATTACTAAAGCAACGTATAGAAGAGGAAGCTAGGTAAAGCCCAAAAAGGCTGCCTCCCCGGGGTGAAAAACCCCCTAGGAGAAAAAACAATCAATCAAATCATTAAAACTCCAACTTTGCCTGTTCCAAACCAGGGTTCCCGCGGGGTCTTAAAAAGTCTTAAAATGTCTGAAATTCAGAATGTTAAATTTAAGGCCTTAAAAAGTCTTAAAAACACCCAGATTTTTATAATAGGTCTTAAATTTAATTTACCGAAGTCTTAAATTTCTTACCTCTGTTCATTCCCGAAAAGCATTGTCCGCAGAAAATTAAATAGTAATTTAAAACGCTGAAGAACTAACTTAATCAGTGGCGGAGGCAGAAAGTGGATGATGGTGGGTCTCTAAAAAGAACCTTCCGCACTTTGTCGTAATCCACGCAGATCTTGCCATAAGATATATTTCAGGTGTTGTGGATCTGACTGTATACTGTGGGTTTGTGAGAAACAATCCTTAAATTTAGTTTTGTATAAGCAAAAATCTTTTTCGGGGTAATTTAACCAACTAAATTAGCCCGTGGCTTACCTGAGCATTTGCCAGATTCAGAAACATAGAGGACACAGAAGCGAAAAAAAAATCAACAGTGCTTTATTAAAAATTAACTTAAACAGTCGGGCCGTCGAGTCACGAGCCACCAACAGTGTGGCAACTTTAGTGTTACACAGTTTTATATTTTAGACATTAATATTGCTCTCTGTTGCAATGCACTCAAACCTAACGCGCTTCCCCTTCAGCTCTCCACAAACAGCAGCGATTGGCAGACGGAAAGCAAGAAAGTACCGTAATAAATCATATATTTCCAAAAAGCGCAATTGTCTTCTTTTAGAAACAATACAAACTTTTTGAAAGCGCAAATGCAACAGGAGTTACGGTTAAATGAATAGCGGTAGAATCAGAGCTCTTTAGGCCGTTTCTCAAGGCTGCAGCCACCGGAGGTCGCATAGGCAGCCTGCTGCATACGTCATCAAGCCTAGTTTATTTACGTTGAGCATTACATTCGCAAGTCATAAGCATATTTCAACAATTTATGATTAACTAAGAAGAAGAAGAAACAATATTTTAAAGTTAATTATATTTTGAAAATAAGACAGTCTTTGACGTATGCAGGATAGAAATGCGACCCTTTAGAGGCTGCAGCCTTCGCGAGAAACGGTCTTCGTGGACAACGTTAGCAACACATAACAAACCACGAACAGCCTTTTAATGGTAAATTTCGTTTTCTTAATACAGATTCATCTGTTATTGTGTAATTAGAGAGGCTATTAAACGTGATGGCGGTATAGTGCATATTTATGCATAAAACGTATGTATGGATGGAGTGTTTTTGACTCTGATCTCTAACTGATCTCATATTAGTGGATTGTATTTGTCAAAAAACATTGTAGAATTTTATAAAAATACTACTTACACATATTAGTGTGATTATATAAATATTGTAAATCAATGCACTTCTTAACTATTAATTAAGAAAAATCACAGCTCTTTTCCCTTTAACTCAATGTATTGGTCTGGCTCACTTTGAGCTTCCATGAACTAACTGAAATCTCTATGAATCATGTGACGGCCGAGTTTTTTGGACTTCCATTGTCAGAAGTCTCTTCCTAAAGGGCTATGGGTAGAATTGTTGGCGCTAACACTCGCGGTCTAATAGGGTTAAGCATAATGTATTTTTATGTATTTTGATAATATGTTTTAATACTGTGTTTTTTTTTTCTATAACTGAATCAATAAAAATAGAACGTTTTGAGATTTTCTGAGATCATTTGAATGCTTCTAGTAATGTGTCGTGTGTTGGTCTTAAATTTTACTAATAATGGTCTTAAAAGGTCTTAAAAAGGTCTTAAATTTAACTTTCTGAAACCTGCAAGAACCCTGCAAACCCATACACTTCTCTGAATGAAATCACTCAAAATCAATCATGGTATACTTGCATCGATCTCGCTAATGCTTTCTTCTGTTTACCCCTTGCAGAGCACTTAAGAGATATTTTCTCCTTCACCTACAGGGGGCGACAAATAAGATATTTCCGCATTCCGCAGGGATTCATTTTATCCCCTGGGATATTTAACCAGGCACTGAAAGATATGTTACAGGGAGTGAATTTGCCGGAGGGCACGACTCTAATTCAGTATGTAGATGATTTGTTACTGGCCGCAGAAACAGCAGAGCAATGTATCCAGGCCACACATGAAGTGCTCAAAAGACTGTATGAACAAGGCTTCAAAGTGAACAAGAGCAAATTACAGGTATGTAGAAGGGAAGTTACTTTTCTAGGAAGAGTATTGTCAGCACAGGGATCAGGATTGTCCAGCAAACATCGAACCTCAATTTTGCAACATGCCAAACCAACTACAGTAAAAGATATGTTATCATTTCTTGGCTTGGCAGGTTTTAGCAGGAACTATATTCCAGCATATGCAGAGTTGACACGCCCACTAAGGGAAATGGTTAGGAAGGCAGGGCCAAGGGAACTAAAAGCAAAGTTAGCATGGGACACAGAGACAGAAAAAGCATTCATAGATGTGAAGAGCAGTTTATCCATGGCAGCAGAGTTGGCAAAACCGGATTATGACAAGCAATTTTTCCTAGATGTTTCACAGGGTAAGACTACAGTTAACGGAGTGTTGTTCCAGAAAGATCAGGGTAATCGGAGAGTTCTTATGTACATCAGCATTTCGCTGGATAACATTGAGGTAAGAGAACACCCATGTACCAGATATGCAGCAGGACTGGCAAAAATTGTGGACAAAGTCGGGCACATAATACAGGGCCATTGTTTAACAGTTCTCACTGCACATTCAGTAGTAGCTTATGTTAATTCAGCATCATTTACACTTTCCACTCTGAGACAAAGACGGTTGGAAAACTGTCTCACACAACCAAATCTGGTTTTCACACATGAGGGCATAAACATGGCCTCATATTGGACAGAAGGAGAACCCCATGACTGTTGTATGACCGTGGAAAGGGAAGAGAAAATTAGACCAGATTTGTTGACACACATCATTCCAGAGGGAGTTATGGTGTTTAAAGATGGATGTTGTTTCAGAGATTCGAGTGGAACACTGAGGTCAGGAATAGGTATTGCAGCACTGCAAGAGGAAGAGATTGAAATATTGATAGCAGAACCTTTACAGGGACATCAGTCAGCTCAGAGAGCAGAAATTGTGTCAATGACAAAGGCGCTAGAGTGGGGAGAAGGAAAAATAATCAACCTTTTTATTGACTCTGCCTATGCAGTGGGTGCAGTTGTAACAGAATTACCTAAGTGGAAAAGATGTGGCTTTATGGCAGCTAACAACAAACCTATTAAACATCAGGAAGACATCATAGCATTAGCAGCAGCTATTTTGAAACCCATGCAGGTGGCAATCATAAAATGTAAAGGTCATGATAACAGTAAATCAGATGCGGCACAGGGTAACCGGATAGCCGACATGGCGGCAAAGCAAGGTGCAGGGTACGTCACACAAATGGTGTTACAAGATGCAGAACAGGAAGGTACCAATAACATTTTACCGGACCCATACATAGCAGTAGAGTAACACAAAGCATCACCTGAGGAAAAGTCTATGTGGCTTCAAAAGGGGGCGGTACGTTTGAACAACGGCTGGGTAGGACCGGACGGTAAACCAGTAATTCCACCTAGTATGATAAAACCCCTTATCACTCAAGCACACACCCCCTCACATGTTGGAATCAAACAAACCATTTCCAATCTTAACCAGTGGTGGCACCCATTCCTGGCTGCTACAGTTAAAGAATTTATCGCTAACTGCAGGGTGTGCTCCATACACAATGTACGTGCTGGAGTGAAATGTGCCGCAAGTGTCTTCCCGCCACGGGGACCTGGTGAGGAAGTGGTTATCGATTACACAGACATGGGGGAGAGAGTGAAAGGTAAATGTTATCTTTTGGTTTTCGTGGATGCGTTTTCAGGCTGGCCAGAGGCGTGGCCAACGGGGAAGGAAGATTCGGTTTCGGTGATTAAGTGTTTGATTAACCAATACTTTCCGCGTCACGGTTTTCCGAGAATCATTCGCTCAGACAACGGTACACATTTTAAGAATGCGGATTTGCAGAAGGTTGAGAGTGCACTGGGATTGCGTTTCCGTTTCGGTACCGTATACCATCCTCAGTCGGCGGGTAAGGTCGAACGCATGAATCTCACGCTAAAAACAAAAATTGCAAAAATTGCATATGCCGTGAGAGCGTTGTTGGACTCGAGACGACGCGGGGGTCGCCTCCAGTATCTGGTCGATTGGGAGGGCTATGGCCCTGAGGAAAGGTCCTGGGTAGCCTCGGACGACATTCTGGATCCCAACCTCATCGAGGAGTTCCACCGAGCCAGACCTGACCGTCCTGCACCACGCCCTAGAGGAAGACCCCGTAGAGCGCCAGGAGGCACTCCTAGAGTGGGGGATTCTGTAACGTCCATACCGCCACGCCGCCAGAGGGAGCCCTCGCCGGAGTACTGACTGGGCGCCGCCCTCTGCTTCTCTGACTGTTTCCTGTTTGTCCCTATTTAAGTTTCAAGCTAGCCTAGGGCTAGCGCGAAGTATTGCCAGTCTACCTGCATACCGAGCGTTTTCCTAGTGTTATTCTGACTGCCTATTGTTGTGACTATCTGCCTGTTTAATCTGTTTATCTGCCTTTGGACTTGCCCTTTGTTTCGTTTGCCTAGATTGGACTGTTTATCTGTGTTTTGATCTACCTGCCTGAACTCTGACTACTCTTCTGCCTGACGTTTCAGTTTGTTTGCCTGATTGGTTTGTTTTAATAAACACCGCATAATGGATCCCAGTATTCCTGAGCATTCCTTACAGACATATTGTTACATTTTTTAACTTTGATAGATGTTGTTTTTTAATAAGTCCTAAATATCATTACATTTTTGAGATTTTAAATTTCTAATTTGACAAGTTTTATATAATGAATGTAGTTTGAATTCTGACAGAAGTAACATATTGCCAGATTGAATTTGATTTAAGTTTTGACAACATCTTGAATCCTTTTTAACCGTCATCAAGCAAGAGTTGAATACTATTACATTTTCATTTCAAGAAGAAGTAACAATACTGAATTTTATTGTCTGGCAATAATATTAAAGTGAACTTTAATTTTAAAAAGAAGAGGTGATTGTTGTTCGTTTGACTAAGAAAACACAGAAAATAATTTTGTGAGAATTTTTGTGTATTTACAGAAGGACTGACGGCAAATAACATTGAGAGGAAGAATAAATGAGATATTCAGGGTAAGACATATTTTAGTGGAAGATAACATGAAGACTCTTAAAGAGCAATGGGAGGCAGCCGTAGAACAGCTTTTGAGTGGGTTAGAAGAAAGAGAAAGGCTCAAAAATACTCAGAAATTAGAAGAAATGTATGAAGAATGGAAACAACTTAAGGGTTACGAAGATAGGACGAAGACAAGTTTGAAAGAGCAAGTAATTGTTCAAGAAAGTGAAGCGCACAGGAAGTTTCAGAGAGAGGACAAAAAGGAAGTGGGGCTTCTAGCTAGAAAGAAGCATGAAAAGGAAGTGAAGAGACTACGTGAAGAGTTTCATTTGTGGCATAGTATGGCAGTTAGTTGTGTGGCTTTGGTACAGTTGGATAAAGAGAGACACCAGACAGAAAAGAAAGTGGAAATTAAAAAGAGTGACCTTAAAGAGAAGGAAGCAAACAAAATTCAAGAGGGGAGGGAAATAGCATCCATATATCCAGCACTGCCACCCACTGCTCCACCTCCATATGCCCCGCCCCATACACAGTTGCCAGTATTTGAAGTACAAAAGGGTGTGTTGGACATGGAGCAGCGGGAGGGAAATCCCTGGAAAATAAAATCAGGGAAATTAAATTTAATAACAGAAAACGAGACAGAGGAGAGAGAAATAGCAAGAGAAACAGCTGAATTGATGAGAACACATAGAGAGCAAGCGGCACAGGCAGAACAGAAGATGGCAGCTCTGGAGAAAGAACTAAGGGAACAATGGAATACCGTAGTACAGGAAAGGACATTTCAACCCGGAGCACAAAGCACCCCAGGAGAAACATTGAGTAGCAGATTCATAACAGTGGACGAGACTGGGAGTCAGATAGAGGTCGAAGAACAGGGAACATACCCAGTTGAAATCAGAGGAGAAATGAAGGTGGGTAAGAGGATGAAAGAGGAGAGCAGATATAGCTACAGTATAAAGACACCAAAGAAAGAACAGGAAGAAGATGAACAGGAATGTAGGGAACTACATCTCATTCGTAGGGTACCTAATATCTGCCCCCTAGTGGAGACAAGTGGAAAGGTAGAATACAAACCATGGTCATTCACAGACATGGGAGCTATCCTTGCAAAGCTACCTCATATCACGAGTGGTGGGGGTAAATGTATAGGGAATGTAATAACTTTGACACAAGGGCATACGTTGGCGATCGGAGACCTTAGAGCATTATTGGGACAGGTACTGACCGTAGGACAGATTACGGAAATTGAGCGAGAGGCAGGAACGGTAGGATTATATGATGACTATCCATACTGTCGAGTTGCATCAGATTGGGGAAAGGCACTGCGAAAGCTGTACCCAGCACCAGCAGGCACCCTTTACAATATAAAATTTTCTCCAAAAGGGGAAGAAACAGCAGCAGCATATCTGAGTCGATGCAAAGGAGAGTGGGAAGAGCAAACAGGGGCTCATCCACATTCAGATAGAATACAGGAACAAATGTTCAGAGCTGCTGTATTGGAAGGGACTCCTAAATCTGTACAGGATGAAATAAAAGCCAACCCCGACTTACCAGGTGCTTTATGTGAGGTTTGGGAACGACATTTCCTTCATCACATGTCTAGGGCGAACGAAAAAGAAAAAGAAAAGGTAGGGGAAGTAGAGGAATTGAAAAAACAGTTGCTAAAATTACAGTTGCAGGAAGCAAGATCTAAATTAAATGAAGAAAAATGGAAAAAGAAGGATAAAAAAAATGGTAGTTCAGGAGATGAAAGCCCCTCCAAGATATAACAAAGAACAGGAAGTTGACCCATCAAATGTTAAATGGGAAAGAACCACCCAAAGACCAATGTATTACTCCAATAGAGGTAGGGGTGGGGATTACAATAGGGGGAGGGGAAGAGTACAGTATCAGGACGGGTGTTTCCGTTGTGGTCGTCCGGGACACTTTGCACGTGATTGTCGGCAACCTGAAAACGGAGCCCAACAGAGATCATATCAGGGCAGAGGCCATAACCCACACATGGCCCCTAACGTGGAAAAAGCACCACGACCACACTCGCAGTACCCTTTGTCCACTGGAGAGGAAAGGGAGTGGTACTGAGACAGCCCACGGAACGACCTCAGCAGGGTTAGGGCGGAACCCTTGCTGACTTTGGAGGTAAACACACGTCCTGTTGAATTCCTGGTGGATACTGGGGCAACATACTACACACTGAACTTTGAACTTCCAAAAAATCTTATTTCAGATGAAACCACTGAAGTAAGGGGGTTTTCCGGGGCTATAACTAGACTGCCATTCTCCAAAGAACTCACAGTGCAGTGCATGAAAAAACAATCACTGACTCACTCTTTTCTGCTGTCATATTCCTCACCGACAAATTTGTTGGGAAGAGACTTGCTAGTGAAACTTGGAGCTGAAATCCTATGCAGCCCGGAGGGGATTATAGTAACTATGAAAAATGGTATCACCATGAACTGTTCCATCATGTCCACAATGAGAACACATGGACAATGGTTACTTTCTGCAAACACCTCTCCACAGGGAGCTGACATTTACTGGGGGAGGGTGCTTCTGGGGGACACAGGTAACACCCTGAATGATCTGTACTGTCAATGGGAACCTTGGATATTGTCATTAGCGCCATACACTCAGCTAACTGCATGTCACTTTGTTTTATGATAGAACACAAGAGTACTGGTACCAAGAACAATTTGATAACATCACAGGAGAACATTGGGAAATTTGTGGGGCAGGAATATTGATAGGCAAGGAGGGAGTGGCAGCTATAGTAGAACTTACCCCCGAACAGGAACAATGGTATAAAATGAGGGAAGAGGCATCACCCCATATATCATTATTGGTACACCCCCAACACCAAGCTAAAGATCTAGGACCAATGGTAAAGAAGGGAATACACTTAACAGATTGGAGGGAAACCCAACTTCCTGGTGTAAAATATTCACCTAGCTCAGGGTATTATTTGATCACACAGGAAACAAAAGACACTGTAGTGTTGGAACACGAATGGCTCACAAGATGGCATGGTAGGGAGAAAAGTGATCATAAAAATGCTGAAACAATGTTGAAAAGTTTGCCCGACCAGTTATGGACTCAGAGTCCCACAGATGTAGGGTTTTGTAAAAATTATCCAGAAATTTCGTTCGAGCTGACATGTGATTCTCCAATTTGGAGGCCTCAATATAAGCATAAATTTATAAGCACATATAAGCACAAACCGAAGGCAGAGGAAGGTATCAAAGATACCATTGAAGGTTTGTTAACCGCAGGGGTTTTAGAGTATGCTGATTCCAATTGGAACACACCCATTCTGCCTGTGGAAAAACAAAACACAGGAAAATTCAGAATGGCACATGATTTGAGAACAATTCAATTCAATTCAATTTTATTTATATAGCGCTTTTCACAAAAGTCAATTGTTTCAAAGCAGCTTTACATAAATAGAAGCAGTGAAAAGCACAGAAAAACGACAGATAGCACAACAAAATACATGATAGCATGAGCAGTTAAATTTGCTGCGGCGATGACTCAATATTATAAGTGCACGTATTACTAAAGCAACGTATAGAAGAGGAAGCTAGGTAAAGCCCAAAAAGGCTGCCTCCCCGGGGTGAAAAACCCCCTAGGAGAAAAAACAATCAATCAAATCATTAAAACTCCAACTTTGCCTGTTCCAAACCCATACACTTCTCTGAATGAAATCACTCAAAATCAATCATGGTATACTTGCATCGATCTCGCTAATGCTTTCTTCTGTTTACCCCTTGCAGAGCACTTAAGAGATATTTTCTCCTTCACCTACAGGGGGCGACAAATAAGATATTTCCGCATTCCGCAGGGATTCATTTTATCCCCTGGGATATTTAACCAGGCACTGAAAGATATGTTACAGGGAGTGAATTTGCCGGAGGGCACGACTCTAATTCAGTATGTAGATGATTTGTTACTGGCCGCAGAAACAGCAGAGCAATGTATCCAGGCCACACATGAAGTGCTCAAAAGACTGTATGAACAAGGCTTCAAAGTGAACAAGAGCAAATTACAGGTATGTAGAAGGGAAGTTACTTTTCTAGGAAGAGTATTGTCAGCACAGGGATCAGGATTGTCCAGCAAACATCGAACCTCAATTTTGCAACATGCCAAACCAACTACAGTAAAAGATATGTTATCATTTCTTGGCTTGGCAGGTTTTAGCAGGAACTATATTCCAGCATATGCAGAGTTGACACGCCCACTAAGGGAAATGGTTAGGAAGGCAGGGCCAAGGGAACTAAAAGCAAAGTTAGCATGGGACACAGAGACAGAAAAAGCATTCATAGATGTGAAGAGCAGTTTATCCATGGCAGCAGAGTTGGCAAAACCGGATTATGACAAGCAATTTTTCCTAGATGTTTCACAGGGTAAGACTACAGTTAACGGAGTGTTGTTCCAGAAAGATCAGGGTAATCGGAGAGTTCTTATGTACATCAGCATTTCGCTGGATAACATTGAGGTAAGAGAACACCCATGTACCAGATATGCAGCAGGACTGGCAAAAATTGTGGACAAAGTCGGGCACATAATACAGGGCCATTGTTTAACAGTTCTCACTGCACATTCAGTAGTAGCTTATGTTAATTCAGCATCATTTACACTTTCCACTCTGAGACAAAGACGGTTGGAAAACTGTCTCGCACAACCAAATCTGGTTTTCACACATGAGGGCATAAACATGGCCTCATATTGGACAGAAGGAGAACCCCATGACTGTTGTATGACCGTGGAAAGGGAAGAGAAAATTAGACCAGATTTGTTGACACACATCATTCCAGAGGGAGTTATGGTGTTTAAAGATGGATGTTGTTTCAGAGATTCGAGTGGAACACTGAGGTCAGGAATAGGTATTGCAGCACTGCAAGAGGAAGAGATTGAAATATTGATAGCAGAACCTTTACAGGGACATCAGTCAGCTCAGAGAGCAGAAATTGTGTCAATGACAAAGGCGCTAGAGTGGGGAGAAGGAAAAATAATCAACCTTTTTATTGACTCTGCCTATGCAGTGGGTGCAGTTGTAACAGAATTACCTAAGTGGAAAAGATGTGGCTTTATGGCAGCTAACAACAAACCTATTAAACATCAGGAAGACATCATAGCATTAGCAGCAGCTATTTTGAAACCCATGCAGGTGGCAATCATAAAATGTAAAGGTCATGATAACAGTAAATCAGATGCGGCACAGGGTAACCGGATAGCCGACATGGCGGCAAAGCAAGGTGCAGGGTACGTCACACAAATGGTGTTACAAGATGCAGAACAGGAAGGTACCAATAACATTTTACCGGACCCATACATAGCAGTAGAGTAACACAAAGCATCACCTGAGGAAAAGTCTATGTGGCTTCAAAAGGGGGCGGTACGTTTGAACAACGGCTGGGTAGGACCGGACGGTAAACCAGTAATTCCACCTAGTATGATAAAACCCCTTATCACTCAAGCACACACCCCCTCACATGTTGGAATCAAACAAACCATTTCCAATCTTAACCAGTGGTGGCACCCATTCCTGGCTGCTACAGTTAAAGAATTTATCGCTAACTGCAGGGTGTGCTCCATACACAATGTACGTGCTGGAGTGAAATGTGCCGCAAGTGTCTTCCCGCCACGGGGACCTGGTGAGGAAGTGGTTATCGATTACACAGACATGGGGGAGAGAGTGAAAGGTAAACGTTATCTTTTGGTTTTCGTGGATGCGTTTTCAGGCTGGCCAGAGGCGTGGCCAACGGGGAAGGAAGATTCGGTTTCGGTGATTAAGTGTTTGATTAACCAATACTTTCCGCGTCACGGTTTTCCGAGAATCATTCGCTCAGACAACGGTACACATTTTAAGAATGCGGATTTGCAGAAGGTTGAGAGTGCACTGGGATTGCGTTTCCGTTTCGGTACCGTATACCATCCTCAGTCGGCGGGTAAGGTCGAACGCATGAATCTCACGCTAAAAACAAAAATTGCAAAAATCTGTACACAAATGAAAGTGAACTGGGTCACGGCGTTGCCCTTGGCACTTTTGTCTGTACGGTCGTCCATTAACCGCATGACGTCATTCACACCGTTCGAACTTTTGACAGGTCGCTCATTTCCTGGTCCGTTCAACCCAGTGCACCCTGAACCGATTGATGATCTTGATCACAGAACGTACTTTACCAAGCTGAATGTTCTTGTCTCAAGCTTTTCCAAACAGAAAACCATCTCCCCGGCCCATCCAGACGCAGAAATCACTCCATCGGCAGAGTGGGTGCTTCTCAGGGTGTTTAAGCGGAAGTGGAACGAACCTCGTTGGACTGGGCCATACAGAGTGACTGAGCGCACAACACATAGTGTCAGAGTAGCTGGTAAAGGTGACACTTGGTTCCATTGGTCTTGTTGTTCCCCTACCAACCAACCAGAAAGATCGTTGGATACGGTAAGATTGGACCTGCAGGAACTGCAGGACCAAAAGGGGGAATCCAACACAGGGGAACAACAACAGGTTGACATTTCACAACAGCAGGTTGACATTTCCCAAAAGAACACAAAACTAACACTCAAAGAACTAAAGGGGGACTTATTCAACAGTCCAGAACATGAAGCATTAGCTCACTGCATTAGCAAAGATTGTGCATTTGGGAAAGGAATAGCATTGGAATTCAGAAAAAGATATGGAATAGACAAAGTAGTTAGACAACAGAAAGTGGTGGGACAGTGTGCGGTAACACAGGAAGGGCAAAGAACAATCTTTCACCTGATAACAAAAGAGAAAGCCAAAGATTTGCCAACATACGACACATTGAGACAGGCAATAAAGGAACTCAAAAAACACTGTGAAGAACAAAGAGTAAAAAAGTTGGCTATACCCAGGATTGGGTGTGGTTTGGACAGACTAGAGTGGGAAAAAGTAAGGGATGTAATCAAAGAAGAGTTCCAAAACACAGACATAATCATTACTGTGTATGTAAGGGAATAATAAGTGGAAAAAGAGGAGATTGTGATTTTCAAATATTTTACATTTTGACATTTTGAAAGTTTTAAATATTTTACATTTTACCAGTTTATGATTTTCATTTCACCAGTTTATGATTTTTCAAATATTTTAAATTTTGATATTTTGATATTTTTTACTTATTTTACATTTCTATATTTTGAAAGTTTTAAATATTTTACATTTTACCATTTTATGATTTTCAGATATCGTAAATTTTTATACGTTGAGATTTTTCACATATTTTACATTTTACCATTTTATGATTTTTAAAATTTTTTAAATTTTTCTAGTTTGAGATTTTTCAAATATTTTACATTTTTTCTATTTTTAGATTTTCAGATTTCACATTTAGATATTTTACAACTTTCAAGTATATTATAGTTTACAATTTTTTTTATGATTTTTAAAATTTTTACATTTTTCTATTTTGAGATTTTTCAAATATTTTACATTTTTTCTATTTTTAGATTTTCAGATTTCACATTTAGATATTTTACAACTTTCAAGTATATTATAGTTTACAATTTTTTTTATGATTTTTAAAATTTTTACATTTTTCTATTTTGAGATTTTTCAAATATTTTACATTTTTCTATGATTTTTAAAGGTATTACATTTGACCATTCTTATGAGTTTCAAGTATTTTACATGTTACGATTTTTGAGAATTTCAAAGATTTCATATTTTTCTACATATTGTGATTTTCAAGGGTTTTACATTTTACAATATTTTATGATTTTCAAAGGACTTACATTTAATATATATCCTTTTGTGAGCATCGTTGAAGATATTTGATGACATTTTGCAATTTTCATATATGCCTTCAGGAGTATTTTTGAAGACAATTGTTTTACATGTTATAGATTATTTTACGAGGGCATTTTGAAGATATCTTACAGTCATTTTTGAGTTCTTTTGATATAGAGTTGTGTTTTACAGTTTGATTTTAACGTGTGTGTTTCGAAGTTATTCTACATCCAGTTTAACTATATTTTACAGCTCTCATACATATTTTTACATCTGTTGTATGATTCTTTATTGTTGTTGGATGTTTTCACAGTTCTGTCCCATTAGTTGACAGTTTTCAGTAGAAGGACAATTAATCGATCGTCGTAGAATATTGTGAGGCCAAAAAGGATTACATAAAAATTTATTGGCGTACTTGCGGTAGCGGCGGTTTAATAAATAAAAATAATAAATAAATAAAAAACATTGGAGAGCAAAAATGAAGGAGATAGGAATATTGCTGGTAACCACCTTTATAGGGATAACCAGCGGAATGTTGTCCATAGAAATAGATCCGGAAACTAAACAAACAGTCTATTTCGATTTATGTAAAGTAATCGAGTGTGGAAACGATGAGGCAGCATGGCGAAAACATGATGTGTATGGTTGTCTGTGGCCCTCAAACGAAAAGCCAAGTGCGCCTTTCTGTCACTCGTGGAAATTTGACGTACATTGGTATACTCAACCAGGTTGGGTGCCGCAATCTCCGTTTTTCAGTAAAGCAACTAAATCAATTGAACGGTACAAATTTATAAGGAGCATGACATTTAGAAGAGGTGTAGGAGTAAACGGGGCAGGAATAAATCCGATAGTAATTGGGATACCCCCGTCGAAAAAATGGTTACCGATGTGGATAACAATAGGAGTAGACCTCACACGGAAAGACCCAAAAGGGGTACTGGAGATAAAAGCAAAGAAAGTAAGAGTGGGGGAGAGCCTGGCTGAAAAAGTAGAGAAGCTCAAGGATGATAAAGAGGCGGTGGTAGCATTCATAGCCACAGATGAGTTAATAAATGAGGAAGAGCAATGGGCGATGGAGACAGGTTATCAGGAAGAGAATAAGTGGTTGGATTGGGCGAGGTATACGGCCAGACAGGTAGGTGTGACAGAGTGCTTTGTTTGTGCTGGAGCAAGACCTAGGTTAGCAACCGTACCAATACAAGATAGAAACTGGACATGCATGGTAAGTTTATTCAATAAAGAGATAGCAGGGTGTGAAGAGTATGAGAGAGAATTCCCGCCAACGGACAGGGCAATACCACCTGGGGTACAGGTACATAATGTTTTAGGAATGAGGAAAACCTAGGGGTGAATAGAGGATCGTTTGAGAAGGGATGGTGCAAAGATACAATATTGATTACAGACACAATCTGGGCAGGGGAATTGGCTAATCAAAGTAGATACAGGGCAGACATATGGTGGTTATGTGGAGACAGGAAGTTGCGGAGTAAGTTGAGAGGATCCTGGAAGGGAGAATGTACGTTGGTAAGATTAATAATGCCGTTCACAATTGTAAAAACCATGGAACAGGAAAATAAACACAGACGTAAGAGAGATGCGCCTGGAGGAGCATTCGACAATAGAGTATGGATAGATGGGGTAGGGGTACCAAGAGGCGTGCCGGACGAGTTTAAGGCCCGAGACCAAATCGCGGCGGGTTTCGAGTCCATCATTTTCTGGTGGTCAACGTTGAACAAAAATGTAGATTGGATTAATTACCTATACTATAACCAACAAAGATTCGTGAACTTTACAATTGACGCGGTAGAAGGGATAAAGGATTCTCCACCGTATCAGATGCCACTGCTGGGAGCAGTAGGGCTAAACGAGGAAGAACCAAAGGAGGAGGAGTCAGAGGTTGATCTCCTGTAAAGGAGATCAAAAGGGGGAATGAAGGAAAATTAGAACATCCCCACATCCGCATATCCTTGAAATATGAATATTAACCTTGCTTTGAATAATCATGATTTTATTATTGCATTATTAATGATTGCATTGCCTTTAATCATAAAGATTTTAAGAATAGCTTTGAGCATTAACCTTTAGCATATAGTACTAAAGTTAGAATAGTCTAGCAGGCTTAGAGATATGATTCCATTGTATATGGGTTTTGATAGTTGACTTTTAAATGTCATGTGCAAATTTAGCAGGCTTGGAGTTTTTGCGGTATGTATGTATGTGTGTTTTTTAACTTTTGCTTTGCAGAGACACCTGGGGAGAAAAACAGGATGTCGGGGCGACAGGGTGAAATAACGGTCATAGTTATTTATAACAGGATGAACTTCTAAAACAGAAGTACAACTTTCCATCGAACGGGTCTGGTGAACCTTTAAGAAAGAAGTAAAACTTTCCATCGAACAGGCCCCCACCCAACTGCACATATATATTTTTTGGGTCAGAGGGAGAGGCAGATCAGATCAACCGCTCCTCGGGGGATTTGTTTCTGCATTGGTGTTGTGTAAAGACAGGGACAGTTTTGACCCAGAGCTCTGTAATATTTCATTTGAGATACTTATTAAAAATAATTTGATTTGAGTTACGTGTCTGATCTACTCATTAAGAACATGCAGGACAATTAAAGTCCAACAATTTCTTACTTAATCAGTATTAATCATTGAATAATTGATTTAATAAATATAAGATGTTGTCTTTGATATATGTGTATTAACCAATGAAATGAAGGTTGCATATAGAATAACTTAATGGGGGCATGGCAGCTCAATCTTGAAGAACAGAATCTCCTGTGCTTGTTCTTTGTGTGTGTGTCTGTTTTCTTCCCTAACAGATGGTTTTTAATAATGATTAAAGTGTTTGCTTAGAAGTAGTATTGCAGTAAAAGATTTAATATGTGTTTATCTATCTAAAGAAGTTAATGTGTGCCTTATTCATATAACCAATTTTACGAATAATGAAATTATGTCATGATATTGAAATATGTTTTACATAATAATCACTTTCATCTTACAGCTTATGTTTTTTATAAATGAATGTTTTATTAATGATTTGTTTTTAAGAAAGCATTATAACATGCTATGTGAAGTCAACCATATGTGAAGTGGAGGAGTACTAGGGAGAAAGTGACGGACTGCATGGCTCTCAGGGATGACTGGAGAACAGTTTGTTTTTTCTCTGTCTGTGTGTGTGTGTGATATGCAACCCCCACAGGTATGTGGTGATGGAATCAGATAAGGAAAACAGCCATCTGGGGGAGGAGAATTCTGAAGAAAGAACGGCGATAAATACTCATGTTTTTTGTTCTGAGCTGAGAGTTTGTCGAATCCTGCTGTAGGACTTGAGACACTCCAGCACGCTGTAACTTTTTCATATCTGATCAATAAATATTCAATTTAGATATTTGTGTCTTTCTCCATTGATGAACATGCTTTGGACGCCTTAAAGTCCAACAGCTTACAGTCACTGTAGATAAAGCTCTTATCGTTGGTGATTTTAATATCCATGTGGATAACTCAAAAGATGCATTAGGACGTGCGTTTATGGATGTTCTAAATTCGCTCGGTATTAAACAAAACGTGTCAGGGCCCACGCATACTCGTAAGCACACATTAGACTTAATTTTTTTACTCGGACTCCATATTAATGACATCGGAATATCACCCCAGAGCGATGCAGTTTCAGACCATTGCCTTGTGTCATACACAATACTTCTAGATAGGACCGCTCAGTCTACAACATGCTACAGATTAGCAAGAACAATAATTTCCACCACTAAAGATAGCTTTATCAGCACTCTTCCAGACCTGTCTCAAATGAAACATGTAGCAGATAATCGTGAAGATCTGGATATTATAATAGAAAACCTGAACAACGTTTGCTCTAGCACGATGGATGCCGTTGCTCCCATTCGAAAAAAGAGAATCAAAGAAAAAACGCCAGCTCCATGGTATGACCATTATACTGCAGCCCTTAAAAAAGTAGCTAGAAAAATGGAAAGAAACTACCGAAACACAAAGTTAGAGGTATGGCGTTCAGCATGGAAAGAGAGTGTTCAACACTACAGACAGGCTATTAAAACCGCCAGATCTACCTATCTCAGAATGCTTATTAAAGAAAATCTTAACAACCCTCGTTTCCTCTTTAGCACAGTTGCGAAACTGACTAGAAACAAAGAATAAACAGAAACCAATAGTAAACTCCAACACAATAGTAACGACTTCATGAACTTCTTTACTAACAAAATTATGTTTATTAGGGAAAACATAGAAACTACACAAGCAGCAATCACTCTACCCAATAGTACATTTACCACTAGATTATCATACGAACATCTTGAGTCATTTAAACCTACTACAATAGAAGAGCTCTCTAAATTAGTAACGTCATCTAAATCATCGTCCTGTATATTAGACCCCGTTCCCACAAAATTACTAAAAGAGGTATTTCATGTAGTGTCCGACACGGTACTAAATATCTTTAACTCATCGCTAGAATTAGGATACGTTCAAACAGCTTTCAAACTAGCAGTTATTAGACCGCTCATTAAAAAACCAAACATTGACCAGGGAGATCTTAATAACTTTAGACCAATCTCAAATCTACCTTTTCTTTCTAAAATATTAGAAAAAGTAGTGGCAAGCCAGCTACGCACATTCATAGCGAATAATAATACATATGAAAAGTTCCAATCAGGATTCAGGCCCCACCATAGCACAGAAACAGCGCTGCTTAGAGTTACAAATGACCTCCTATTAACATCCGACCGTGGTGAAATCTCAATTCTTATATTACTTGACCTTAGTGCAGCCTTTGACACAATAGATCACAAAATCTTACTCTGTTCTATGTTGGCATCAGTGGTCAGCCGTTAGCCTGGTTTAGATCGTATCTAACCAATCGATATCACTTTGTTTATGTAAATGAGGAAGAGTCCTATCACTCCCCCGTTAAATACGGCGTACCTTAGGGATCAGTTCTAGGCCCTATCCTATTCTCGTTATATATGTTACCTCTAGGAGACATTATCAGGAAACATAACATAAGTTTTCACTGCTATGCGGATGATACACAGCTTTACATCTCGTCACATCCTAGCGAAACCCACCAGTTTGCTAAGCTAACAGACTGCATTAGTGATATTAGGGACTGGATGGCACATAACTTTCTTATGCTAAACTCCAATAAGACTGAGATACTTATTATTGAACCAAATCGCTCCAAACATAATATGTCAGATTACAAGTTGCCCATAGATGGCTGCACGGTGGTGCCATCTTCCACGGTTAAGAATTTAGGCGTAATGTTTGACAGCAATCTATCTTTCGATAGTCATATCTCCAACGTCTGCCGCACAGCATTCTTCCATCTTAGAAATATCTCAAAAATACGCCATATGCTGTCTGCATCAGATGCAGAAAAGCTTATCCATGCTTTTATGACCTCTAGAATAGACTATTGTAACTCGTTACTCGGGGGATGCAATGCAAATCAGGTAAACAAGCTACAGCTGGTTCAAAACGCCGCCGCAAGAGTGCTTACTCGATCTAAAAAGTATGACCACATTAGTCCAATTCTGGCATCTTTACACTGGCTACCATTTAAATATCGCATACAATTTAAAATATTACTAATCACCTACAAAGCCTTAAATGGCGTAGCGCCCTCGTATATAAAAGAACTACTATCAGAATACAATCCACCACGTAAACTGCGATCACAAAATTCTGGTTACTTAATTATCCCTAGAATATCAAAAGTGTCTAAAGGTGGTAGATCCTTTTCCTACTTGGCCCCTAAGCTCTGGAATGATTTACCAAATAATGTTCGAGTATCAGACACAGTCGAGCAATTTAAATCTAAACTTAAGACATTCTTCTTCAACAAAGCATTCACATAAAATGTCCAGTAAATGTACTTTTCCCGCAGTAGTTTGTCTAGAACAAAGCACTCACATACCTCATATGGGTAATTTACTCTTGCCGCAATAGTTAGCCTGTCTGAAACCGAGCTGAATTAAACCACTATAATGTATGACACTTGCATTACATGCGAACGGCCCCTACGCTAATAGAATTCTGTTTTTGTCTAACTGTCTCGTCGTCGACTCTGAGGACAATGAGACAAACAGACCCAGTTCCTGTTGCTGTGAAGGTTATCGCACCACTGATCTACTGGCTTTCCTTCAAAGTGATGCCCAGCCCATGCACGACCACCGGCTGAACCAGTTTAATCCGCTTACCCGCTTCTTATCCCTACCATGTCTATATATATATAAATATTAATCTCTCCCTAGGGTTTTTTGTCCTTCTAGGATTTTTTCCCATTGGGTTTTCTCCTAGGGGGTTTTTTAGTCTCAGGGAGAGTCAGCCAACTTTGGCTTAACTTAGCACTTTACTGTATACGTTACATTATCAATACGCTCGCTTACACAGTTTATCCTTAGCCGCTATACTCTACTTCTTATACTATGTATTGATTCTCAGTGTTCTACTCTACATCTACTCATGTAAAGCTGCTTTGCAAAAATTAACATTTGTGAAAAGCGCTATATAAATAAAATTGAATTGAATTGGTGGTAATTAATAAACTCTGCTTCAGTGAGTGTCGGGGGCGCCACCTGGTGGGCAGTGCTGAACAGTGCTCGCCATAGCCTACAGGTATAAAAATCACTTTCACATCATTTATCTCAGAGATATTTGGTGCAAAAGAGAGAGCACACGAAAAAGAGTGTTTGAAACTCGTAGCAGCAGATTCAAGCAGTTGTATTTATATACTTGTGTTTGGGCTAGAAAATATTTAAAAAATAAAAAAATATTTGTGAAAAAAAATTGTACACACATGCAAGTCTCATCGCACAGATGCACAAACTGATTTTGCGAATGTACAAAATTTGTGTGTGACTTCACATTATTTGATGCAGGCGTTCAAGTAGGTTATGCGCCATATTTACTGCAGCAATTGTAGCAAAAAATGTGAGCTTGTGAGTTTCTTAATCTGTGATTTGTAAAATGGGATTTGTGCAGCTGCACTGAAGGATTTGTGAATGTGTAACTGTTGTGTTGTATGTGAGGGAAAGAAAAAAAAGTCTACAAGTTTGCAACTCTTCCTCTGTGACTTCAAATTTACTGATACACATGTGTGAATAATCTCTACAAATAGAAATTCCACTGTCACAGGTGTGCAGTTGTTTTGCACCAAATATACCTTCATATTATTACCCCATGATTTATTCACCCTCAAGCAATCCTAGATAGATATGGTCATTATCTTTCAGATGAACACATTTGGAATAATTTAATAAATGTCCTTGTAAATGTTATAAATGGCTGGAGTATACCTTTAATACTGTTGACAAAGTTATGTAATGCTGTCTAATTACTAAAAGATGCTCAAGTCTCCAAAGCTGAAATACTTGTTGATGCAGATATACTGCCATAATGGAAACAACCTAGAACATTTATATTGTGAATGCAGTGGGTTTTGCCTGTCTTAAGTGTAATTAATTTAATTTAATTTACTGATTAATTTAACTTATTGTATACTCTAGATGCTTAACTTGTGTAAACATCGAGAGGGGAACAAAACCCAGCCAGGTGAAGGTGTCCAAGAAGGATGGGAAGCTTATGTAGGAACCCCCATGTAGCCTCCCTTATAAAAAATCTGATGGATGAACTAAACGTTTGGTTTAGTTAGTAGTTCAGGTCAGCTTACTTTTGGTAGCTTTCCATTGGGTGCAGTATGTAGTACCCAATACTTTTTTAGTACCACCTCGGTAACAAGAGACAGGGACCAAGACAGGGGGCACTGCGTCCGGCAGCGGAGACGAGACAGGGACCAAGACAGGGGGCGCTGCGTCCGGCAGCGGAGACGAGACAGAGACCAAGACAGGGGGCGCTGCGTCCGGCAGCGGAGATGAGACGGGACCAAGACAGGGGGCGCTGCGTCTGGCAGCGGAGACGAGACAGGGACCAAGACAGGGGGCGCTGCGTCCGGCAGCGGAGACGAGACAGGGACCAAGAGAGGGGGCGCTGCGTCCGGCAGCGGAGACGAGACAGGGACCAAGAGAGGGGGCGCTGCGTCCGGCAGCGGAGAAGAGACAGGGACCAAGACAGGGGGCGCTGCGTCCGGCAGCGGAGACGAGACAGGGACCAAGACAGGGGGCGCTGCGTCCGGCAGCAGAGACGAGACAGGGACCAAGACAGGGGGTGCTGCGTCGAGCTGCGCAGACAGCAGGGGCTGCAGCGGTGGCTGAGAAGTCAACCCCCTCCTCTTCTTCTTCTTTCTCGGGCGTGGTGCTGACACCGTGGCAGGTGAGGGGAGAACTGTGGTGGGAGCAGTAGGTTCTGAAGAGGACCTCTCGGATGGCAACTCCCACGAAAAGGGCCCAAAAGGATGTTAAATTGAGATTTCATAAGCAGACTGAAGAACCGAGGTAAACCAAGTTTAATTACTCAAAAAAGCCCACCCCCGTGTCTCTACGATGTTCCGATGCAGAGATATAGCTTTTGCAAAAACAGTTGATAACGTATTCTCATTGGTTGCTAGAGAGTAAATGGACATCCACTAGTGATTATAGTCAAAGCCATGAAAGGAATAATCCATGATGACTCATGGTTTTAGATGTGTTGTTGCAGTAGTTTTAGGCAAAAAAATGCCATATTCTATCTCAAAACCAGTAGGTGGCGCAATGACAAAATTGTGCATGCAACCTCAGGTCATAACTATGTTACATCTAGCTAGTTTTATGACTATACACTTTAGTTTAGTGAAGAAACAGTTGTATGACCATAGAGTGGCTTGATTTCAAAGGTTTTGTTAAATTATAAAGCCAACTAGTGGTGCAACCATACAAATTTTTTTGTGTAGCCTCAGACTGTGGTCGTACATCAGCGTATCAATTATGGTGAAAAAATCTCTTTGCGTTACGAAGTTATAACCATTTATGTGTAAAAACACAAAATTTAAAGGTAATTTTTTGTTTTTTGCAATTTTCAGCCATTTCTGATGAAAATTTTAATACAATGCCAATAGAACTTTTTGTTCAGAAGGTAATGCAATATTCTTCCTATGATGTTTTCAAGTCGATCAGAATTACGCTCGTGGAGATATTCGCACGTGTTTTTTAAGTGCTGTTTTGCTGCGCAGGGCTAACCGTAAAGCGAAATCTGGCATGTTTGGTAACGTTGGACTCGGCAACTATTCTGGACTTCAGCGAAACAAGTCCCGTGAAAAAACACAGATCAGAGCCAAAGTTATAAGCATGTACAACATTCGTATGACCACTAGGTGGCGCTGTGACGAAACTCTGCATGCCCCCTCAGATCCTCACTGGCATCACATCTACCAAGTGTGGCATCAATAGACATAAGATTGGCGAAGATACACACTAAAACCTGTTTTTTTGCTCTCTACGTAAAATTTGTTGACGCGCTATACGAAAACGGGATGGTTTATCAAAATTCTTTTAATAACTTTTTGCCCTGAGTGTCTCCAGATGCTACATACCGTTTTTCGTGGAAATTGGGCAAAAGCTCTAGGACAAGTTCGCAAAAGTAGGTTTAATGAATAAATCAAAATGGCGGAAAATTTTTCATGACGGAAAATGACGTCTTAGGGTCCAATCGAATCGTCTTGAGCCAATGAATCAGAGGAAGCAAGAATTTTGTTTATAGGACTTATGGATCAGAAGTTATAAGCAAAAACATAAGTGCAACTTTGGACTGTTGGTGGCGCTAGCGGGTTAGAGATTAAGACTCCAAATTTGTTGTGGAGACTTTTTGGACAGTCCTCTATCAGTGTGCAAAATTTCATAACTTTCCTATGTAAGCTGCTATGGGCTGCCATAGACGCAATGGCGGAAGAAAAAGAAAAAGAAAATATAGCTGCAAGCAGCAATCACCGGGGTCAAGCCAAAAAGGGCACAGCAGAAAGTAAAGTTGACTTCGGATGAGCAGTTTAAAGTACCTAAGAAAATCTCTTGATTTCAGACAAAACAATATAACAGTTATCAGCAAAAAAGCTGTGTTCTCATTTAGTGAAATCTCTCTGTCGATAACTCGCCCACTGACGTAAAAATGAGTGGTGCTTGCAGTGGCAATACTCAGCTCTCAAAATGTTACAGTGTTGTTAATGAGTCAAAAGAGCCCACCCCCGTGTCTCTACAATGTTCTGACGCAGAGTTATAGCTCTTGCAAAACGGTTGATAAGGTATTCTCATTGGTTGCTAGGGAGTGAATTGGCAACCACCAGTGATTATAGTCAAAGCCATGAAAGGAATAATCCATGATGACTCATGGTTTTAGATGTGCTGTTGCAGTAGATTTAGGCAAAAATAGCTATTTTCTATCTCCAAACCACTAGGGGGCGGTATGACAGAATCGTGCATGCAACCTCAGGTCATGACTGCGTTACATCTGGCTAGTTTCATGACTATACACTTTAGTTCGGCAAAGAAATAGTTGTATGACCATAGGGCTTGCTTGGTATGAAATATTTTGTTCAATTATAGGGCCACCTAGTGGTTCAGGCATACCAATTTTTTTGTGTGGCCTCAGACTCTGCTCATACATCAGCGTATCAAATCTGGTGAAAAAATCTCTTTTCGTTGCGAAGTTATAACCAATTATGTGTAAAAACCACAAATTTTAAAGGTAATTTTTCGTTTTTTGCAATTTTCGGCCATTTCTGATGAAAATTTTAATATAACGCCAATAGAACTTTTTGTTCAGAAGGTAATGCAATGTTCTTCCTATGGTGTTTTCGAGTCGATCGGAATAACGCTCGCGGAGTTATTCGCGCGTGTTTTTTAAGCGCTATTTTAATGCACAGGGCTAACTGTAAGACGAAATCTGGCATGTTTGGTATCGTTGGACTCGTTGGTATCGTTGGACCTTATCACTCAGGACTCTTAAAAATCAAGTCCCGTCAAAATACGTTGATCGCAGCCAAAGTTATAGGTGTATAAAACATCTGTATGGCCACTAGGTGGCGCAGCGACGAAACTGTGCATGCTCACTCAGTTCCTGACTGGCATCACAAGTACCAAGTGTCGTGTCAATTGGCCTAAGTTTGACGAAGATACAGCCTAAAATCTGTTTTTTTGCGCTCTACGTAAAATTTGTTGACGCGCTATACAACAACGGATTGATTTATCAAAATTCTTTTAATAACTTTTTGCCTTGAGGGTCTCTAGATGCTACATACCAATTTTTGCGGCAATCGGGTAAAAACTCTAGGACGAGTTCGCAAAAGTAGGTTTTACGAATAATTCAAAATGGCGGAAAATTTTTTATGACGGAAAATGACGTCATAGGGTCCATTCGAATCGTCTTGAGCCAAGGAATCAGAGGAAACAAGAATTTCGTTTCTAGGACTTACGGATCAAAAGTTATAAGCAAAAACATAAGTGCAACTTTGGACTGTTGGTGGTGCTAGCGGGTTTGAGATAGAGACTCCAAATTTGCTGTGGATAATATTTGGACTGTCCTTTATCAGTGTGCCAAATTTCATAACTTTCCTACGTACGGTTCTATGGGCTGCCATAGACCGCAATGGCGGAAGAAGAAGAAGAAGAAGAAGAATAATAAATATAGCTGCAAGCAGCGATACCGGGGTCAAGCCGAAAAGGGCACAGAAGGGTGTAAAGTTGAGTTTGGATAAGCAGACCAAAGAACCTAGGTAAACCTAATGATTTCAGATGAAAAAACGCAAAAGTAATCAACAAAAATAATCTATGTTCTAATCCACTGCAATCGTCCTTCTGTTATTGACAGTCATGGAACATTAGAGCACAGAAGGATATGTGAGTGATGTTTGCAGTGGCATAACATGGGTCACAACATGTTACAACAAGTTAAATCAGTCAAAAGAGACCATCCCCATGTCTCTACGATGTTCTGATGCAGAGAAAAAGCTCTTTCAAAAACGGTTGATAAGGTATTCTCATTGGTTGCTAGAGAGTAAATTCACATCCACCAGTAATTATAGACCAAGCCAAATGAAATGAAGAATCCATGATGACTGATGGTTTTAGATGTGTTGTTGCAGTAGTTTTAGGCAAATATAGCTATTTTCTATCTCCAAACCACTAGGTCGCGCTATGACAGAATCGTGCATGCAACCTCGGGTCATATCTGCCTTACATCTAGCTAGTTTCATGACTATACACTTTAGTTCAGCAAAGAAATAGTTGTATGACCATAGGGCTTGCTTGATATGAAAGATTTTGTTCAATTATAGGGCCACCTAGTGGTTCAGGCATACCAATTTTTTTGTGTGGCCTCAGACTCTGCTCATACATCAGCGTATCAAATCTGGTGAAAAAATCTCTTTTCGTTGCGAAGTTATAACCATTTATGTGTAAAAAACACAAAATGTAAAGGTAATTTTTCGTTTTTTGCAATTTTCGGCCATTTCTGATGAAAATTTTAATATAACGCTAATAGAGTTTTTTGTTCAGAAGGTAATGCAATGTTCTTCCTATGGCATTTTCGAGTCGATCGGAATAACGCTCGCGGAGATATTCGCGCATGTTTTTTAAGTGCTATTTTGCCGCGCAGGGTTAACCGTAAGGCGAATTCTGGCATGTTTGGCATCGTTGGACTCGGCAACTATTCATAACTCCAAAGAAACAAGTCCCGTGAAAATACGTCAATCGGAGCCAAAGTTATAGGCGTGTAAAGCATAAGTCTGACCACTAGGTGGCACTGTGACGAAACTCTGCATGCACTCGTAGTTCCTGACTGGCATCACAAGAACCAAGTATCGTGTCAATAGGCTTAAGTTTGCCGAAGATACAGCCTCAAATCCGTTTTTTTGCGCTCTACGTAAAATTTGTTGACACGGTTTACAAAAAAACAAATTGACGAATTGACATGAATTCCATAACTTTTTGCCGTGAGGGTCTGTAGATGCTACATACCGATTTTCGTGGAAATCGGGCAAAAGCTCTAGGACGAGTTCGCAAAAGTAGTTTTTACGAATAAATCAAAATGGCGGAAAAATTTTCATGACGGAAAATGACGTCATAGGGTCCAATCGAATCGTCTTGAGCCAAGGAATCATAGGAAGCAAGAATTTTGTTTCTAGGACTTACGAATCAGAAGTTATAAGCAAAAACATAAGTGCAACTTTGGACTGTTGGTGGCGCTAGCGGGTTAGAGATAGAGACTCCAAATTTGCTATGGGGACACATTGGACTGTCCTCTATCAGTGTGCCAAATTTCATAACTTTCCTACGTACGGTTCTATGGGCTGCCATAGACCGCAATGGCGGAAGAAGAAACGGAAGAAGAATAACTAATAATAATAAGAAAACTAACAATAACAATAGGTGTCTACGCCACTTCGTGGCTTGACCCCTAATAATAATAATAAATATAGCTGCAAGCAGCAATACCGGGGTCAAGCCGAAAAGGGCAAAGAAGGATGTAAAGTTGCATTTGGATAAGCAGACTGAAGAACCTAGGTAAACCTAATGATTTCAGATGAAAAAATCCAAAGGTAATCAACAAAAGTAATCTATATTCTTGTCTACTGCAACTGTCCTTCGGTTATTGACAATCATGGAACATTAGAGCACTGAAGGACATGTATGTGATGCTTACAGTGGGCAAACATGGGTCACAACATGTTACAACAAGTTAAAAGAGTCAAAAGAGACCATCCCCATGTCTCTGTGATGTTCTGATACAGAGAAAAAGCTCTTGCAAAAACAGTTGATAACGTATTCTCATTGGTTGCTAGAGAGTAAATGGACATCCTCTAGTGATTATAGTCAAAGCCATGAAAGGAATAATCCATGATGACTCATGGTTTTAGATGTGTTGTTGCAGTAGTTTTTGGCAAAAAATGCCATATTCTATCTCAAAACCAGTAGGTGGCACAATGACAAAATTCGTGCATGCAACCTCAGGTCATAAATGTGTTACATCTAGCTAGTTTTATGACTATACACTTCACTTTAGTTTAGTGAAGAAACAGTTGTATGACCATAGGGTGGCTTGATTTCAAAGGTTTTGTTCAATTATAAGGCCAACTACTGGTGCAACCATACAATTTTTTTTGTGTAGCCTCAGACTGTGGTCGTACATCAGCGTATCAAATATGGTGAAAAAATCTCTTTGCGTTACGAAGTTATAACCATTTATGTGTAAAAACACAAAATTTAAAGGTAATTTTTCGTTTTTTGCAATTTTCGGCCATTTCTGATGAAAATTTTAATATAGTGCCAATAGAACTTTTTGTTCAGAAGGTAATGCAATATTCTTCCTATGATGTTTTCGAGTCGATCAGAATTACGCTCGCGGAGATATTCGCGCGTGTTTTTTAAGTGCTGTTTTGCTGCGCAGGGCTAACCGTAAGGCGAAATCTGGAATGTTTGGTATTGTTGGACTCGGCGACTATTCAGGACTCCTAAAAATCAAGTCCCGTCAAAATACGTTGATCACAGCCAAAGTTATAGGTGTAAAAAACATCTGTCTGGCCACTAGGTGGCGCTGCGACGAAACTGTGCATGCACACTCAGTTCCTGACTGGCATCACAAGTACCAAGTGTCGTGTCAATAGGCCTAAGTTTGACGAAGATACAGCCTAAAATCTGTTTTTTTGCGCTCTACGTAAAATTCGTTGACGCGGTTTACGAAAACAGATTGACGAATTGACATGAATTCCATAACTTTTTGCCGTGAGGGTCTGTAGATGCTACATACCGATTTTCGTGAAAATCGGGCAAAAGCTCTAGGACGAGTTCGCAAAAGTAGGTCTTACGAATAATTCAAAATGGCGGAAAAATTTTCATGACGGAAAATGACGTCATAGGGTCCAATCGAATCGTCTTGAGCCAAGGAATCAGAGGAAGCAAGAATTTTGTTTCTAGGACTTACAGATCAGAAGTTATAAGCAAAAACATAAGTGCAACTTTGGACTGTTGGTGGCGCTAGCGGGTTAGAGATAGAGACTCCAAATTTGCTATGGGGACACATTGGACTATCCTCTATCAGTGTGCCAAATTTCATAACTTTCCTACGTACGGTTCTATGGGCTGCCATAGACCGCAATGGCGGAAGAAGAAACGGAAGAAGAAATATAGCTGCAAGCAGCAATGCCGGGGTCAAGCCAAAAAGGGCACAGAAGAAAGTAAAGTTGAATTCAAATGAGCAGTTTAAAGAACCTAGGAAAATCTCTTGATTTCAGACTAAATAATATAACAGTTATCAGCAAAAAAGCTGTGTTTTCATTCAGTGTAATCTCTTCCTCTCCTCTCGAGGAGCATTGACAACTAGAACACTGAAGAAAATGTGAGTGGTGCTTGCAGTGGCAATTCTCAGCTCACAAAATGTTACAGTGGTGTTAATGAGTCAAAAGAGACCACCCCCATGTCTCTACGATGTTCTGATGCAGAGATATAGCTCTTGTAAAAAGGGTTGATAAGGTATCCTAATTGGTTGCTAAGGAGTTAATTGGCATGCACCAATGATCTCCAAGCCATGAAAGGAATAATACATGATGACCCAAGATTTTAGATGTACTGTTGGAGTAGTTTTAGGCAAAAATACTATATTTCTATCTCAAAACCATAAGGTGGCGCAATGACAAAGTTGTGCATGTAATCTCAGGTCATAACTGTGTTACATCTAGCTAGTTTTATGACTATACACTTTAGTTTAGTGAAGAAACAGTTGTATGACCATAGGGTGGCTTGATTTCAAAGGTTTTGTTCAATTATAGGGCCACCTACTGGTGCAGGTATACCATTTTTTTTGTGTGGCCTCGGACTCTGCTCATACATCAGTGTATCAAATCTGGTGAAAAAATCTCTTTTCGTTGCGAAGTTATAACCATTTATGTGTAAAAATACAAAATTTCAAGGTAATTTTTCGTTTTTTGCATTTTTCGGCCATTTCTGATAAAAATTTTAATATAACGCCAATAGAACTTTTTGTTCAGAAGGTAACGCCATATTCTTCCTATGGTGTTTTCGAGTCGATCGGAATAACGCTCGCCGAGATATTCGCGCGTGTTTTTTAAGTGCTCTTTTGCTGCGCAGGGTTAACCGTAAGGCGAAATCTGGCATGTTTGGTATCGTTGGACTCGGCAACTATTCAGAACTCCAAAGAAACAAGTTCCGTGAAAATACGTCAATCGGAGCCAAAGTTATAGGGGTTTAAAGCATAAGTCTGACCACTAGGTGGCGCTGTGACGAAACTCTGCATGCACCCTTAGTTCCTGACTGGCATCACAAGTACCAAGTATCGTGTCAATAGGCTTAAGTTTGGCGAAGATACAGCCTCAAATCCGTTTTTTTGTGCTCTACTTAAAATTCGTTGACGCGGTTTACGGAAACGGATGGACGAATTGACATGAATTCCATAACTTTTTGCCGTGAGGGTCTATAGATGCTACATACCGATTTTCGTGGAAATCGGGCAAAAGCTCTAGGACGAGTTCGCAAAAGTAGGTTTTACGAATAACTCAAAATGGCGGAAAAATTTTCATGACGGAAAAAGACGTCATAGGGTCAAATCGAATCGGCTTGAGCCAAGGAATCAGAGGATACAAGAATTTCGTTTCTAAGACTTACGGATCAAAAGTTATAAGCAAAAACGTAAGTGCAACTTTGGACTGTTGGTGGCGCTAGAGAGTTGGAGTTAGAGATTCCAAATTTGCTGTGGGGACACATTGGACTGTCCTTTATCAGTGTGCCAAATTTCATAACTTTCCTACGTACGGTTCTATGGGCTGCCATAGACCGCAATGGCGGAAGAAGAAGCAGAATAATAATTAATATAGCTGCAAGCAGCGATACCGGGGTCAAGCCAAACATGGCAAAAAATGATTCATACGTGATGACTGCCATGATTTAACATCTAAGTTTGCATTAGTTTTATGAAAAAAAGCAATTTATTCGTATCTTGAGACCACTAGGTGGCACTGTGCCGAAAGAATAGATGGTGCCTCAGGTCATGACTGTGATGACACATACCAAATTTAGTGTAAATACAATAAAGCGATACAGGGATATAGCCTTAAATGACTTGACCACTAGGGGGCACTGACCAAAAAATAAATTGTGACTCAAGTCTTGATTGTGATGACACCCACCAAATTTCGTGTGAATACGATAAAGAGATGCAGAGATATAGCCTTAAATGACTTGACCACTAGGGGGCACTGACCAAAAAATAAATTGTGACTCAGGTCTTGATTGTGATGACACCCACCAAATTTGGTGTAAATACGATAAAGAGATGCAGAGATATAGCTTCAAATCTCTTGACCACTAGGGGGCACCGAAAAGTTTACAAGTCCTCCCAGAACATGTTGCTGATGAACCACACCAAGTTTCATAACAATACGCAATTGCATTTCTGAAATACTTGAACTTAAAGAAAAATTCAAAATGGCCGACACACAAAATGGCCGACCAAAAACCATTTGGTATCGTTTGACTCGGCATGCCTCATGAAATCTAACAAGACCAGTCTCATAATTTTACATTCAAATTTGCAGTAGTTATAAGCAAAAATAGACATTTTTTATATCTCGTGACCAGTAGGGGGCAGTGTGACGAAATGGTGCATGCACCCTCAGGTCATCACTGTTATGACATATACCAAGTCTCATATTAATACGCAAAAGTTTTGCGAAGATACAGGCTCAAACACATTTTGGCGTGCTACCTCTCGCATTCTTTGATGCGTTATACAACAACGGATAGGTCTACCGAAAATCTTTTGATAACTTTTTGTCTAGAGTGTCTCTAGATGATGCATACCAAAAATCAAGCCAATCACACGAGCGCTCTAGGAGGAGTTCGAAAAAGTAGCTGTTCAATATAATTCAAAATGGTCGACAGGAAGTAGGTTTGACTCAGACATATTTGGTACAGTCGGACTCAGCATGAGCCAAGGAATCAATAGAGTGAAGTCTTATGTCATAGTGGCAATTTAATCAAATGATATAAAGATTTTAAAAAATTTTTTTACATATCCTGACCACTAGGTGGCGCCGTTCTAAAGATTTATAGGTGTGCTCAGAACATGTCACTGATGAACCATGCCAAATTTCGTAGCGATACGTCACTCTGTTTGTGAAATACTGAACTTAATGAGAAAATTCAAAATGGCCGACACCCAAAATGGCCGACCGAAAACCATTTGGTATCGTTTGACTCGGCATGCCTCAAGGAATCTAACAAGACCAACTTCATGATTTTAGACTCAAGTTTGAAGTAGTTATAAGCGAAAATAGGCATTTTTCGAATCTCGTGACCACTAGGTGGCGCTGTGACGAACTGTTGCAGGCACCCTCAGGTCATGACTGTTATGACATATACCAAGTTTCGTGTCGATACAATAAAGTTTTGTGAAGATAAGGCCTCACGTCCGTTTTGGCATGCTCGCCGCCATATATGTTGTCAATTTATATGAGAACGCATTGGTCTATCAAAAAGCTTTTGATAACTTTTTGTCTTGGGCGTCTCTAGATGCTACATACCAAAGGACATGCAAATCGGACAAACGGTCTAGGAGGAGTTCGAAAAAGTAGGTTTTACGAAAAATTCAAAATGGCGGAAAGATGTGCATGACACAAATTACATCAATGTGTGCATTTGAATCATCATGAGCCAGGGATTTAGAGGAAACAAGAATTTAGTTTCTAGGACTCATGGGTCAGAAGTTATGAGCATGAACATAAGTGGATTTTTGGACTGTTGGTGGCGCTAGAGGGTTTGAGTCAGACACACCAATGTTGCTATAGTAACTTCTGAGACTGTCCTCTACATGTGTGCCAAAATTCATAACTTTCCTATGTACGGTTCTATGGGCTGCCATTGACTTTCGGCGGAAGAACGAGGAAGAAAAATAATAATAATAATAATAATAAGAAAACTAACAATAACAATAGGGTTCTACGCCCCTTCGGGGCTTGACCCCTAAATATAGCTGCAAGCAGCAATGCCGGGGTCAAGCCAAAAAGGGCACATAAGAAAGTAAAGTTGAATTCGGATGAGCAGTTTAAAGAACCTGGGAAAATCTCTTGATTTAAGACTAAATAATATAATAGTTATCAGCAAAAAAGCTGTGTTTTCATTCAGTGTCATCTCTCTTCTCGAGGAGCATTGACAACTAGAACACTGAAGAAAATGTGAGTGGTGCTTGCAGTGGCAATTCTCAGCTCACAAAATGTTACAGTGGTGTTAATGAGTCAAAAGAGACCACCCTCATGTCTCTACGATGTTATGATGCAGAGATATAGCTCTTGTAAAAAGGATTGATAAGGTATCCTAATTGGTTGCTAAGGAGTTTATTGGCATGCACCAATGATCTCCAAGCCATGAAAGGAATAATACATGATGACCCAAGATTTTAGATGTACTGTTGGAGTAGTTTTAGGCAAAAATACCATATTTCTATCTCAAAACCACTAGGTGGCGCAATGACAAAGTTGTGCATGCAACCTCAGTTCATAACTGTGTTACATCTAGCTAGTTTTATGACTATACACTTTAGTTTAGTGAAGAAATAGTTGTATGACCATAGGGCTTGCTTGATATGAAAGATTTTGTTCAATTATAGGGCCACCTAGTGGTTCAGGCATACCAATTTTTTTGTGTGGCCTCAGACTCTGCTCATACATCAGCGTATCAAATCTGGTGAAAAAATGTCTTTTCGTTGCGAAGTTATAACCATTTATGTATAAAAACACAAATTGTAAAAGGTAATTTTTCGTTTTTTGCAATTTTCGGCCATTTCTGATGAAAATTTTAATATAATGCCAATAGAACTTTTTGTTCAGAAGGTAATGCAATGTTCTTCTTATGGTGTTTTCGAGTCGATCGGAATAACGCTCGCGGAGATATTCGCGCATGTTTTTTAAGTGCTGTTTTGCCGCGCAGGGCTAACCGTAAGGCGAAATCTGGCATGTTTGGTATCGTTGGACTCGGCAACTATTCAGAACTCCAAAGAAACAAGTCCCGTGAAAATATGTCAATCGGAGCCAACGTTATAGGCGTTTAAAGCATAAGTCTGACCACTAGGTGGCGCTGTGACGAAACTCTGCATGCACCCTAAGTTCCTGACTCGCATCACAAGTACCAAGTATCGTGTCAATAGGCTTAAGTTTGGCAAAGATACAGCCTCAAATCCGTTTTTTTGCGCTCTACGTAAAATTCGTTGACGCGGTTTACGGAAACAGATGGACGAATTGACATGAATTCCATAACTTTTTGCCGTGAGGGTCTGTAGATGCTACATACCGATTTTCGTGGAAATTGGGCAAAAGCTCTAGGACGAGTTGGCAAAAGTAGGTTTTACGAATAATTCAAAATGGCGGAAAAATTTCCATGACGGAAAATGACGTCATAGGGTCAAATCGAATCGTCTTGAGCCAAGGAATCAGAGGAAACAAGAATTTTGTTTCTAGGTCTTACGGATCAGAAGTTATAAGCAAAAACGTAAGTGCAACTTTGGACTGTTGGTGGCGCTAGAGGGTTGGAGATAGAGACTCCAAATTTGCTGTGGGGACACATTGGACTGTCCTTTATCAGTGTGCCAAATTTCATAACTTTCCTACGTACGGTTCTATGGGCAGCCATAGACCGCAATGGCGGAAGAAGAAGAATAACAATAATTATAAGAAAACTAACGGATACAATAGGGGTCTTCGCCCCTTCGGGGCTTGACCCCTAATTATAATAAGAAAACTAACAAATACAATAGGGGTCTTCGCCCCTTCGGGGCTTGACCCCTAATAACTAATAATAAATATAGCTGCAAGCAGCAATACCGGGGTCAAGCCGAAAAGGGCCCAAAAGGATGTAAAATTGAGATTGGATAAGCAGACTGAAGAACCTAGTTAAACCAAGTTTAATTAGTCAAAAGAGCCCACCCCCGTGTCTCTACGATGTTCCGATGCAGAGATATAGCTTTTGCAAAACCGGTTGATAAGGTATTCTCATTGGTTGCTAGGGAGTGAATTGGCAACCATCAGTGATTATAGTCAAAGCCATGAAAGGAATTATCCATGATGACTCATGGTTTTAGAAGTGTTGTGCAGTAGTTTTAGGCAAAAAATACCATATTCTATCTCAAAACCAGTAGGTGGCGCAATGACAACATTGTGCATGCAACATCAGGTCATAACTGTGTTACATCTAGCTAGTTTTATGACTATACACTTTAGTTTAGTGAAGAAACAGTTGTATGACCATAGGGCTGGCTTGATATCAAAGGTTTTGTTCAATTATAGGGCCACCTAGTGGTGCAAGCATACAATTTTTTTTGTGTGGCCTCAAAATATGCTCATACATCAGGGTATCAAATATGGTGAAAAAATCTATTTTTGTTGCGAAGTTATAACCATTTATGTGTAAAAAACACAAAATGTAAAGGTAATTTTTTGTTTTTTGCAATTTTCGGCCATTTATGATGAAAATTTTAATATAACGCCAATAGAGTTTTTTGTTCAGAAGGTAATGCAATGTTCTTCCTATGGCATTTTCGAGTCGATCGGAATAACGCTCGCGGAGATATTTGAGCGTGTTTATTAAGAGCTATTTTGCCGCGCAGGGTTAACCGTAAGGCAAATTCTGGCATGTTTGGTATCGTTGGACTCGGCAACTATTCAGAACTCCAAAGAAACAAGTCCCATGAAAATATGTCAATCGGAGCCAACGTTATAAGCGTTTAAAGCATAAGTCTGACCACTAGGTGGCGCTGTGACGAAACTCTGCATGCACCTTGAGTTCCTGACTCGCATCACAAGTACCAAGTATCGTGTCAATAGGCTTAAGTTTGGCAAAGATACAGCCTCAAATCCGTTTTTTTGCGCTCTACGTAAAATTCGCTGACGCGGTTTACAGAAACGGATGGACGAATTGACATGAATTCCATAACTTTTTGCCGTGAGGGTCTGTAGATGCTGCATACCGATTTTCGTGGAAATTGGGCAAAAGCTCTAGGACGAGTTCGCAAAAGTAGGTTTTACGAATAATTCAAAATGGCGGAAAAATTTCCATGACGGAAAATGACGTCATAGGGTCAAATCGAATCGTCTTGAGCCAAGGAATCAGAGGAAACAAGAATTTTGTTTCTAGGACTTACAGATCAGAAGTTATAAGCAAAAACGTAAGTGCAACTTTGGACTGTTGGTGGCGCTAGAGGGTTGGAGATAGAGACTCCAAATTTGCTGTGGGGACACATTGGACTGTCCTTTATCAGTGTGCCAAATTTCATAACTTTCCTACGTACGGTTCTATGGGCTGCCATAGACCGCAATGGCGGAAGAAGAAAAAGAAGAATAACTAATAAATATAGCTGCAAGCAGCAATGCCGGGGTCAAGCCAAAAAGGGCACAGAAGAAAATAAAGTTGAATTCGGATGAGCAGTTTAAAGAACCTAAGAAAATCTATTGATTTCAGACTAAATAATATAACAGTTATCAGCAAAAAAACTGTGTTTTCATTCAGTGTCATCTCTCCCTCTCTTCTCGAGGAGCATTGACAACTAGAACACTGAAGAAAATGTGAGTGGTGCTTGCAGTGGCAATACTCAGCTCACTAAATGTTACAGTGGTGTTAATGAGTCAAAAGAGACCACCCCCATGTCTCTACGATGTTCTGATGCAGAGATATAGCTCTTGTAAAAAGGATTGATAAGGTATCCTAATTGGTTGCTAAGGAGTTAATTGGCATGCACCAATGATCTCCAAGCCATGAAAGAATAATACATGATGACCCAAGATTTTAGATGTACTGTTGGAGTAGTTTTAGGCAAAAATACCATATTTCTATCTCAAAACCACTAGGTGGCGCAATGAAAAAGTTGTGCATGCAACCTCAGTTCATAACTGTGTTACATCTAGCTAGTTTTATGACTATACACTTTAGTTCAGTAAAGAAATAATTGTATGACCATAGGGCTTGCTTGATATGAAAGATTTTGTTCAATTATAGGGCCACCTAGTAGTTCAGGCATACCAATTTTTTTGTGTGGCCTCAGACTCTGCTCATACATCAGCGTATCAAATCTGGTGAAAAAATGTATTTTCGTTGCGAAGTTATAACCATTTATGTATAAAAACACAAATTGTAAAAGGTAATTTTTCGTTTTTTGCAATTTACGGCCATTTCTGATGAAAATTTTAATATAACGCCAATAGAACTTTTTGTTCAGAAGGTAATGCAATGTTCTTCCTATGGTGTTTTCGAGTCGATCGGAATAACGCTCGCGGAGATATTCGCGCATGTTTTTTAAGTGCTGTTTTGCTGCGCAGGGCTAACCGTAAGGCGAAATCTGGCATGTTTGGTATCGTTGGACTTGGCGACTATTCAGGACTCCTAAAAATCAAGTCCCGTCAAAATACATTGATCACAGCCAAAGTTATAGGTGTAAAAAACATCTGTCTGGCCACTAGGTGGCGCTGCGACGAAACTGTGCATGCACCCTCAGATCCTGACTGGCATCACAAGTACCAAGTGTCGTGTCAATAGGCCTAAGTTTGACGAAGATACAGCCTCAAATCTGTTTTTTTGCGCACTACGTAAAATTTGTTGACGCGCTATACGACATCGGATTGGTTTATCAAAATTATTTTGATAACTTTTTGCCGTGAGGGTCTCTAGATGCTACATACCAGTTTTCGCGGCAATCGCGTAAAAACTCTAGGACGAGTTCGCAAAAGTAGGTTTTACGAATAATTCAAAATGGCGGAAAAATTTTGATGACGGAAAATGACGTCATAGGGTCCAATCGAATCGTCTTGATCCAAGGAATCAGAGAAAACAAGAATTTTGTTTCTAGGACTTACGGATCAGAAGTTATAAGCAAAAACATAAGTGCAACTTTGGACTGTTGGTGGCGCTAGCGGGTTAGAGATATAGACTCCAAATTTGCTGTGGGGACACATTGGACTGTCCTTTATCAGTGTGCCAAATTTCATAACTTTCCTACGTACGGTTCTATGGGCTGCCATAGACCGCAATGGCGGAAGAAGAAAAATGTATTAACAGAAACAATTACCAATATAGCTGCAAGCAGCAATGCCGGGGTCAAGCCAAAAAGGGCACATAAGAAAGTAAAGTTGAATTCGGATGAGCAGTTTAAAGAACCTGGGAAAATCTCTTGATTTCAGACTAAATTATATAACAGTTATCAGCAAAAAAGCTGTGTTTTCATTCAGTGTCATCTCTCCCTCTCTTCTCGAGGAGCATTGACAACTAGAACACTGAAGAAAATGTGAGTGGTGCTTGCAGTGGCAATTCTCAGCTCACAAAATGTTACAGTGGTGTTAATGAGTCAAAAGAGACCACCCCCATGTCTCTACGATGTTCTGATGCAGAGATATAGCTCTTGTAAAAAGGATTGATAAGGTATCCTAATTGGTTGCTAAGGAGTTAATTGGCATGCACCAATGATCTCCAAGCCATGAAAGGAATAATACATGATGACCCAAGATTTTAGATGAACTGTTGGAGTAGTTTTAGGCAAAAATACCATATTTCTATCTCAAAACCACTAGGTGGCGCAATGAGAAAGTTGTGCATGCAACCTCAGTTCATAACTGTGTTACATCTAGCTAGTTTTATGACTATACACTTTAGTTTAGTGAAGAAATAGTTGTATGACCATAGGGCTTGCTTGATATGAAAGATTTTGTTCAATTATAGGGCTACCTAGTGGTTCAGGCATACCAATTTTTTTTGTGGCCTCAGACTCTGCTCATACATCAGCGTATCAAATCTGGTGAAAAAATGTCTTTTCGTTGCGAAGTTATAACCATTTATGTATAAAAACACAAATTGTAAAAGGTAATTTTTCGTTTTTTGCAATTTTCGGCAATTTCTGATGAAAATTTTAATATAACGCCAATAGAACTTTTTGTTCAGAAGGTAATGCAATGTTCTTCCTATGGTGTTTTCGAGTCGTTCTGAATAACGCTCGCGGAGATATTCGCGCATGTTTTTTAAGTGCTGTTTTGCTGCGCAGGGCTAACCGTAAGGCGAAATCTGGCATGTTTGGTATCGTTGGACTCGGCGACTATTCAGGACTCCTAAAAATCAAGTCCCGTCAAAATACGTTGATCACAGCCAAAGTTATAGGTGTAAGAAACATCTGTCTGGCCAATAGGTGGCGCTGCGACGAAACTGTGCATGCACACTCAGTTCCTGACTGGCATCACAAGTATCAAGTGTCGTGTCAATAGGCCTAAGTTTGACGAAGATACAGCCTAAAATCTGTTTTTTTGCGCTATACGTAAAATTTATTGACGCACTATACGACAACGGATTGGTTTATCGAAATTCTTTTGATAACTTTTTGCCGTGAGGGTCTCTAGATGCTACATACCAATTTTCGCGGCAATCGGGTAAAAACTCTAGGACGAGTTCGCAAAAGTAGGTTTTACGAATAATTCAAAATGGCGGAAACATTTTTATGACGGAAAATTACCTCATAGGGTCCAATCGAATCGTCTTGAGCCAAGGAATCAGAGGAAACAATAATTTCGTTTCTAGGACTTACGGTTCAGAAGTTATAAGCAAAAACATAAGTTCAACTTTGGACTGTTGGTGGCGCTAGCGGGCTAGAGATAGAGACTCCAAATTTGCTGTGGGGACACATTGGACTGTCCTTTATCAGTGTGCCAAATTTCATAACTTTCCTACGTACGGTTCTATGGGCTGCCATAGACCGCAATGGCGGAAGAAGAATAATAATAATAAAAAGAAAACTAACGGATACAATAGGGGTCTTCGCCCCTTCGGGGCTTGACCCCTAATAAGAAAACTAACAAATACAATAGGGGTCTTCGCCCCTTCGGGGCTTGACCCCTAATAATAAGAAAACTAACAAATACAATAAGGGGTCTTCGCCCCTTCGGGGCTTGACCCCTAATAAATATAGCTGCAAGCAGCAATCACCGGGGTCAAGCCACAAAGGGCACAGCAGAAAGTAAAGTTGACTTCGGATGAGCAGTTTAAAGTACCTAAGAAAGTCTCTTGATTTCAGACAAAACAATGTAACAGTTATCAGCAAAAAAGCTGTGTTCTCATTTAGTGAAATCTCTCCCTCTCTTTCGACGAGCATTGATAACTAGAACACTGACGTAAAAATGAGTGGTGCTTGCAGTGGCAATACTCAGCTCTCAAAATGTTACAGTGTTGTTAATGAGTCAAAAGACCCCACCCCCGTGTCTCTACGATGTTCTGACGCAGAGTTATAGCTCTTGCAAAACGGTTGATAAGGTATTCTCATTGGTTGCTAGGGAGTGAATTGGCAACCACCAGTGATTATAGTCAAAGCCATGAAAAGAATAATCCATGATGACTCATGGTTTTAGATGTGCTGTTGCAGTAGATTTAGGCAAAAATAGCTATTTTCTATCTCCAAACCACTAGGGGGCGCTATGACAGAATCGTGCATGCAACCTCAGGTCATGACTGCGTTACATCTAGCTAGTTTCATGACTATACACTTTAGTTCGGCAAAGAAATAGTTGTATGACCATAGGGCTTGCTTGATATGAAATATTTTGTTCAATTATAGGGCCACCTAGTGGTTCAGGCATACCAATTTTTTTGTGTGGCCTCAGACTCTGCTCATACATCAGCGTATCAAATCTGGTGAAAAAATCTCTTTTCGTTGCGAAGTTATAACCATTTATGTGTAAAAAACACAAAATCTAAAGGTAATTTTTCGTTTTTTGCAATTTTCGGCCATTTCTGATGAAAATTTTAATATAACGCCAATAGAACTTTTTGTTCAGAAGGTAATGCAATGTTCTTCCTATGGTGTTTTCGAGTCGATCGGAATAACGCTCGCGGAGATATTCGCGCGTGTTTTTTAAGTGCTGTTTTGCTGCGCAGGGCTAACCGTAAAGCGAAATCTGGCATGTTTGGTATCGTTGGACTCGGCGACTACTCAGGACTCCTAAAAATCAAGTCCCGTCAAAATACGTTGATCGCAGCCAAAGTTATAGGTGTATAAATCATCTGTCTGGCCACTAGGTGGTGCTGCGATGAAACTGTGCATGCACACTCAGTTCATGACTGGCATCACAAGTACCAAGTGTCGTGTCAATAGGCCTAAGTTTGACGAAGATACAGCCTAAAATCAGTTTTTTTGCGCTCTAAGTAAAATTTGTTGACACGCTATACGACAACGGATTGGTTTATCAAAATTCTTTTAATAACTTTTTGCCGTGAGGGTCTCTAGATGCTACATACCAATTTTCGCGGCAATCGGGTAAAAACTCTAGGACGAGTTCGCAAAAGTAGGTTTTACGAATAATTCAAAATGGCGGAAAAATTTTCATGACGGAAAATGACGTCATATGGTCTAATCGAATCGTCCTGAGCCAAGGAATCAGAGGAAACAAGAATTTCGTTTCTAGGACTTACGGATCAGAAGTTATAAGCAAAAACGTAAGTGCAACTTTGGACTGTTGGTGGCGCTAGCGGGTTTGAGATAGAGACTCCAAATTTGCTATGGGGACACATTGGACTGTCCTTTATCAGTGTGCCAAATTTCATAACTTTCCTACGTACGGTTCTATGGGCTGCCATAGACCGCAATAGCGGAAGAAGAAGAAGAAGAAGCAGAATAATAATAAATATAGCTGCAAGCAGCAATACCGGGGTCAAGCCGAAAAGGGCCCAAAAGGATGTAAAATTGAGATTGGATAAGCAGACTGAAGAACCTAGTTAAACCAAGTTTAATTAGTGAAAAGAGCCCACCCCCGTGTCTCTACGGTGTTCCGATGCAGAGATATAGCTTTTGCAAAAACGGTTGATAAGGTATTCTCATTGGTTGCTAGGGAGTGAATTGGCAACCATCAGTGATTATAGTCAAAGCCATGAAAGGAATAATCCATGATGACTCATGGTTTTAGAAGTGTTGTTGCAGTAGTTTTAGGCAAAAAATGCGTTATTCTATCTCAAAACCAGTAGGTGGCGCAATGACAAAATTGTGCATGCAACCTCAGGTCATAACTGTGTTACATCTAGCTAGTTTTATGACTATACACTTTAGTTTAGTGAAGAAACAGTTGTATGACCAGTGTTTGGAATAACGCCGTTTAAAAGAACGGCGTTACGTAACGACGTTCATTTTTCAGTAACGGGCTAATCTAATTAATTACTTTTCCCGCCGTTACAACGCCGTTAACGTTACCGGACGTTAAATGTGGTGCGTTACTATGCATTGACTAAACCTGTGTGATCCAAACGCAACCCTGGCTCACACAGCTAGTGAGGAGGTAGGTTAATAACGAGATAAGCGATTATGATTGGCTAAGGCAGAGTAATGTGTTTCATGGTAGCCAATCAGAGCCAGTGTTGTTATACACATGCCAGCGCACGCGCCTGCGGCGACACACACAGGGCGAATTCCAATCGAAAGTGATGATCACTATGCCCTATTCCCTTCGAAGATCAAATCTCTTGATGTATAAACTCTAGATAAAGTTGCGCAATGTTGTCTGATAGTGTGGCTAATTAAAATACACTTGGTGATAAAATACAGCGTCTTTTTCTGTTTATTTGGATTTTACATCCCCTTCGCGAAGTGCCCTTCAAGGGCGCACAAACGGCATTTGGAATTTACCCACACACACCGAACAGCTAAACAGAGATTCGCGGCAGCAGAAGAGATGGCGAGTCAGGAGGAGCAATCCGATGAAAAGTTGGCATTTTCAAGGTGGAGATATAAGCACTACTTCAAATTCATTATGGTCAAAGCAAGAACGTGCATGTAATGTGTACATTATGTCCGGGAGCGAAGACTTTGTCGACATCCGTTGTAAGCAACTCTAATTTAATGAATCATATTGTTAAACTGTTTACTTTTTTAATGAAGAAAACGAAATACAGCAGCCTATGTCTTCCAGACTATTTATCTCAGTTTGATTTATTTAATTTGCTACAGTTATTGCAAACACACTTTATATTATTTAACTGTTTACTTTTGAAGAAAATACCTGAAGTACAGAATGTCTACCAGACCAGTTGTCTGACATTGGGAGTTTGATTCATTTAATTAAGAATACGACTACAGAGCAAACACACTTTTTGTTGTTTAAAAGTTAACTTTTTGTGAACAAAACACTTGGAAGTACAGGTTGTTTACTTGACCAGTTGTCTCAGGTTGAGAGAGTTTTATTTAATTTAGTTTGCTGAAGTTAAATGCACTTTATATGGTGTAACTGTTTACTTTTCTTACAAAGATAATACTTGAAGTGTAGGATAAAACTCTTGCTGTCTGTTGACGTGCAATAAATATGGAAAGTTATGTATGAACACCTGTCTGTTCTACTCATTTCAACTGACATGTGAAAACTGCTAAAAAAATACAAATTCTTTGACATATAGCAACTTTTTTTAACCGTAACGCAAATAGTTACTTTCCCTGGTAACGAGTTACTTTTATTATAGAGTAATTCAGTTACTAACTCAGTTACTTTTTGGAACAAGTAGTGAGTAACTATAACTAATTACTTTTTTTAAGTAACGTTCCCAACACTGTGTATGACCATAGGGCTGGCTTGATATCAAAGGTTTTGTTCAATTATAGGGCCACCTAGTGGTGCAAGCATACAATTTTTTTTGTGTGGCCTCAAAATATGCTCATACATCAGGCTATCAAATATGGTAAAAAAATCTCTTTGCGTTACGAAGTTATAGCCATTTATGTGTAAAAACACAAAATTTAAAGGTAATTTTTCGTTTTTTGCAATTTTCAGCCATTTCTGATGAAAATTTTAATACAATGCCAATAGAACTTTTTGTTCAGAAGGTAATGCAATATTCTTCCTATGATGTTTTCGAGTCGATCAGAATTACGCTCGCGGAGATATTCGCGCGTGTTTTTTAAGTGCTATTTTGCCGCGCAGGGTTAACCGTAAGGCCAATTCTGGCATGTTTGGTATCGTTGGACTCGGCAACAATTCAGGACTCCAACGAAACAAGTCCCATGAAAATACGTCGATCACAGCCAAAGTTATAGGTGTGTAAAACATTCGTCTTACCACTAGGTGGCGCTGCGACGAAACTGGGCATGCGCTCTCAGTTCCTGACTGGCATCACAAGTACCAAGTGTCGTTTCAATAGGCTTAAGTTTGGCGAAGATACAGCCTCAAATCCGTTTTTTTGCACTCTACGTAAAATTTGTTGACGTGCTATACGAAAACGGGATGGTTTATCAAAATTCTTTTAATAACTTTTTGCCCTGAGTGTCTCCAGATGCTACATACCATTTTTCGTGGAAATTGGGCAAAAGCTCTAGGACAAGTTCGCAAAAGTAGATTTTATGAATAAATTAAAATGGTGGAAAATTTTTCATGACGGAAAATGACGTCATAGGGTCCAATCGAATCGTCTTGAGCCAAGGAATCAGAGGAAGCAAGAATTTTGTTTATAGGACTTATGGATCAGAAGTTATAAGCAAAAACATAAGTGCAACTTTGGACTGTTGGTGGCGCTAGCGGGTTAGAGATTAAGACTTCAAATTTGTTGTGGAGACTTTTTGGTCAGTCCTCTATCAGTGTGCAAAATTTCATAACTTTCCTATGTAAGCTGCTATGGGCTGCCATAGACGCAATGGCGGAAGAAAAAGAAAAAGAAAAGGGAAGAATAATAATAAGAAAACTAACGGATACAATAGGGGTCTTCGCCCATTCTGGGCTTGACCCCTAAAAAGAAAAAGAAAAGGGAAGAATAATAATAAGAAAACTAACGGATACAATAGGGGTCTTCGCCCATTCTGGGCTTGACCCCTAAAAACCTTGGCAATTACAATAGGGTTTCAGCACTTCGTGCTTGAACCCCTAATAAACACTACTTGACAAGACTTCTATGACAGCGTACTCACAGGTATTTGGAACAATGCACAGGACAATGAATACAAGAGGATTAAATAGGGGAGCAAATCAGGGGGAACAGGTGATATAAATCAAACAATAATGAGGAGAGGATGACAAGGGAGCGGGGTAAATGAGACAAGACACAGGGAACACGTGGTCCAGTAAACCAATACTGAGACCACGTGAACCCACACAAAACGTCTCAGGTTACGTATGTAACCCTGGTTCCCTGAGAAGGGAACGAGACGCTGCGTCGCCATAGCAACGCTTTGGGGAACGCTTCGGCGTGACTAATCTGAAGCACGTGTAAAACATAAACAATGATGAGATAATTGTATACTGACCGTGATGCCGTGCGGACCAGGGGTATAAGAAGGCATCCCACACAAACACACTTGCTACAAGTGCCGAAGCAAGTAGAGTGGGCACTCACAGCAACGGGTGAGGGTATACCCTGATGTTCATAAGCCAGTGAGATAGCATCCACTATCCATCTGCTCAAAGTCTGCTTGGTCACCGGTAAACCTTTTCTGAGTGAACCAAAGCACACAAATAACTGCTCGGACTCCTCCACTGACCAGTCCTGTAAACATATGTATCCAGTGCTCACACAGGACACACCAAATTTAGCTTTTCCTGGTCTGCACTCCTGAAGGGGGGAGGACAAAGGGCCTGCAGAACAATGGGCCTCTGCACATAGTTCAGCACCTTGGGAACATATCCTGGCTTTGGGTATAGAAAAGCCTTAGCCATCCCTGGTGCAAACTCAGACCTGCAGGGGAAACTGACAGGGCCTGAAGGTCCCCCACTCGCTTAAGAGAGGTAATAGCAGAAGGAACACAGTCTTAAAGGCCAGAAACCTATCTGCTGAAGTCTCAAGGGACTCGAACGGAGCCAACAAGAGCCCTTCCAGCACGACCGCTAGGTCCCAAGTAGGCAACCTAGTGCGGCTACCAGGTTGCAACCTGCGAGTGCCACAAAGAAAGCGAGCCACTTATGGGTGTCTACCCACTGATGAGCCTTCCACAAGAGTATGGTAGGCGGAAACTGCTGCCGTTAAACCTTAATGGTGGAAGGAGTAAACTCATCAGAGAAACGCTCCTGCAGAAACCTCAGAACTACGTCGACAGGACAGTAAACTGGGTCTGTCAGATGAGCTGAACACCAAGAGGTGAAAATTTCCCACTTAAGGGAATAAAGTTTCCCAGTGGAAGGATAAACACAACGAAGCCTCGGCCATGTCTGTACCATGGAAAACCACAGTGGGCAAAGTGTGGTGTCCTGGGATGCAAACAGATCTACCTCTGCGCGTCCAAACCTTTTCCAGATGTGGTTCACCACATCTAGATGAAGTCTCCACTCCTATCAGAGATGTCTGTTGCCTCGAAGGGGCATCTGCCACATTCAGGTGGCGTGGTATGTAGACTGCCCTCAGAGAGTCCAGAAGTGTATGGTAGGCAGAAACTGCTGCCACCTATACCTTAAAGGTGGAGTAATGATATGGTCTCCACAACCTCAGTTGGTAGCATGACATTCTTCCAAAGGAGTATGGTAGGCAGAGACTGCTGCCACCTAAACCTTAGGGTGGAAGGAGTTAACCCAGCAGAGAATTGCTCCTGCAGAAACCTCAGTACCACGTCAAGGGGCAGTTGACTGGGTCTGTCAGGTGAGCTGAGCACCGAAAGGTGAAGTTTCTCTACTTTAGGGCATAAGCTTCCTCGTTGAGGGAGCTCTGAAGTAATCATCTGGTTCCCACAACCTCATTCGGGAGCATGAGGTCCTTCCAAAGGAGCATGGTAGGCAGAGACTGCTGCCACCTAGACCTTAAGGGTGGAAGGAGTTAAGCCAGCAGAGAATTGTTGCTGCAGAAACCTCAGTACCACATAAACAGGGCAGTTGACTGGGTTTGTAAGAGGAGTTAAACACCAATAGGTGAAATATTCTCCACTTAAGGGCATAAAGCTCTCTTGAGGGTTGTCCAGACGAGATATGAGGTCCTTCTAGAAGGAGTATGGTAGAGGCAGAAACTGCTGTCATCTAAGCCTTAAGAGTGGAAGGAATTAAGCCAGCAGAGAATTGCTCCAGTAGAAACCTCAGTACCACATAAACAGGGCAGTTGACTGGGTCTGTCAGGTGAGCTGAAAACCATGAGGTGAGGTTTCTCCACATGGGGCCTAAGCTCCTGATGGAGCTCTGGAGTAATCATATGGTCTCCACAACCTCAGCTGGGAGCATGACATCCTTCCAAAGGAGTATGGTAGGCAGAAACTGCTGCCACCTAAGCCTTAAGAGTGGAAGGAAGTAAGCCAGCAGAGAATTGCTCCTGCAGAAACCTCAGTACCACATAAACAGGGCAGTTGACTGGGTCTGTCAGGTGAGCTGAACACCATGAGGTGAAGTTTCTCCACTTAGTGCCTAAGCTCCTGGGGGAGCTCTGGAGTAATCATATGGTCTCCACAACCTCAGTTGGGAGCATGACATCCTCCCAAAGGAGTATGGTAGGCAGAGACTGCTGCCACCTAAACCTTAAGAGTGGAAGGAGTTAAGCCAGCAGAGAATTGCTCCTACAGAAACCTCATCACCACATAAACAGGGCAGTTAACTGGGTTTGTCAGGAGTAAAGTATGGTCTCCACAACCTCAGTTGGGAGACCTGAGCCTACGAGCCTGGCCCCCTCAGAGGCCAAACCGACAGGCCACATCTCTGGCAAGCTTCCTCCAGAACTTCTGTGGCAGAGTGATTGGGGAAAAAAGAAAGCCACATTGGGCAGTGTGTGCGGTCCTGAGACGCAAACAGAACCACCTCTGCGCGTCCAGATCCTCTCCACATGTGATTCACCACATCTGGCTGGAGTCTCAACTCCCCAGCAATGGGTGTTGCCATACAGGGCATCTGCCATATTCAAGTGGCCTGGGATCTAAACTGTCGTCAGCGAGCACAGTTTGTCCAGAGACCACAATGCCATTATCCCAAAATCAATAATGTAGTGATTTTGTCCTTCTCGGGTTTCCATACTGTACTCCAACCTGTGGGGAGTGCGTCTGTTGTCAGTGTCACACGCCAGTAGCACGCACCCAAAAACAGGCCTTAGGATGGAAACCAAGGTTTTCTCCATACCACCAGAGCACGCAGGCAACGATGCGTGACTTTGATAGCAGATCTCCTTAATAATTTAATAATCAACCACTGATGTGATGTCTATCTGGACAAGCACATGATGGCTCATCAGGTCTGGAAGGAAATGGGAGTCCAACCCATACCACCATAATTTCCAAGGCAATTTCAGTGCCATATCCGATGATGAGTTTCAGCGATTTTGATCCTTTTGGCTTTCCATAATCGCAACAACCTGTGAGGGATGCGTCTGTTGTCAACGTCACACATCGACAATGCGCACCCAACACAGGACCTTGGGACAGAAGCCATGGCTTTCTTCCTATTACCAGAGCACGCAAACAACGGTGCGTGACTTTGATCATGCGAGACGGGTTTCCCCTCAGGAAAAACCCTCCCATGTTGAATGGAGACATAAGCTCTAATGTAAGGAATCAGTCCTCGGATCTGATTGCATCACAATCGGTTTCAGTAACAGCATAGAACTGAGCCGCATCACTGAACGATTCCCCTCCTTTTGGAACATTAAAGTAAAGGCTGTAAGCTGTCATTTCTCATGTGGAGGTTCTACAGCCTCCTTCACAAGAATGTAGCCATGCTCCACTACTGGAGCCAGCTGTATGCAGGTGAAGGTTAATGGCGGCTGCCTGTCGTACTACGCACCGGAGGGAAGCAGGCACCACGAATGAGGTGTGAGCTGCTTTGCTTCAACAAGAAAGTGAGTGCCACGAACGAAGACATCACCCGCCTCAGCAGATGAGGGTCCCGGATCGTAACACACAAAATCATTATCTGAAGGCGCACCAGCGGCCGATCAGGAGAATAAATGCTGTGCACAGCTGTACAAGCAACACACAGCATAGACACAAAATCACTGTTTGACTCATCAAACAATGACAAACAGCTCATGCAGGCTGTGACAGGCAGACACACATACATAGCCTACACATACAGGTGTAAAAACGTATGTATCTATAATACCTCCATACTGTAAAAGGAGGAGGCTTCACGTGGAAACTGCACGTTTAGCCTTAAACAGTAGGCGGATTATGAAGATGATCTATCTCTCCGGAGATAGACCTGAAAATATATGGCTCTCACGCAGGGCGCCTTCCCGATCCGGCGAGTGAGAGAGAGAGAGGGACTTCACGTGCAGGCGGAGATACCGCCGCCTGCGCGAAATCATATGGCGACTCCCACGAGTGCAACCGCCGCTAAGAAGCGGGATTGCAGCCGCGAACCCAAGCTTCCTAGAGAGCGAGAGACAGATGTCACGGGTGTAGGCGGGGATACCGCCACCTGCACGCACGAGTGCAGTCACTGCCAAGGCCGCCTTAATGCACGGGCTTACCTGGGCTGAAGCCCAGGGGCCTCCCAAGTTCAGGGGCCTCCCAAGTTCACGTTTATATTGTTTTGTAACTTGTCAGGTTATCTGTCAATCACTCTAACTGCACGTTACATGGCTGCTGATTGGTCCGTGGTAACTTACCGTGAAATAAAATATGAGACGTAACAGATTTTTATATTCCGCGTAATGTAATTAAGTGCGCGTTGTCAACTTGGCATTCCTGCATGTTAGACTGAGTGTGACAGAGAAACAGGAAAGAATCCACCAACAAATGAAAGAGTAATTTCTGAAATTTCATAATAAGCACTGCAGGTCTCTCTCTTTCGCGCGCGCGCCCGCTCTCTCTGTGCTCGTGCAGCTGTCTGAGTCTCTGGCATGCAGAAGTCTCTCCAACTGTGCCGCCAAATAAAGAAAGGAGTTCCCGAACATATTAAAGCTGTTCGTTGTTATAACGTTTAAGTTTACTCGCGTTTATATCAGTGACGCGTGCGCAGCCGGAGCGATGTAGTTTGACGCGATGTTAGCTCACAGTACACATCTGTTGGTTTAGAAAGACGACGCAACGGTAAATGTGCAAGTCAAAGCGCGACAAGACCATCTCAAATGATCATCCCCTGATCGCACCATTCATATTTATAATGTCCTTATCTAAAGATCTTATATACAGGTATGTTCCCTGTCGTTTTGTGCATATTCATACGTGTTCGTTTTACATGCGTAGGATGCATAAATACTAAATACAATGCCTACTATATCTTCAATAGCCTACAAAATAAATAACTGATTAAAAAACAAGATTCTGTCTATAAAGACGTATCTTTTGTAAACATTAATGCATTTTCACTTTAAAACTAACTTTAACTTCTTATATTTTTAAAACTGTGGTGAGCATTTAGTTAGTGAGTGGCAATTTTCTGCAAATTTGTATATTCCAAAAACTATTAAGCTTATAAACATATATACTCTCACACATTTTGGTTTTATTTTCACCACAAGTTGCTGTGTGTGGTTGTTAAATAAAGTGTCTTGTGTTTATGCTCAAGTGGGCTCAGTGATATGTTAATAATGATATTGGTGTTTTCTGGGCCAAAGAGGGAAAACTCACTGTTGTATGCATTGAAAGAAACTAATGCATTTTGTGATGTAGATTACCTAGATATTACACTTATTTTTTTTTAAATGAGACTATAAATTGAGGGTATGGGGGGCCTCCAAAACATCTCAGCCCCAGGGCCTCACATTGGGTTAAGGCGGCCCTGGTCACTGCTCTGCCTCGACAGAAGCGGGACCGGATCTGTGAGGGCGCGAGCCTGATATATATCCTTCTCTATGCGCGAAGCTGGAGTGCATGGGAATGCTCACAGTGCACACAGCCAGTTTCCTCAAAAGCCAACTGTGCGTGCTGCGCTCGAAGACACATATAGATGTGTATCCTTGTCTGTGATATCGCGCTGACAGGGAGATACACATACTTGAACTTATTAAACATACTTCAGATTTATGCAAACATACACGTAGTCACTTGCTGAGGCACTAAAAGCGAGTGTGTTTGTGTGGGATGCCTTCTTATACCCCTGGTCCGCACGGCATCACGGTCAGTATACAATTATCTCATCATTGTTTATGTTTTACACGTGCTTCAGATTAGTCACGCCGAGGCGTTCCCCAAAGCGTTGCTATGGCGACGCAGCTTGAGTTCCTCGAAAAGGGAACATGGGTCTGTCATGATTCTGCCACAAGACTAGATAAAAGAAAGGACAAGATGGCAGAACCATGACAGCCAGTTGCACTAGCGTATGTCTAATCCCTATTTAGATGACGGACTTTGTAAACTGAAAAACTAAACAGAGGAAGAAGATCCCCAGTTTAAGATTAATGTTAAATAATTGTGTTGGTTTTCACTTGTATTGAAATTATTATTATTATTTTTTTTTAAACCTTTGTTAGAATCTAATTCTAAGCAGGTCTAGAGGTATGAGATTTTTAGTAGTCTGGAGGTCTTAGCTGAGCAGCAGAGAGTTCTGATATATATCAGGGGCTATGAAAGACACTGACACCAAATGCCGTTCAAACATAGACCAAATTTTATTAGACATCCTTCACATTATATAGGATGCAAAAAGGAAACGTTAGTCACCTGGGTAATGTCTGGCACAATCTCGTGATCAACACATTGATGAATCCATCGAGACAACAATCGTATGACTAATTAACTCTGCAAGCATGCACTTTTGGTAGACAACCTAGACAGCTTTATGTTCGACCTACACAAGGGGAAGTGTATGGAGAGAGATATGTGTCTTTATTACATTCGAGAAATTAAATGATCTGAGAGAAAAAAAACTATTTGAAAGAAAAAGTTATCACACTGATAGCAAAGAAGCATTTCATGAGAAAAAAAATTATATTTGAGAGAAAAAGTTTTCATACCAATAGCAAAAAAATAATAATATTTGAGACTAAAAAAAGTTTTGAGAGAAAGTATTTTCTCATGTTAGAACATAAAAAATATAAATTTGAAATTTTTTGTAAATTATTTCTGAGAAAAAAAATCTCTCAAGTATATATTTGATGCTATTAGTGTTAAAACATTTTATCTAAAAAAAGTGTTTCTCTCAAAACGCTTTTCTTTGCTCTCGATGCAATTTCTTGCTCTCGTGTCAGGATTTTGCTTTCTCTGTGAAAATTGTATCATGGGCGGGGCCACGTTCCTATTGGCCAGTCGGATGAGCATCGTCTTGTCTTGGGAATCGAACTGAATCATTACACCTTTGTTCGGTTAATCTAGATAGATGCCGTCTCTGCTTTTAGTTGAGCACGGACACTCCGATGTTTGAGTAAGATGACAAACACAACTCCATGGATAGCTGGCTGAGCAAGTTCAGCATCATTGAAGATTAAACATTAAAAAATGGTACTCTTATTCATGAATGAATGTGTATTATATTATTAGCTTGCTAATCGCTAATTAGCCATGATGCTAGGTAAACTTGCAAACTCACCAGCGGTTTTTGCTATTTTAAATCAAATGCCAAATGAATGTTCTGATTCTCACTCCTTATTTAGTGAGTAGTGAGCTAGTTTCTACCTTTGCACTTGCTAGCCTCAAAGCACCTGAAGAGTAACTGTTTGTTCATCATATACAACCTCCTGTACAACTTTCAACCAATGGGTGCATGGAGGAAGGTGGCTCAATACAGAAAAATAAGGACGCCTGCCAGAGCGGGGGCCACACACGTCGGGGCTACGGTGACCACAGTCCCGATGGCGTATCAGTGGTGCTATATCATAACTTAAAATTTGTTTTCATAAAAATATTAACATTGATACCAATAGACATTATAATAAGATAGCTGCTATTGAAATCAATGTGAACAGATGCACTCAGTCTCTCAATATCACAACTTAAGTGGTCATATTGAATAGCTATGACAATAATAAATAGGGCAACAAAGTAATAATAATAATAATTTGTTACACTTATTTAGCGCTTTTCTGCAACACTCGAAGCGCTTTACATATGAAAGGGGGAATCTCCTCAACCACCACCACAAAAAATAAGCTTTGGAGGAACTTGTGAGATGTGAACCATATTTTTATTAACTTATTAAATTAACAGATCCATAACTTAGTAATTATAGATTAAACAAATGCTTTGATACTCAAAAAAGTATATTGGGAAAAATATATACTCGAGTCTCACTCACGCATTCACTGTGACATTCAGTTCACATGGTCACACGCCACACCTTGTATTTCTCACGCTGAGAAGAGACTTATAACTTTTCCTGCTATATACAATTAATGGACGAGGCGCAGGAAGGTTCTCTGTCAAGTTCATAGCTGTCTCTAATTTTTCTCGCGCTCCTTTGATGGCATTCACTTGGACTTGATTTATTCAAAAACTCTCCAACTGCTTTGCAATCAGAAGCTTAAGCTTACCTGAAACTACAGTATAAGTAAAGTAGACTATAGAGGCTTTCTGAAATTAATGAAAGGACTAGAGATGACTATTGGAGCATGTCAGACCTCTTTTATAAGTGTAATTCTTGTCACTCTATGCAGCACCGAGATGCTGTTTTTAAAACTCTGACTGCCAAAAGAACCGTCGAGACGGCGTCCCGCCCTCCTCTGACTCTGATTGGCCGTGATTCACGGCCCATGTAACTGAAACAAACCAATCAAACCAACGATGGCAGCAAGTATTACCCAGAGCCATAGAAAAACAGAGTTGTGCCACCGGAAGTCCAGAAGCTCGCCCGTCACGTGATTCACGGAGACTTCAGTTAGTTCTTAGAAGCCCATAGTGAGCCATTGAAATACATTGAGTTAGAGGCAAAGAGCTGTGATTTTTCTTAATTTATAGTCAAGAAACGGTTTTTTTTTTTACAATATTTATATATCACATCAAAATGTGAAGGTAGTATTGTTATGTAGTTATATAAACAATGTTTTTTGACAAATTAAATTCACCAATATAGGAAGATTTGTATGGTCATCTGCTGGTATGTTCCTTGTTAACATGTTTTACGCTGCCTTTAGTAACTTTAAAGCTTTAAAATGCATCACACTGTGTACTAATGTAAGTTTATGCCTGTTAATAATATACAAAGTGAATGTGCTGTGTATGTAACTCATACTGGTTTAATTAATTAATATACAAAGCACAACATAAAAAAGACTTACAAAGCACTTTGTTTAATTTATTATAAATTATAATAATATTTCTGGCTTAGTGTAGTTTTCTTTTTGTTGTTAATGTCACAGGTCGGGGTGGACCCAGATGTAAATAAGGTCACGCCCCTTTCTCTACCTCGAGGAGATTCCCAAAGCCACCCCAATGACCAGACACACAAGGTAAGCATACTTTAAAATGTACTTTAATTTACTTAAAATAATAAATAGGGAAGGGAAAAAAGGGGGAACTTAAAATAACGGCCACTTTAGGCTCTCCTCCTTCACCACCAACTGGATCTTCACACAGTTCATTCTCTTAGCGTTCATTACTGCTCTCCTTTTCTCCACAGGCAGCCGCTGGACACAAAGACACTGTTAACTTGAACTTTGGATGCTTCTCACCTGTTCTGCTGCTTACAGCTCTTGGTAGGTATAGCTCTCCACAGTTTGTTCTCCTAATGTTCACTCTCGTTCTTCTGTTTCTCCACAGGTGGCGGCTGGGGCACACAAGCACCGTTATCTTGGGCTTTGGAGGCTTCTCACTTTGCTCTGCTTCTCACCAGCTCTCGGTAGGTATAGCTTCCCACAATTGGTTCTCCTAATGTTCACTCTCGTTCTCCTTTTTCTCCACAGGTCAAGCAGAGGGGCGAAGATGACACACCGCCTCACCGGGTCGAGTGCTGCCCTATCTCCACTACCCGTAGGGCGATCGAACACTGAACAGGGGCGCCCCTTTGTAGAGACCACGGGGCGGCGGAACTCTTTCGCCTCTGACTCTGCGACAAGGGCAGACACAGGTAAGTTTTCAATGCAATTAATCCAATTTCGTACTCACACTCGCCGACAGCTCTTAATCTGCGTCACTTCACACTCCAAGCAGCACACTGCGTATAATAGCTGGGAATTTCTGGGGTCGTTAGCCTCTCTGTCCCTTGCTCAGTGAAATGGATGATGCGGGGTTTCGTCTGACAAGAAACACAGCAACCCACAGCAAATACACAGCACCACTTCAACGTGAAAAGTTTGCTAATTACAAAGACTCACTCACCACACTATCGGTGTACACAACAAGGGGATGCCCAGCGTCCTCCACTTCACTTTGGCTGGATGAGGGCGATGTAAATACGACCTGAATATTAGTCCGTTGCTGTGGCTGTTCGGATGGACGCTTCTGCAGCTCACCCACCACGCTGTTTCAGGGGTAGGGCCGCCCTCCTTCTCCTGGAGGTATCCAACAATTGCACAGGTTAATTCTACACATTGCTTAACACAAGAGTTGATACTCACAGCGGTCTGCCTTTGTTTACGTTGCACAACAAAGTCGGTTTCCTTCCCGCTTTACTCCTTTAAATGTGCCACTTAGACCAATGTTTCTTCTACCCGTAGGGTTTTCCTTTAACTCCAGCTCTTTCACCGCAGACTACAAACGAGAGAGAGAGAGAGAAAAATGTAGACAGCCACCAATGTCTATTTACGAGCACAGCTCCGCACCTCGGCACACACTGAGCACGAAAACACACTCCTCTCTTCGGGGTGCTCCTTTACTCCATCCACGTATCGCCTTTCTTTCGCCCCTGGCAGCTCCTGTCTTCTCTCCGCGCGCACCAAGCGCAGCCCGGATCAACAGAGCCTGCGGGCTCTTCAAAAGGTGCGTATCTACTTGCTGCCCTAGGCAGAGGAGCTTTCCCCGCGTCGATCCCCTCTCGTGCCCGAACTCCCTTCTTTGTCTTTCAGCAGAGCTATTTATTTCACACAGCCTCCAATCACACTTCGCTGGCTTAATTCCTCTCACCTGCGGCTCGTAAAGCCCTGATTCCGTTGTCCTGGAAACCAGGAAGTGAGGAGGTCCGTCTTCGAATGCGGCCCGGTGGGAAACCTTCCGGGCGGAACCAAAACTTCCCTAACTTTGGTTCCGCCCTTAAAAAGATCGTCACCTTGTGACATTAATATAAACATTTGAAGGGAAATAACATCATCATCACTTTAAATGATTACTAATCTCTTAACTATGCAAGTATACATTTGACAAGTTATTAATAAATTAATTTATTTTATTTTATTTATTAACCAGCAAAACCACAGTGTCAAAAACACTCCACCCATACGTTTGATGCATAAATATGCACTTTATACCAGCATCACTTTATTTAATAGCCTCTCTAATTACAAAATATTTACAATAATGGATGAATCTGCATTAAGAAAACAAAATTGACCAATAAAAGGCTGTTCGTCTGTTGTTTTGTATGTTGCTAAAGTTATCCACAGCTTGTCCTAGCCTGACCCGTTTTCTACTAACACCCCCTTAATGTACTTATTAAATGATAAATAATGCACTACAAACACACTGATGCATAAAGTCATTCAATACACATGTATTGCTAACATACAATCTTATTTGTCAAGCGTATTAAGTCTTAAATCTTGTATTAAATTCAACACATTCAATCTTTCTAATGCAACTCTATGGAGCTGACTGTGACTTCCGGGAACTCTGGAGAGACTCCGTGGTCCGCCATTGCTGTAAAAAAAACGTTCCATTGGAGTCAACGGACTTGACGTAACTCTCTCCTTCTATGGCTCTGGTATTACCCAGAGCCATTACCCAGTCAGTGGCAGAATAGGACGTGTCTTCACACAATTCGGGTGGGGTGATTTGCATGATGTTGACCTACACTCTTAAAACGAAACACATAGTGTTGTCCTTAACACATCAATGTGTTATTTTTGGAACAACACATGCTGTGTGTAATTTTAACACATTGTTTTGTGTTAAACTATTTAACACGTTATGTGTTATTTTAACACATTATTTCGTGTTGATTTTGAGTTCATGTAATTAAAACACTAGATGTGTTGTCCTTAACTAGACACAAGATGTCTTAATTTAACACATTCGTTTTAAGAGTGTATGTAAAATACGGGACAAATTGCGTCACTTATTGATTTTATACAGGACGCGTCATTTTGCCTGTAAATACGGGACTATTCCGTATTTCACTGGACAGGTGGCATTGCCACCTTCCACCATGCACACGTTGGTTGAAAGTTGTACAGGAGGTTGTATATGATGAACAAACAGTTACTCTTCAGGTGCTTTGAGGCTAGCAAGTGCAAAGGTAGAAACTAGCTCACTACTCACTAAATAAGGAGTGAGAATCAGAACATTCATTTGGCATTTGATTTAAAATAGCATAAACCGCAGGTGAGTTTGCAATTTTACCTAGCATCATGGCTAATTAGCGATTAGCAAGTTAATAATATAATACACATTCATTCATGAACAAGAGTACCATTTTTTAATGTTTAATCTTCAATGATGCTGAACTTGCTCAGCCAGCTATCCATCAAGTTGTGTTTGTCATCTTACTCAAACATCGGAGTGTCCGTGCTCAACTAAAAGCAGAGACGGCATCTATCTAGGTGAACCGAACAACAGTGTAATGATTCAGTTCGATTCAAGACAATGCTCACCCGACTGGCCAATAGGAACGTGGCCCCGCCCATGACACAATTTTCACAGAGAAAGCAAAATCCTGTCACGAGAGCAAGAAATTGCATCGAGAGCAAAGAAAAGCGTTTTGAGAGAAACACTTTTTTTTTTAGATAAAATGTTTTAACACTAATAGCAACAAATATATACTTGAGATTTTTTTTTCTCAGAAATAATTTAAAAAATTTCACATTTATATTTTTTATGTTCTAACATGAGAAAATACTTTTTCTCAAAACTTTTTTTTAGTCTCAAATATTATTATTTTTTGCTATTGGTATGAAAACTTTTTCTCTCAAATATTCTTTTTTTTCTCATGAAATGCTTCTTTGCTATCAGTGTGATAACTTTTTCTTTCAAATAGTTTTTTTTTCTCAGATCATTTAATTTCTCGAATGTAATAAAGACACATATCTCTCTCCATAGAAGTGGTACTAAAAACAGGGAAGTGGGGTCTGGAACATGTCCCTAAAATACCCTCCTTGCCCCGACCACAACCAACCTGCAGTTAACCAAATGATATTTCGAAATATCTCCCAAACATAGCAAATGCAATATCATCAATCACTGGGGAAAACTTTAACTGAACAGGCCAGAAAATAAACAGTGTGTTATACAATGGAAAAACCAGACACAGAGCATTTCTATAATATGCATTGTATATATTTTAAACCTTAAAGACAGGATGAGCTTGTCATCAAAATATATGATTAGAGAAGATGCCACCCTGAAAAGGATTATCATAGACATGCAAACATAAATGTGAAACTAAACAGGATATATGTATTGGGTTTGCCTACAAGTTAACTAGTGGGGGTGGGAAAGGTACATCTTTTAGATTCTTACAATGGCCCCTTTGATACACGATAGTGGATCACATCTGATCCCACACACCCATATCAGTTTGAAATCACAATTTGCATCATAGATCGTTTTGGGTTCACCTTCTATGTTCGAGTTATCACTAATCAATTTACTCCAGATATATTATTTATAGTTTGTTCTACACAGTTAATGTTACCCTCAATTTCTCACGGCATATAACAGGGTTATGGGTACACATCTGGAAAGCACTGGTTTCATATACTTTAAGAAATTACTTTTCCTAATTGCAGAAATCAAATTGTTACAAATAGTTTATTAAATAGCAAATTCCTAAATAACCCTTTTTTCCAAGAAACCAGTTATTTATTTATTTTTCTATAAACTTTCAGAACACCATCATTCAAAATAAACATATACCACATCATATAATCTACGGATCGCTTTTGCAGGGTCGGTTGTGTGATGTGTTCGTTGTCTTCCACTACCCTTTGCTCTGCTTTCACAATGTGCTTGCTGAAGATGATAAAAGCTTCGGTCACTATACACGGTTCGAATACTTCTGGCAGTTGAGCTTCCAGCAATATCTCTCACTCGTTGTTCTCTATTGATCTCCGTGAATAGCAGTCTTTGTTTGGGTTTGTCTCCGGTGTCCTGATCCGTGGCAGAGTGGTGCTTTAACCTTGAGGCATGAATCCACTGTAGCTGGTGGTCAATCAGAACTCCCGTCTTTGTCACAGCCATCACTGTGTCTGGGCCGAGGTATTTTGGCTCTCATACCCTCGGGCTTCAGGCTCCTATTTAGAACAACCTGTCCTGGAGCAAAAAGGTAATTTGGCTTTTCTGAGGGGAGAGATAAAGAAACATTAGCACAGATAGAGTTCAATTTCTCAATTATGGACACCACGTTGTCTTCTTGTATCAGCTCCAGGTCACCTGGGGAAGAAACGCCTGCCGGCCTTTGACCCACGGGGTGGGGAATGGCCTACCCATTAGTTTTTCAAATGAAGACATTTGTTTGGTTCAAGATGGAATCATTCTTATTTCAGATAATAAAGCAGGAAGCAAATCTACCCATTTCTTTCCCGTTTCTAACGCAGCTTTGGTTATCCTCTGTTTAATTTTCGCATCCGTTCTCTCTATGACAGCTGCTAATTGTGGGTGATACGGGATATTAAGATGCCAATCAATAGACAACGCTTTAGCTAAGAGCTACGTTACTAGACATAAAAGGTGTCCCTTTGTCGGATTCAAATGTTTTCGGTATGTCAAAACAAAGATTAATTTCCTTTTGTCAAAATTGTAACTCTTTATGATAAAAAGATATTTTAGATTTCCAATCAGCGACATGTGTGAAATCAATCTGATCATGTTAAAAAGGTGCCTCGGGGTGTGGCAACGCATCTTTTTTTGTTTTTCGAGGCGGGTTCACTTTTGCACAGGTTAGACATGAGTTGAAAATCAAATTTGTTGGTTTTCTTTACATCTGCAATATAATAAAATAGATTTATTGCATGAGTCACCTTTGTACTACTGGTATGTGATAGATCATGGTAATATCTTATTAAAATTACCAGTCCCGGTTTTGGGAGTGCTACTCTCTCTCTCTCTCGTCTCTCATGACTCCCTTTTCATCTGGTGCACCACCATGCTTGCTCCAATGTTCGAGGTCGGTTGACTCTGTAAAAATTTTATGTCAGTATCATATATATTAGTCACTTGCACAGCCATAGCAAGGTCTGTTTTGACATCATACTCAAATAGTCATTCAATTTGAGCTTGAGCTGCTGCTTTGGCAGCCTTATCTGCTTTTCTTGTTTCCCACAGCCTGGTCATCATTTCCTGATCCATGACCTTTTACTTTCACTATTGCCACTTCAGACGGTAGCTGTACTGCTTTTGTGAACCGTCCTATCAAATTTAAATGATTTTTTATGAATTTTTAAATGAAAAGGACTTACCATCTGATGTCATAAAATCTCAGGCTTCCCATGTTTTTACAAAATTTAGAGTAAACATATTTAGAGTTATCAATTCTGCAGCTTGTGCTGAGTTGTAATTTAGAGCAAAGGCTTCAATAACCTCACCAGTATCCAACACCACAGCATAACCACACAGGTAGACACTGTCCGATGGCTTTGCATATGAGCCATCCATATAGATCTGACCCCCCCATCTAGGGGCGAGTCCATTAAATCGGCCCTAGAGGAACAGGAAGTGGTCAATTCAAAAATTCAGTTATGTTTTAGATCGTGCTCAGTCATGTCTACCAGTCCCAAAACTCCAAGCAAAAGTGGAATTAATGTTAAAAGTGGGCTGGATCGTTACATTTTTTGGTTGCCAACAGTGTAGTCTCAATACCCAGATCGCCTCTGTGCCGTCCGGTGTTGTGTAAAAATGCACCTACTTGATATGATGTGTAGAGTCATTGACTGTGACAGCACTGTTCTCTCAGCCACCTGTACAAACAGAACATCAGCAGCCACTGCATAAAGACATTTCAGGCATACCTGTAACTACATTATCTAGTTTTCTAAACAGATATGCCACTGGCCTATAAGTGCAACCTTGTTGTTGCCAAAGGATACCCAGAGCCACACCCTTCGCCTCTCCCGCATGCAGGTGAAAAGTCTTTGCATAGTTCGGATGGCCCAGAGCTGGGGCCGTAGTAATGGCGTGTTTCAGTGCCATGAAATGAGTCTCTGACTTCATCAGTCCAGCATATCAGTGATGCAGGCGATGCCTTATGATCAATCATACTCCGCAAATGTCTAGGGATGTCCCGATCCGATCACGTGATCGGAAATCGGCCCCGATCACGTGGTTTCAGACTCGATCGGAATCGGACGTTACCTCCCGATCAGGACTCGGATACATATGCAGGGTTTAAAATCCATTAAGCTCACGCTCTGCTCCGCGCCAGTGTACGCGCTGCGCTGGTGCGTGTGAACTGAAGAGAATAGGGTTGTTCGACTTCATCCGGCTGCCGGTTCTTGCGGTGCTGCATGACGTCAAAGTTCCGCGAGAACGATTTAAAAGCAAACTCCTCCGTATGATTTCGCGGATCACTCTCGCGGTAGTTTGACGTCACCCGGCTATCGATTGTTGCGGCTCTGCATGAAGTCGAACAAGCCTATTGACGTGCTATCATTCATAGGCTTCACACTAGTGCGTGCAAGGAACCCACGACAAAACCGCGTTTTTACCGCTCATTTAAACGACGCGTTGATCGTTATTGTCAACATGTGCTCAGACGCAGTTCCGCGTCTCACTCAGAACCTCAAGAACGCACATTCATGCAGGATCATTTGACATTACTGTAGAGATGATAGAGAGAGAGAGAGAGAAAGAGAGGTAAGAATGGTGCCCATGTCGAAAAAAACCTAATAGAAGTCTAGAAACAAAGTATTAAAGTATGTATAGCCATGTCACTCATCTCATTACAAAATGTTAACTAGATAACTGGATACAACTGATTGTATAGTTTAATAAAATAATGTATTTTGATTATACAAATGAATCACGACCTAACTATAGGTATTTTATAACTAACTGCTGACCAGCTTAGGGAATCTCTATGGCTAATTTATAAGATATATTGCTGAATCAGTATGTTGTTTTTCTTGTTAATTGAGTCTTTTTGGGTAGCCTATCTTATGCCTAGAATGAGTCAAGGAGGTTGAGTCTTATAACTTCATTCAAAGTTTGATCAATTGTGCATAATGACATGTGCACCAAATGCATATAGGGTGTCAGACTCATAGATTTGCATAATTTAAAGTTCAGGTTTTAAAGTTTGGGTCAATATGTGGCACAGCTTTAAAACTGAAACTTATAAAATCCTATCAGAGATACAAAATGTCATTGAAACACACCCAGTGGCTTTGCTGTCATCAGGATTAAACATGTTACCCCTCGAACCCTCCCTCCCAACAGAGCCTCCCCACAAAACAAACCCCAATTTAACCCCTGAACATATATACTATATATTCATTATTTTTTAACACATCTGTAGTTATGCGCTGGCTCAGAGTTAGACTCTTTTGACTCCACACAGAAACAGCAATGCGTGCGGCATGACATAAGAAACATCCTGGACTGGTTCTGTTTTTTCGCTCTTCTTTATTCTTTTTTTTATGTATTATAGAAGTATCGGATCGGGACTCGGTATCGGCATATACTCAAAATCAAATGACTCGGACTCGAGGGCAAAAGAACCTGATCGGGACATCCCTACAAATGTCTGTCATGGGCAGCACACTCAGGTTTCCATGAGCGACAAAAGTTTATGAACCCCAGAAAACTTTGGAGCTGTTACACAGTTCATGGGAATTTCATCTTCCGGATCAGTTCAATCTGATCTGTGGAGGGTTTTTTCGAAGACCTGGCATTATGACGTGACCCAGGTACCAGAATTTTTGCTTGACCCACTGGAGCTTTTCTTTTGATGCTTTGAAACCAGCGTTTCCCAGAATATTGCAGACGATAATGGAGGCTTTCTCACAGTTCTTTTCAGTCAGAGCAGAGACCATGATGTCATCAGCATACTGCAGAATGCAAACTGAAGACAGCTAATTTTTTTTCAATGTCTTTTTCACCGCAGCGGAGAGGACGGATGGTGATTCAGGATACCCTTCTTAGTATTTGCGCCCCCAATCCTATAAGGCTAGTAGTGGCTGTGCGTCTGGATGCACTGGAACAGAGAGACAAAAGCAGCACACAAATCAATGACAGAAATATGATGTGTGCATGGTATAAAATTTATGACAGTCGGCACATCTGGAACAATTGGGAATTATCAGTTTATTGATTGCTCTTAATTCTTGTGTAAGACATCATGTCTTTCCATCAGCATTCACCACCGGGTTAATCGGTGTGTTGTTTGGCGTGTAGGTATGAAGACACCCTGTTAAACAAAATTGTAAATAATAGGTTTAATGCCATCTTCCTTTTCTTTTGACAAAGGATATTGTGTAATGTACACAGGTTTTAAGTTTAACTTTGTATGGTTTCATATCAATGAAACCTGTATCATTGTTTGACTGAGACTATAGGCATGGGTTAATCAAAGTGTCTACATCCTGTGGTATGCGGGCGGCTACTGGGTCTTGGTCGGCCTTCTCACTTCCTCCCCCCATAGGCAGAGGATCAATGTATGTCTGTAAACATGACATAAAAGAGAAAACAACATGAGAATCATGAAATTTGATGTTCCATATTTAAGTTATGCATTACGTCTCGCTCGAGCAATTTAAGACAACCATCTGGTATGATGTGAAATTTGTGAAAAATTGGCTTGACACCTACCTACAGAGGTGGTGTAATGGGACAGAACATTTCAGTTTCTAGAATACCCAAAGAGCAAATTTATCAGTAGTTGGTCCCTCATATTCAGGTAAAGACATTAATAATACTTCAACCTCAGTATCCAAGAGAAATATATGCATTTTACCATTAAATTTAAGTAAAGTTAACTTTCATTATCAATATCGAAGGGAGGGTTCGCATAGATAAATGTGGACGACTTCATTGTGTTTTGTTTGTCCACATACTAACACAGTATATCAAATCTCAGTTTCCTTGAGCAAGCTGTTTCCCGTTTGATGAGACTTGCCCTGAAAACATAGCATGTTCAGTTTAACAGAAAAAGTCGCCGGATGCATCAGACTCACAAATCCGTCTTTTATTTATATCCAACAGATTAGTGGTTGTACCTTATGATTTACTCTTGCCTAGGATTCATGTTTTTCAACATATTTGTAACAGAGCACTCAGACTTTGTCAATCGGTAGTCTAGAATAAACTCATACTGCTTTCCAACGTGTGCAAAATTTAGAGGCAGTTTCATTTGGTTTTATCTTTCTGTTTAATACAAACGATAAAAAAACTGGCAAATGCCAAACCGTTTATTTAGAAAAACGCACAGCTGATCAAAAAGCATATCATGATATTCATGATCTTCCTATGTGAGTAGATGACGAGAGGCTGCAGTCCCCTCGCTTCCAGTCACATGGTTTTCCCGAATCAGACAGCACTTTTGGTAGTGAAGAAGTTTATTTTAATCTTTAAATGTGCATCATGAGTTTACCATTATAATCCAACTATGCCCTTTTATTATGAAGTAGTTTACTATGCCTTATAAAAGCCATCTGTGTGGTGCCTTATGTGTAAGGTGTTTTAAAAAGCCACCTGTGTTAGGAGTTGTAAAAGCCATCTGTGTGGAACAGCTGTCTGTATTCATGTTTCAGGGCACAAAGGGTTTTAGTATTAGCAAATAGCCAAGGGTCAAATAGGTCATGGGAGGGAGTCACTGGTCTGAGGGATGTCATGTGTTTCTTCCTATCACAAATCCTATATTGTTTAAGCATATGGAGGGGAGGGAACAAAGACCATATATATTTACCAAGCCTGGCTCAGAGAGTCAGACTGATTTGGAGAATCCTCCCAGAACGTCACTCTGTTTCTGGGGGGATTCACCAGGGCGGCCTCGGCTTCTTATTTTGTCCGGAAAATAAAAGTCTATCTCTTGAAATCAAAACCTAAGACTAAAGAGCGTTTCATTGGAGGAAAAGGAAAACCACAACATTTGGTGCCGAAACCCGGGATAGAAAAGAGCTGGACAGACGAACCACCTGGGCGAACCTGACGAACAACACAAACAACGTATGGCCATATACTAAGGTAGGCACTTTTTGCTTATTTATTAGGTTTGTGTTGTTTGCCAGAATTGCCCCACGTGGTGAGAAATTTAAGCTCTTCTAAATTTAAGAACCATATATGTGAACTGGGTTTTGATTTCAAGGGTACAATCTAATTAAGGCATGCATGCATGAATCTGTATTAAGTTACTTTGGCTGAATTGAAACAGATTTTAAGTTAAGAGAACGCGCAAGCTGCAGTGTGTGAGTGAGTGAGAGAAATATGAACTTGCATCTGGTAAGCAGGGAGAGACTTTCCCTTGGGCAGTCTCTGCAGGCTGTTAAGGGGGGTGTAATTAGTGTCCTGTGAGTGTAGGGTGAATGAATACTGGGTTAGAGTGTGGAATAATGAGCCCTAAAAAAATAATAAAGGGTTTGACATAAATGCTAATTGGATATTACGGAAAAATGGTTTGGTTAACAATTTGGTTTATAGGTTATCGAGCATACATTTGAAATTTAAGGTTTGGTCAAACAATTGACATCAGATGGGACATCAAAAAGAGCACAGAACCAGAGACTACAGCTGGCTTTCTCGATGGGCAATGCAATCAGGTGGCCACCTATTAATAGAGCAGTTTTGCTTGTTTAAAGATTGTATTGTTCACCTGAGATGGCTCGTGGTGGTCAACTCACAAATGCTCTTCCAAATTTAAGAATAAAAAGGGCAAATTAAAGATTACTAGATTAAATGATAAGAATAAAGGGTTTCATTTTCAAAAGGAATGTGTGCTAGGACAGATGATGGTTTATTGTGTGAATGAGTTTTATTTTTGTCGTTGAGTGGCTTGGATAAAGATTTAATGTTAAGTTGAGAAAATGCCTAAGAAGTTTCGCGAACCTGAGTGTTACCGTGTCGGGGCAGACACGTTGGGGTTCGGAGAGAAGAGTACTCAAGTCCTGTAGGTCAGGTACGGTCTATGTTTTGGAAGGCCCGGGCGGATAAGAGATATTGTTTTTGTTTTATGTGTCATGTCGGATTGGTAAATTGTGTAAGTGAATCTTTTCCATGTCGACTGAAGTGTAATGGAAAGATGAACTTGGCCAGGTAGTCTAGATAGAGTTGTTTTATTTTATTTGTGTGAGAATGCAATGTGTCTGTGAAATAATGAGTCTGTGTGTGAATGTCTGAGATGGAAAGAGTGGGGGCTGAGTGAGCAGTGGGCGTGTCTTTCTCCTGTGGCTCTGCAAAGAGCGCAGAGAGGTGTTGTGTTACACTAAAGTGGAGTGAAGGATTGTTTTAAAACTGTGGAGAGGTAATACAGTTTGTGAAAGATGTGAATATGAGTAAGATATAAGTATGAATATAAATACGATAAGAATAAGAGACAGTTATAAATGCTGGGTAATAAATATGATATTGGAAGGTATTGTGGAGTTATTGTAGCCACAAATATAAATTTTTATAGTAAAGTACGCACAATAAATGATTGATTCAAATAAATGAGTGTGCTCGATAGGAAAAGTATAGCTTGCCCAGAAAAGCACAAAAGTGTGTGATGGAGTTTAACATTATTTGAAAGAATCTTGTTTTAAGGACACATTGGGAATCTGAGTAATTATTTGGAGAGTAGATAAATTGGACAAATAAAAAACAATAAGATTGTGAAGTGGTTAAAATGAGAAATAATTATAAAATATAAAGTCTGTTATATTGCAAAGAAAAGATTATGGCAGTCAGATTAATGGAAAAATAAGGATTAAACAACTGTTGTGTGGAGAATTAGAAAATAGAATAATTGGATGTTCAAATGAGGAAACATTTGATGTGGCATTGTGTGAGAAGACATATAACTAAATAAAAATATTAACTAAAAGAAAGAAAAAGAAGAAGAGATAATTAACAATCAAGGAAATGCTTAGAGAGAGAGAGAGAGAGAGAGAGAGAGAGAGAGAGAGAGAGAGAGAGAAGAAAGGGAGGGGAAAACAAACGGTCACCAGATTTGACCTGTAAAGGTCAACTCTCATTGCTCGAGGGGAATTGTGGGATTAAGCAAAATCTAGCAGAAAAACAGAGGTGAAGCTTTGAAAGAGAAATAACAAATTAGAGAAAAAAAGAGTAGAGACCAAGTTATTAAAGGTGGAAATAAAGATGAAAAATTAAAAAGGACAGAAAAATTATTAAAAGGTGAATGACACAAATAAATTATATAAAGAAAAAAGATTTAACAAAATGAAGGGGGGTCTTCATCTGATGATGGAAGGTGGTCACAAAATAAATTTTATTTTAAATTTGAAAGGCAATATTTTGCAATGGGTTAAGTTAAACCTTGAAAGGCTGAAAGCTCTCATCCTTTGACATTCAAGAAAGTGACTAAAAAGCTGGCAAGAAACAGACAATGAAAAACTGTGTGTGACATCAAAGTGTTGGAGTTGCAAAGAGAGGAGTAACTCATAAACTGGACTGAGAACACATTCTGTTTGAATGGGACTATAATTGAACTCAAGCAGTGAAGGGGGCACTGCATATGGTCAGAGACAATTACAAGGATGAAACACCAAAAAGACTGAGTGGAGTCCAGAAGGAGACTCACAAAGACAATAATTTTATGGGAGACAAGAGAAAAACTGGACACTGAACTTTCCATCTTCAAGCCGTTGAGTGAAAAAGGGGAAAGAGTAAACAGCCGTTCAATGTTTAGTAAAGACCTTGATACTATAGGGACACAGACAATCTTTATGAGAAAATCAGCTAGACAAAATTAAAGGCTGATTAAGAACTTATGTTGTTAGGTGTGACTACCTTTTCTGAAATCAAATCAGACACCTATTAATCTGACAGGAAGAAATGCATAATGAAAATTTGGGGTTTTTAAATTTGGTATTCTACAGAGGAAGTTAGAACTCCAATGATGGTACTAAGCTAAAAAGCAAATATAAATGGCATAGAACAGCTATGGCGGAAAGGAAAATAAAATAGATAAAATAAATAAATTCAAATAACACCATAGGTAAACAAGAAAAAGCTGTGAGAATAGGGAAAAGAAATAACAAATGATTGTAACAAACTTAGCATTTCAAGCAAATAAATCTAAATTGTATCTAGTCTACGATTTAAGAGCAATTAATGACAAGAAAAGATTGATGTTCCAAAAACTACATACTTTGCTGACAAGTGTTTCTCCATTTGATAAACATTTTTACTGTGAATTCTGATTTGGATAAGAAATAGATACTTGCATTTAGGTATTTACTTATGAGGAAAAACATTATACAGGTATAGAATGGATGAACCGCAACATGCTGAAAAGTTAGTCTGGTTGATTAACGCTAAATGGTTGATCAAATGATTGGTTGTCATTGAATAATAGGCTCACAGGAGAAAAGTTGATTTTGCCAGCATGGGCAAACAGATGTGGAAGATAAAAAGGGCCTCAGAGTGTCTGTAGATCTTTTTAGATAGTATAGAAGTGAAAAATCTCAGTCATAAATATTATTATCATAGATGTATATGGGGTGAATAAGTGGAATGAAAATTTAGTATTTGATTCGTGATAAGAATGAAGATTTTGAGTTGTGATAAGAACGAAAAAAAAACTGATGTGACGGATAAGAGAGAAGAAAAATTTGACTATTATCTACATTCACAAGGGATGGTAGATAAAAAGGTATAGAAAAGGAATAATCATCAAAGCCATACTTAACAAAATGTGTGAAAATACTAATCGTAACAGAACTTATGTTTTACCTTGTATTAATGAGCATGTAAACTAACAAACGTACACCTTTAACACTGCATGAAATATTCGCAGATAGACCTATGCGTATTGTAACATCTGGAATTAAGTGTTATATGAAGAAACTAATTGTCTATGTATTGAGTTATTTGTGTACAGAAAAAGCTGAAAGGAGTTAAGGAGAAGATGAGACAACATGACTCATTGTGCGATATGATCTAGCTTATCTGAGGGTCGAGAGGTCGGAGGACCCTAAACACGGCCACAGGGGGCCTAACTGGGGGAGACAGAAGGATGAGACCAACCCCAGAATGTCCAAGTGGGAGGAGCAACCAATGCATCAGAGCTCTAGGACAGCAATTGGAGAGGAGGAAAATTACGCACATGATATGAAAGAAGAAACATCAAAACCAAATCAAATCAAAAGCAATTCAAGTATACCGACGGATGGAGAGCAAAGTTTTGAGCACCGAGAAGAAGTGGAAAAGAGAAATTGTCAACAGAAATTGAATTTAAAAAAATGAAGCTGATTACTACAGAAGATTTGCATTGCTACAGTCAATTAAACTTCCTGGCGATGGACTTTTGCCTTAAACGAGGCCCAGTGAAAGATCTGCAATAATATCAAAGGAACAGAATCTGGAAAAAAGACTGAAAACACAGAGACATTGAACAGAGAACAAAAGGGGGACATTTTATGGGAAACATCCCAAAGATAACAAATGATACAAATGGGGACTATTTAAAGTGTGTGTTGCAGGTTCTTTTTTTTACGAATTTGTGCAACTTGCTTGTGTGTAATAACCATTTAAAGTGTTATCCATTGTATTTTATGTTGTTGGGTATCACAAAACCCGAAAAAGTATGAAAAAGTACAGCGGTTTGCAATGATTCTCCTTTCCCCCACAACGCACTGTATGACGTCACGCTGGGGAGAGAATTTACCAAAGCCGCATTGAGAGCATTGAGAATGACTATAGAAAGACGAGTAAAGTACAGTTCTGATAGCGCAGATTATAGATAAATAGATAGATAGATAGATAGATAGATAGATAGATAGATAGATAGACAGACAGACAGACAGACAGACAGACAGACAGACAGACAGACAGACAGATGGATAGGCTAGAGAGATAGGCAGACAGCCAGATAGCATAACGTTAGCATATCTTCGTGTAGAAAGTAAACAAACAATTAACATACTCATGCATGCTGGCTTGAGGGGGTCCATAATCCTGCCTGAAATGGGTGTAACTTTATGCGATCTTCAGCACAAACGGTTTTGGCAGCATGTCTCTAATCCAGGAAGGTGAGTGAGGCACGTCACATCTGTTCGCGGGGACCAGCGACCCAAACGCACTCGCTTTCTTACAGCCAGTAGCGGAATGGCAATCGAGAGAGTCGGGACTTTCCCGGTGGGTCGATCTGATAATAGTTATACGTTTCGAGTTAACAACACCGTCTGGCGGCGTGATGGGCGCCGGTTCCCGCAGCCCGCTGGTAAAAGTGCAGCCTCTCTGCTCAACAAAGTATATGAAAGTGCTCAACCTGTTCGGCAGGTCCAAACATGTACAGGAGTTATAAAAAGACGGTGATCAATGAGCGGTTCCTCCTCAAATGGCATAGTCTGTCGTGATGTAAAAAGCCGCCGAACGCCTGTTTATTACAGTATGTACTATGTATGCGGTCGGATCCGAGTGTGCTGCAGCTGCTGACTGCTGCGTATAAAATGATCGTGTGATTCGTTATAATCGCATAAACAATATAACAAAGCATCCTTTTATTTCACAAAACAATATATTTGAGATATTATTTGATAGACTAGTAAGTGTGGATTAAGGATGTTTAAAAATCTCTAGCCTGGTGGTCAGGACATGAATGGATCAAATCAGCAGATTTGCGTAGTTTTATTTATCTCCACAGATATCATAAATAATAATTATCATGGTAACTTTGCAGTATAACACATTATATATTCCCTACGATGTATATATGATTTCCAAATTGTATACGCAAGTATTTAACAGCAATAAATGTCTCATCTATCTCTATGGCTCTGGCTGAGGCTTTCTCCACTTCTCCCCAGCGTGACGTCATCGCAGAATTGCGTAAAAAAAACGTTAATACCAAAAACGCAAAAAAAGTGTTCTTTAAGACCATTTTTGAGACATTTTAAAAATTATACACATATCTTGAGTGATTTATGTACCCATTAATCGACAGTGGTGGTTAACCTGCAACACGCCCTTTAAAGTCAAGGAAATAGGTTTGCAAAGTTGCTTTTTATGCTTTAAACTAAACCAGCTTTTAATAAGGTAATAACAATTTCAAGTCCATATAAATATGATAAAGGTGATAAATTCAACAAGAATTCTTATATAAGAGAAAAAGTTAAGGTCAACTTATTTGGATAATATTTAGGTCTTTTGGGAAATTCTGAGTTTAAAAATACATTTTGCAGGCCACAATTTGGAAATTGTGTCAGTGGTAATATATTACCAAAACATTAAAAATAAGAAAAAGGAAGGATAGAGATTTCATAATGATACAGTACAAGAAAATGTAAGCCTTATGGAATTATAGACTTAGAAAAATTCAATAGGAATTTTGAATAAATCAACTATAAAAACTCTAGATCTATTATGAAGACATCAAAGAGTCTAGCTTAAGGTGTACAAATAAGAAGAGAGATGGTATTAGAAGAAGACTATAATCAAATCAGAGCAACATATACAATGAAGATATTTGAAGATCAAACAATATCATTTGGAGAATTATTTTGGATTGGTAGAAAAAGAAAATGTTTGACCTCGTTATTATTAGGAAGGAGAGAAAAGTACTTAAATATGATGGTAACATGGAAATCAGTACAATAGAAGGGAATTCAGAATCCTCATTAAAGGATGACAAAAACAATTAATCATAAAATTATATGTAGATTCTGTCAATCAACCAAATGGGTACCAAACTAGATTAAGGTATGGGATTAAGCTAAATACGGAATTTAGTAAAGTTTTGTCAGAATAAAAATACAGAATAAATGAATTATGTACGGTACTACAATCAAAAGTAGATTATTAAGTTTACCAATAAGGCATTAATTTATCTTAGGAAAACAACTAGATGAAGCCAGTAGAAATACAAGACATATTCTGAATACATTTTAAATAGAGGTTAGTGGGTAAATAAGGTGTAGGTATCTTTTTAGAAAATCAAACGGAAGTTAAAATATTAGGAGGATGGAAAAATTAATTTTAAATCAACAAGAATGGTATCAGAACTTACGTTACAAAATAGTATTGAATTCACAACGGGTAGATAATATTCAAGAACCTTTGATGATGATGATGATAACGAAGAAGAGGAATAAGCTGTATTTGTATTGAAACAAATATTTCGTATTATGAATTATTTACTTTATGTTTTTTATTTTTAGTAATTTTTGTTTTATTTGCTTTTTGGGTTTCTTTGTCTTTATTTTGGTTACTTTTACTTTATTTTATTATATATTAACATAATGGTGACAACCAACAGCAGCGCAGAACCAATTGCGCACATTGTGTAGGGCTAAAGTTCTTTTACTTTTACATTCAAGACAAAATGAGAATGGAAAGATGTTTGTTCTTATTGTCCATAGTTCGAAGTGCTGTGGCGTAATTTGGTAATTGGTAATGTATGGTGGCTTTCTTTAGTCACAAGTTAGTAATAACTGAGAAGGCTGAATTATGAAACTGCACTCCGGATTAAAATAAGCAGGAAAAGTGAGGCTAAATTAAGCCTCAGAGCGGGGATTATGAAGAAGTTTATTTTAATCTTTAAATGTGCATCATGAGTTTACCATTATAATCCAACTATGCCTTTTTATTATGAAGTAGTTTACTATGCCTTATAAAAGCCATCTGTGTGGTGCCTTATGTGTAAGGTGTTTTAAAAAGCCACCTGTGTTAGGAGTTGTAAAAGCCATCTGTGTGGAACAGCTGTCTGTATTCATGTTTCAGGGCACAAAGGGTTTTAGTATTAGCAAATAGCCAAGGGTCAAATAGGTCATGGGAGGGAGTCACTGGTCTGAGGGATGTCATGTGTTTCTTCCTATCACAAATCCTATATTGTTTAAGCATATGGAGGGGAGGGAACAAAGACCATATATATTTACCAAGCCTGGCTCAGAGAGTCAGACTGATTTGGAGAATCCTCCCAGAACGTCACTCTGTTTCTGGGGGGATTCACCAGGGCGGCCTCGGCTTCTTATTTTGTCCGGAAAATAAAAGTCTATCTCTTGAAATCAAAACCTAAGACTAAAGAGCGTTTCATTGGAGGAAAAGGAAAACCACAACAGTAGACAACCTAGACAGCTTTATGTTCGACCTACATAAGGGGAAGTGGTACTAAAAACAGGGAAGTGGGGTCTGGAACATGTCCCTAAAATACCCTCCTTGCCCCGACCACAACCAACCTGCAGTTAACCAAATGATATTTCGAAATATCTCCCAAACATAGCAAATGCAAGATCATCAATCACTGGGGAAAACTTTAACTGAACAGGCCAGAAAATAAACAGTGTGTTATACAATGGTAAACCAGACACAGAGCATTTCTATAATATGCATTGTATATATTTAAAACCTTAAAGACAGGATGAGCTTGTCATCAAAATATATGATTAGAGAAGATGCCACCCTGAAAAGGATTATCATAGACATGCAAACATAAATGTGAAACTAAACAGGATATATGTATATATTGGTTTTGCCTACAAGTTAACTAGTGGGGGTGGGAAAGGTACATCTTTTAGATTCTTACAACCTTTAAAACCCGTTTCTTTTAGTCATGGAAGTAAAAAAGCAGGCTTTTAATTGCTTTAAATGTATGGCTATCCAATATCATAAAAAAATTATTTACAAGTATGTAAGAAAAGGTTTGTACTCTAAAAATACATTATTTGTAACAAACAGGAGATAAAGAATTTACAATCGGCTCTCCGCATGTTTCAGCACTTTGACAGCGTCAGTTTTTTTAAGCACTACTTAAAAAATGTTTCTCATCCCACCATATCCACAGGTACAGAGTCATCATATACAATAAATCTGTGAGGTAGCATTAAAAAAAAAACATTTAAAAACAGATGCATTTGTTTAAAGCAAAGCATTTATTTACTTACCAGGCTGCAGGTGAAGCAGCTCTTTGTGCCTTCTAACGTCTCATAATTAGTCCTCATTTATGTCCAAGAGACTCAATAATAATCTTTTACATTAAATCCTTTAATCTTTTATATTTAAAAGCGTTTTTGTGGCGCTGCGCATTCATGTATGTCATAAGCAAACCCGCGTTGTCGTCCCGTTTATAGGGGCATATTACTTATGCACTCTTTAAAGCTCCACTGTGCAAGATCTACTCCCATCTAGCGGTGAAAGTCTATATGACAACCAAGTGAATATTACTTTCTAGCCCCCCCATTCGGAACGCGTTTTAACTTGTACGGTGGCCCGGCCTTGTCATGCCAAGGTTAACATGGCTTCCAGTAGCTACAAAGCAAAAGCAATGAAAAAAATGAACAATTTGCAATGTCCTTTGCCTGTGATCCATCAAAGCACACAGATTTATGGTTAACATAAAAAGTCTGATTGTCATGATATGTCCGCTTAAAATCACATACAAAAAGCAACCATAAACGTAGCTTAGACACTCCTTTTTCATCGACGCGAGGAAAAATATCACAGGGGCTGTTAAACTTGGTATTAAATATGTGTTTTCGTCGATCGAATCACAAGTGGACGAGAGAGACACATTACGTTTACACCTGGTGTTTTAATCCGTCTCTTTTTGTCCATTTTCGACCGCTTCTCTCCAGAATACTGAGGAGATGGTCTGTGGACGAGTCCCTCTCATGTCATTTAATCATGAGCTGGAGTAATGACGGGTTTAAATGGACGCAAACTAATATTATGTCAGAGTCCAATGCTTATGTTTTAAGTAAACGTTACATGTTCGTCTATATGTAAGCGCTTTCTCTGATATTGGTGAAATAAGATCGCTCAACTTTCACACGCTTGTAAAATGAAATGAAAGACGCGCAGATAAGCGGTGTTTTATCAATGAAAGGCTAAAAATAGGGCTGTCACCGTGTGTTTGTGCTAGAGGTCAGAAAAGATGAAAAACATTTATCTCAGTACCTCAGATTACATAAATGGGCGGAGAGACGGCGTGTGGCTGTTCGAACACATTAAATCACATGCGTGTTTACATTAACTGCATAACCATGCTATAGTTAGCCAAGGAACTATAAAACTTCAAGTTTACAAAATAGACTGTATAGATGTAAACGAATATGCTGAATTACCTGTGGAGAAGATATAAAGTGCAACTTCTGTCTCCCTTGAGCCCCATCTTGGAAAACTAACTCCAATATTGACTTTGGTCTTGATGTTTTTCCTGTCGCGTTGTCGTTTAAAATCCCCGTTTCGCTTCCTTGGCGACTTGTTTTAATGTCCTCGAGAATATGTCTTCAACAGGCTTTCAAATCAAAGCATTAGATCGCAGGTTCATCACGGTGTGCGGCTGTTGTAAGATCCGAAGGATTCAGCTACGCAGGTCGCAGGCTGCATACGTCATCAAGCCTGGTTTATTTAAATTAACTGAGCATTACATTCGCAAGTCATAAGCATATTACATCAATTTACAATTAACTACACTGTTAAAAAATTCTGTAGAAATTACAGTATTACTGGCAGCTGGTTGCCAGTAACTTACTGTAGATTTTACATTTATGTTATTTACTGGTAACAGTTTGTTTAATGTTAAATGAACATGAAACATTTTCAGTCTTTATCTTCTACAGTAAGTTACTGGCAACCAGCTGCATAATTACAGCAATTTTTTTACAGTGTAAGAATAATTGTCAGCTTAATAATTGTTAATATTCTGAAATAAGACTGTCTTGATGACGTATACCGCCTACACATGGAGGCACAACATGGATTCAGCCAGAGAGCGATTCGACGGTATACATTTTAAATAGCAGACTCTACACTTACGAGAATACTTTGATTAGTGGGGTGGAAGTAATTACACTTGAATGAGCACATACTTTTGAAAGAAAACATGGGTTTTTGCTAAGAATTAACTCAAAAAAGTACACAGTGGAGCTTTAAATAACAAAAAACATATTTTCACGATCTCTGTCTTTCGACCCCTCTGTCTTTCTTTTCTCTCTCTCTGTGTTTGTGTTTTGACAGTTCCTCACATGCGCATCTGTCACCAGGGCAATCTCTTCATCACTGATTTCCTTCACCTGCATCACCCACCTGTTCCTCATTTGCTCCCCAATTCGTTTGGTATTTAGACTCCCCTTGTTCCTTTGCTCCTTGCGAGTTAGTCATAGTTTATTGTTCTTGTGTCCTGTCTTGTCGTGTTCGACCCTTTTGGATTATTTAGCTATTTTTTGATCTTTTGTCTTTTTATAAGTTTTTTCTCTGCCTGCTCTGCCTGCTGTTCCTCTTCTATTCTCACCAGAAATCCAGCACCTCCTCTCCGCTCCGGTGTTCCATTTGTTCTCTCTCTGCCCTGCTGGAGTCCAGCTCAGCCAGATTCCGTGTGTGACCGCTGTCCAGTAGCACTGAGGGAGTTTGTGACTGCCGCACTGTTTGATCTCCAGTGTGTGACAGCATCTCTCCGTTTCCTGACCAGCACGGTGGTTGTTGATCTTCAGTGTTATCTACATTTTGCTCCCTGGTTTTCCAGTGGTATTTTCTCTGTCTATTATTTGATCTTTATTAAAGTTTTTGTGTCATCTGCAATTGGATCCTTGCCTCAGTGTGTGCTCTATACGAGTCCTGACAGACGAACTCGCCAGAAATGGATCCAGCGGATATTGACAACGTACACTCTGCTCTGGCACAACAAGGGGCCTGGTTGGGACAACAGGATGCTCAGCTCTCTACCACCTTACGGGAGGTGGAACGCCTGGCCGCCCGGTTCTCCGATCTCAACACCCAGCTCGAGCGAATACGGCTGGAGGCTTCCAATCCTCACCGAACGTCTGATCCTGTGCCTCATATTTCCAACCCACCCACCTATGATGGAGATCCAAACACCTGCCAGTCATTTTTGTCTCAGTGCTCACTGATTTTTTCTCTTCAACTCCGCAGATACGCCGCACAGGAGACATGAGTGGCGTTTGTCATCACTTACTGACCAGTAGGGCGAGAGAGTGGGCTACGGCGGTCTGGGATGCCCAATCTCCTTTTTGCCTCACCTTTGATGATTTTCGTTTGCAGATGTTAAAACTTTTTGATCGTTCAGCGCATGGGGAAGCGGCCGTAGCACATCTGGTCCGTCTCACTCAGGGGAGCCACACCGTCACGGACTATTCTATCCAGTTTCAGACTTTGGCGGCGGTGTGTGGTTGGAATGAGACTGCTCTTCGCGGTCAGTTTTTAGAGGGATTAAGAGACGAGATTCAAGACGAGATTGCTTCTCACGACCTTCCACGCTCTCTCGATTCTCTGATCGAGTTCGCTCTGAGTGTTGAGAACTGTCTACTGCACCGTCATCATCGCCGCTCATTACGTCACCGCGCTCTCCAGGACGAGACGGTTGAGTCAGCCTCTCACTCTCCATCTGTCCTCCCCCCTGCACTGAGTGAGCCCATGCAGCTAGGAAGGATGAAGCTGGCATCTAAGGAGAGGGATCGGAGGTTGCTCAACGGACTATGTTTGTACTGTGGCAAACCGGGACATCAAGCACTGAACTATTCACTAAAAGACATGCCCATTGGTGAATCCAGGAGTCCTGGTGGGCACTGCCATTCATGAAATCTCCTTTGTTTCTAGCACCCAACTTCCTGTCTTAATATCTTTCGATGGCATGGAGCACCCCTCTCAAGCTCTTCTCGACTCCGGAGCGGAGGAGATTTTTTTGGATTCTGATTTAGCCCGGGAGTGGGGAATTCCTGCCGTTCCTCTCAAGGTTCCTTTAACCATCGGGACTCTGAAGGGAAAGCAGACAGCACAGGTCACCCATTGCACTCCACCCGTAAGTCTGCATATATCTGGAAATCATTGTGAGGAGATTGATGTACCTCCTGCATGCTTTCCTTTCTCCCATTATTTTGGAACATGCATGGTTGGCACAGCACAATTCTCACGTTGATTGGCAGCATAATGTTATTTTAGCTTGGTCTCAGTCTTGTCATGTGTCTTGTCTTGGTGCTGCTCCTTCTGGTTCTGTTCTTTCTGTTTCTCAGGTTCCGGCGGTCGATCTGACTGGGGTCCCGATGGAGTATGCTAATCTATCTCTGGTTTTCAGTAAAGCCCGGGCCACCTCCCTGCCTCCCCATCGGTCCTACGACTGTGCTATTCAGCTTCTCCCAGGCACTTCTCTGCCTAAAGGTAGACTTTATTCTCTACCTGGTCCTGAAAGAGAGGCTATTAATGATTGCCTGGGTGCTCGTCTCATTCGTCCCTCTACCTCTCTAGCTGGAGCTGGGTTCTTTTGTGTCAAAAAGAAGGACTGCTCCTTATGTCCGTGCATTGATTACAGAGGCTTAAATTACATTACTGTTAAAAATCGATACCCCTTACCTTTAATGTCTACTGCCTTTGAACTTCTGCAGGGAGCGCGTTTCTTCACCAAATTAGACCTGCGCAATGCTTATCACTTGGTGCGCATCAGAGAGGGCGATGAGTGGAAGACGGCAATTAATACTCCTTCCGGACATTTTGAATATTCTATTTTACCGTTCGGGCTCACGAAGTGCGAGTTTCATAGGAAGTCGGTTTCGTTCCTGGGTTTTGTCATAGTCGTATGTGAGATTCATCCTGATCCCACTAAGATCAAAGCGGTCGTCGAGTGGCTAACCCCCGACTCTTGTAAGGAGGTGCAACGATTTCTGGGTTTTGCTAATTTCTATCGGCGATTCATCAGAAATTTCGGTCAGATTGCTAAACCTCTTACAGCACTCACTTCCACTAAGGAGAGTTTTTGCTGGAATAGGAAGGCCGAGGAGGACTTTGATATATTAAAGTCCCGATTTATCTCTGCTCCTGTGCTTTCTATTCCAGATCCTACGGCTCAATTTATTGTTGAGGTTGATGCATCAGATGTCGGGGTAGGCACCGTTTTTTCCCAGCGGTCCTCCAAAGACGGGAAGGTACATCCTTGTGCCTTTTTCTCCCACCGGTTAAGCCGAGCCGAACGCAATTACGACGAAGGTAATCGGGAGTTGCTGGCCGTCAGACTGGCTTTGGGCGAATGGCGTCACTGGTTGGAGGGTGCCTCTGAACCTTTCCTGGTCTGAACGGATCACAAAAATCTTGAATATATCCATTCAGCCAGGAGACTGACTTCACGACAGGCTCGTTGGGCACTCTTCTTTGACGGTTTTAATTTTACCCTCTCGTACCGGCCGGGTTTAAAAAACACTAAGCCCGATGCCCTCTCTCACTTGTTCGATAGCCCTAGCGCTAAGAGGACCGAAACCTTCCTCCCCAAGGGGCGGGTGGTGGGTTGCCCTCTGCTGGGGAATCGAGCAAGTGCCAGATGGGTGCCCGATGGGTCGGTTGTGGGTTCCCGCTGCGCTCCGTTCCGAGGTCATCCGGTGGGGCCATGAGTCAAAATTAAGGTTGTTGCAGTAGCGGATCAGCTCACCAAGCGGGCTTTCTGCCTCCTGGATGCGCGCTGCGCACCCTGTAGTAAACCTGCAACCCGTCTATACGTATAAGCATAACACACAAGCATGCACACTCACAGCCACAATGACGAATGCATTTAGGCTATCTGTATCTATCAGCTTCGCAATGTCTCAGAAGAGAATTTTGGATTTTTTCAATCACACAGCCCAAAAGTCCCGAGGACTAGCGTTATTTCTCCAACTGACTCATCATCCTGCATATCAGAGAAAGGTCATCTTTTCAAAAACTATTTAAAAATATAGCCAAATTGTTTCGCGGGGTTTAACGCACATGTAAATGTTACAGAACATTTAAAGTAACATTTTAAAGTAAAAAAGATTGAATTAAATGATTAAAACGACATGAAAGGAACTAAAGTGTAAAGCCTCTATGTACAACAAGGAACATGCGCATTTAAGAGTGGTGGGCATTTCAAAAATTTATATAAATTATTCCCATGCATCGATTTTAATGTTAAACATCTATAAATTCAAATTAATCTATATGGAATATATTCCGACAATTTAGGATATAATGTTCGAATTTTAAAGTCGAAAAAATATCTTATTTTTACACCGCCGTGCAGGAGGCATGGCAAACTGAATCAAAACTTAACACACAAATATTACATTTACGTGTAAAAATAGAATTAAATGAAACCCGTGAATTAAAAGGTCCAATCGCCTTAACTCGAGTGATGTCAATAAAGTTTCCATGTTAGAATTTAGAAATAGTTCAAACTTAAGCAAAGTAAAAACAAAGAAGGCGTATAGGCTACTGGCACGAGTGAGAATGTATACATAAACTGTTTCCATGCCTTCGACTTTCCTGCAAACTTGCTCAAAGTTAATTCTCCTGTTTTTCTTTTTTTCTTTACATCTTTAAACTCCATGTTGCACTTAAGCTACAGAACAGCAGACCCGGTGCGTGCCAGAGGAGACTCTGCACATGACTCGCGTTGCATTTTGTAACTTTTACAAAGCATTTTGTAATTTGTGTAACTTTTTGGACACCTTGTTACTTTGGCCTAGTCTATATATAATATTTCTGATTATATGGCATAGCTTTCTCCCCACCCATAAAGTAATAGGCTAATAAAGTAATAGTGAAAAATATGCTTAATCAACGGCCGGCTAGAGGATAGTAGCAGAAAATAACGACCCTGGCAGAGAATTCAAACTCTACTATGTTGCAATAGGCTATATAGTTTGTATGCGCCGTCAGCTCATCTTTACTTTATGGATGGGAGGTGCGAGTGAGAAGACATTTATAGGTAGAGTGGTCTGCAGAATAAAAAGCTTGTGAACAACTTTAAAATGTTATAACTCCATACCAACCCAAAACCCACCCACCGGCTGCATCCGCACCCCAGCACCCCCTACCGAAAATATCTTCCCGCGCCTCTGGCCGCGGCTGACCGATACCGCCGACCTCACCCCATTACATTTGTGGGCAGAAAGTATGGCTTTCCTCCAGGGATTTGCCTCTCCGAGAGCATTCTCGCAAATTGACTTCTCGGTTCCTTGGTCCATACAGTATCATTAAGGTCGTCAGTCAAGTGACGGTTAAGCTCAGATTGCCTACTGCTCCCTGTCGGATTCACCCTGTTTTTCATGTTTTCAAGGTCAAGCCTGTGTTCTTTTCTCATATGAATCCTGCCCCCTCTGCCCCTGCTCCCCCCCTTCTAGTGGACAGCTCTCCTGCCTATTCAGTGAGAACTTTACTTGATGTTCGCCCAGGGACGTGCACAGACATTTTGAGGGGCAGGGGCTTAAGTGAAATAAAGGGCACTTCTCATAATTATTTTTTTCTTTTTTTAAACAAAAAAGTATATATATTAACGCAATTCTGACTTCCTTTTTAAAAATTTATTTAAAAACTTAATTAATTTTATCTTCCTCAAACACACGCAATTGTTTCATTTTCAAAAGATGTCTACAAAATAATCAGTTGTTCACACAGACACCATGGTCTCCTTAGTATTCTAGGTTTATAGAGCAGCAAAGGAAACCATTACACAATGTGCATGTTTTGAAAACATTAAATTACACATTAATTTACAAATTTGTTAAAATGCTAAAAACAAAAGTGTGACTGCTGAGTAGTGCTACATGTCAATAAATGCTCTATGCTAGCGTTCAAATGACATTGTAAATGGACATGTAAAAACGTTTCTGGATAATTTTTGCACTTAATAAAGTGCCTTCTTTGTCAAAGAACAATTTAACATATTATAGCAACACATCCTTTGGCACCTTTAATCTTAGGTTTCATATTTATTAGGGTAACACTACACATGTCAGAAACAACAAATATAGATAAGGCCTATTTTATATTTTACTTTTTGGTGATGTCAGTAAAAATTCTGAATGGGCAAGTAAAATACTGAACCATCAGATTTCTCCCCAATCTACTCCAGCCCTCCAGTAACACATTATAGGCTACTTTTTTAACAGCCATTACAAAAAATGCAAACAAAAAAAGCTTACTACTGTACTGAAAATTACTACTTACTACTGAATCGTTATGTGTAACAACGTGTCCCATATTTTGTGCATAAAACTGTTAATATAAGAATGCTTTCTTCCTCACACACTTACCGGTAGCCTGCCTGCATAATCATGCACATGATCGCGTCTCGTTCAGGCTGAGCTTTGGCGCTTCATACAAGCGCGAATGCAGCCTACAATACACGAGTAAAGACAAAACCAATCATAAAGCGGAGTAGGTTAGAGAGGCGGGACTTAGGAAAGGTAAAGCCAATCATATTAGCGATGTGAGTTTTGGAGGAGGGACTCATTGTTAACCGTTTGTATACCACAAATAGCGCTATTTTTCTTTTATAAGAGTTTAAATCTCATTTAAATGATTCCTGAATAAATTTATTTTAAATTAAATAAGTAACAAGTAAAAAACACAAGAAACAGACAGACAGTTGTTATATGACTAAAGATCATATTATTTAAAAAAAAAAAAAAGCACCCCAGAAAAAAAGGGCACTTTTTCTCCAGGAATAAAAGGGCAGGTGCTCAAGCCCCCTTTGATGTCTATGTGTGCACGTGCCTGTGTTCGCCGACGGGGCAGAGGTTTTCAGTATTTAGTTTACTGGGTGGGTTACGGTCCGAAGGAGAGGTGTTTGGTTCCGGCCAGGGACATCCTGGATCCAGGGTTGATCGCAGATCTCCACCGGCGACTAGGTAAGCCCCCTCCGGTACCGCTTTGTGGCGTCATTGGGGGGGGTACTGTCACGATTTCGGTCTTTCGACCGCTCTGTCTTTCTTTCTCTCTCTCTGTGTTTGTGTTTTGTTTTGACAGTTCCTCACGTGCACATCTGTCACCGGGGTGATCTCTTCATCACTGATTTCCTTCACCTGCGTCACCCACCTGTTCCTCATTTGCTCCCCAATTTGTTTGGTATTTAGTCTCCCCTTGCTCCTTGCGAGTATGTCATAGTTTTCGTTCTTGTGTCCTGTCTTGTCGTGTTCGCCTCTTTTGGATTATTTAGCTATTTTTTGATTTTTTTGTCTTTTTATTATTTTTTCTCTGCCTGCTCTGCCTGCTGTTCCTCGCCTATTCTCACCAGGAATCCAGCACCTCCGCTCCTCTTCGCTCTGGTGTTCCTTTTGCCCTCTCTCCCTGCCGGTGTCCAGCTCAGCTAGATTCCATGTGTGACCGCTGTCCAGTAGCACTGAGGGAGTTTGTGACCGCCGCACTGCTTCATTTGTCGGCCTTCATTGCCAATCGCTGTCCAGAGTCCTGACCAATCCGCTGTCCAGCTACACTGTGATGGATCGGGTTATACCCAGCTACCTGTCGGCCTTAATTGCCTATTGGTCATCTAATCTCTCCCCGATTCACATCGGTGGCTTTACTCATCCAGCTTGGTGTTTGATCTCCAGTGTGTGACATCGTCTCTGCATTTCCTGACCAGCACGGCGGTTGTGATCTCCAGTTGTTATGCCAGTGACTTTGCCTGACCTGGTGGTTGTTGATTTCCAGTGTTATCTACATTTTGCTCCCTGGTTTTCCAGTGGTATTTTCTCTGTATATTATTTGATCTTTATTAAAGTTTTTGTGTCATTGTGTCTTGGATCCTTGCCTCAGTGTGTTCTCTATACGAGTCCTGACACATATTGCGCCATTGACTTTAGACCAGGTTTTTGTTGGTCAATGGCGTAGTCTATTTTAGTTTCCTCAAAATAGCAACGCGCCAACAATGCGCCTGAACACACCTCATTTTAAGACCAGAACGCATATGGGCGCAAAAGAGGGTGCAAATGCAGTTGCTATTTAAACAACGTGGCGCTAAACGTGAAAATTATCATTGCAGAGGGTGGAAACTAGCAAAAGACACTGGCGTCGCACATTGCGCTGCATTGCGCCGGGTGTAAGATAGAGCCCTATGTGTGTTTATGCAACTTAAATGAGGCTTAGCGGAGCGAGTGGGGTACCATGCAATGGAAAAGTGCCATAAGTGAGGCTTTATTTAATCAGGTGAACTTGTATGACGGCATCTCTGTGCCAATAAAAAGCAAGTGCATAACTGAAACTCATGTGCACACTAAATTGTTATTGCAAGAGCATAACAGATATGTGCGCAAGGAAAAAGACTGCAAGCTCCCTTGAAAACCTTGTGCATGCATGACATCTCATATGCTTGCAATTCAAGCCCTTGCTGCTACTTTTGCTCGCGCGAATACATTTCTTTTTGGCAGTCGTGGGGCGGGACTTATTATTTTACATGTAATCTCAAATGTCATGGAGTACAACTCCTATTTCAGAAGCCAGTTGTGATTGTACAGTCATGGTTATCAGATCAGAAAAGGCGAAACTGCCATTTTCGGGTGAAATATCAACTGGACAACAGATAAACAGATTGGGTCTCATTCATGACTGGGACGAGTGAGCATGAGGGTGAGAGGGAAAAATCCAGACAACACCATTGATGTGGCGTAATACTTTGTTCAGCCCAGTCTCACTTGTGAAGCAAATTGTGTCATTCATTGAATGCATTACATATGTTAACAGCTTTAATAAAAACTATGTATTCTCATTATGCATTTTCAGTGTATTTTAATTTAGAATGCAAATTTTTAATTATCACCTTCTAACAGTGTTACAATGTAAAGATCACATTCAGTAGTACATTTTATAATTATGTGTTTATTGAAATCACAACAGGAACACTAAAATAACAATATAAGGGTAACCAGACACCTAAAAGTATTATCCTGTGTAGCTGTGATTTCTACAGCACAATACTGTAATATTTTTACAGTATAAACTGTTGTTTCATATCTATAAAATTACAGCTGTATGCTGGCAAATCTAGCTGCCAGTATTTAATTGTAATTTAACAGGGACATTTTTTACAGTCTGTCGCATTTAGTGTAAATAACCACAGCCAATTTAGTATTTTTCCACTATAAATGTTTATTATTTAAAGGTGCTGTGTGTAGATTTTAAGGGCATCTAGCAGTGAGATTGCAACCAACAGCTCAGTCCACAGCCCACCCCTTAATTTCAGAACACATACGGTAGCTGCCACAGGACAAACATGTCATCTTCTGAGACAATGTAGGTACCAAATGCACCTTGTAGATCAAATTGTCCTACTGTAGAAACATAGCGGTGACTTCCATGTGAGGAGAACTGCGGTGTATGTGGATAAAAACGGCTCCTTCTAAGTAATAAAAACAATACAGTTCATTATATAAGGTGTGTATATACCACTGGTAATATAGTTAAGTTTATTATATTGCATCTCTGTCAAAGAGATCCTTCTAAAAGTCCCACATTGCACCTTTAAATAAGTAAATAATGCATGTACATTCATACACTTGGCAGACCGTTTATATCCTTTAAACAGTAAATATTTTATTAACACAAGATCCCAGGGAATTGACAAATAACTGCTGAGTTGCTAACATAATGCTCTGTGGAATCTAGGAACCATATATAATGCTCCAGTTGCTCTTTGTACCTAACCAGATAAAATTCTCTCTCTGCCCATGCATTTTTGAATAAGATTTAGCTTATAAGCTGGAACATAAGCAAACATGACAGCAAAAAAAGACTCATTGTTCATGAATAAATGAGAATTGCCCATTTTGGTATTTAAATTTTGGCAACACCAACTCCCAGAAAACATCTACAAGTTTCTCTTCACTTAGATACACACATTAAAACTTGTATCTCTCCTGCTGCAGAGCTGAAAAATGTCAAAGGGAGACTGTGTACGGCTAGGTGACTCAGATTCTGAGGTGGGTGGTATAAGATTGGGGATGTGGGTGGTATAAGATTGGGGATGTGGGTGGATGAATAGACTGCCATCTCTGAAAACATTCCTATGAGAATATAAGCCTCATAAGCTGCTCAAAACATCTCAGTTCTTTCCATTGACATGTTTGTAACAGGTTTTTGCAAATTAAAGCTATTAGCTGATTTGGAACAGCACAAATTACTACAGATGAGGGGGCAGCAGGTATAAAATTAATAGAACCCCTGTTTACTAAAATTGATGATTCGTTTGCAAAATCCCTGTACTTGATGTGTTTGGATAATCAAGGTTGTGTATTATGAGGTTAAAAACACCTGCTTTGACAAGATGAATAAATATCTCATTACGCCACACAAACCCACAAGTACATGTGCTATACGCACACACTCAAGACACTCAGTAGACCTTAGTTACACACATTCTAATATAACACAAACGCAATTATTTGACCTTATTTCTAGATGCAAAACAATTACTGGTGTCCACTGTAAAAAAATTCTGTAGAAATTGCAGCTGGGTTGCCGGTAACTTACTGTAAATTTAAATGTATGTGTTTTACTGGCAACATTTTGTTCAAAGTTAAATGAAAATTAAACATTTACAAGTCTTTGTCTTTACAGAGTAAAACTAAAAAATCAGCATCAAGCAAAACATTCTGGGAAACAAAATCTGAAGCAAAAAACAGAAAAAGGTTGATGATGATTTCTGGTTCCCAGAATGCTTTGCATGAGGCTGTATTGTATAGTTTTATTCTGTAAAGATAAAGACTTGTTAATATTTAAAATGTATTTAACTTTGAACAAATTCTTGCCAGTAAATAACATAAATGTAAATCTTCGGTAAATTACCGGCAACCCAGCTGCAATAACATTGTAATTTCTACGGATTTTTTTTTACAGTTTCCTTATCTTTTATATGAGGGTGCACCAAAATTGGACATTTTTTAATGCAGGGAATTTATCAGGCAAATATTTAAATATAATTATATTTCCGTAATTTGGTTGTCCTTAAAGTAAACTGGTGGGTAACCATGTTCAGAAAGACTTTCTTTAGGCTATGTGATATCTAAAATGTTTAAGGATAAGGTCTTTTTATGAATCTACTTGACATTTTGCAGGGTTCTTGCAGGTTTCAGTAAGTTAAATTTAAGACCTTTTAAAGACCATTATGAGTAAAATTTAAGACCAACACGACCCATTACAAGAAGCATTTGAATGATCTCAGAAATTCTCAAAATGTTCAATTTTATTGATTCAGTTATAAAAAAATCTAAAAAACACAGTATTAACACAGATAATCAAAATGCATGGAAATACATTATGCTTAACCCTATTAGACTGCAAGTGTTGGTAGCAACAAATTCTACCCAGAGCGCTTTAGAAAGAGACTTCTGACAATGGAAGTTCAAAAAAGAGCTGTGGAAGTTCAACAAAGAGCTGTGATTTTTCTTAATTAATTGTCAAGAAATGCATTGATGTACAATATTTACAGCAGACGAATATTTGTAAGTAGTATTTTTATAAAATTCTATCGACAATGCAAATAAAATCCACTAATATGAGAAGATTAGTATGGTCAGCTGCTGGTTTGTGCCTTGTTAACATGTTTTTGTTTTACACTGCCTAATACAACTTTAAAGCTTTAAAATGCATCACACTGTGTAGTATGTAACCGTATAGGGAGGGTTTCCCAGACAGGGATTAGACTAGTTTAAGACTAAAAAAATGTAAGAGCTGTCCAAACTGAAAACTATTTGCACTAACATATCTTAAAATACATTAGCACCCTTTGTTTTGCCTCAAAATGCACACAAGTAATGTTTTTAGTAAGGCATGTTTGTTAAAACTAGTTATATTTCCTTAACTCTTTCCCAACCATTTACGAGATATCTCGTCAATTAAGAGAAAACGCTTCCACGCCAATGACGAGATTTTCCGTCTTTCCGCAATACCGCTATTATCCACCAGGTGGCGCCCTTCCGCAACTTTTTAAAACCGGAAGTATTGCCCTATGGCAAGCTGCTGCATGTCCGTGTCTGTTTTAAAGATCGCTCTGAATCGGATCTCTATGAAAAATCCGTCATAAAAATGGAATTATCTCTGCTTTTTGCTCAAAATATGGTGTTTTTGCAAAAACCTACCCATATTCAAAAGCTGATTGCAAAAGAACCACTAAAGGTAGGATGAAACGTTTTTTTTGTTTGAAAGCAGAGGGTCTGTTCTTTCATTTGGTATATTGTATGTTTATATATTTAAAGAAGAACATTTTCTGGAAGGCATTAAACTTTGATGAAAATCATGAAAAACGCTGGCGCTGGCTGGCAACTTTTTTTAAAAATGCTGGCGGTGAAAGAGTTAAGCTGATCCCTGTCTGGGAAACCACCTCATAATGTTTATGCATGTTTATAATGTACAACTGACTGTGTGCGATGTATATATCATGTGCCTGTTTGATTTATAAATATACAAATAACAAAATATCACTTTTAATTATTATTAATCCATGAATCTGTCACAGGTCGGAGCGGACCACTTCTATCGTGAGTCACGCCCCTCCCTCAGTTTCCACCCCGAGGAGGTCCCAAAATGCCCCAATGACCAAACAGATGAAAGAGCAAGATAAAATAAAACAAATCTTTATTAAATATTAAAAGAAGGGGAAGAGGGGAAGGGATTCTTAAAAGGGTGAGTACGGGAACTTTGAATAGCTCTGAGTTGCTTCGGACTCTCACAGGGATCACAGTTAAGTCCTCTCAGCCTGTCTTTATCTTCTTTTGTCCTCTCGTGAATTGCAGGGGGATATTCTCAACTTCCGCTCTTTGTGTCTTTCAGGTGGGCTCCCGATGGACGCTCCGACCTCCCTTCCTGGGCGTAAAGCAGAGACAGGTAAGTAAACTGGGGGATAGGTAGGAAAATACCTTAGCAGGCTACCTTTGGCGTGTAGAGGGGTACACTGAGCTTACAGTACGGCGTCTAGAAGGTATACAGGTGTGTGCCTGGACTTAGAGATGGAAACGTCTAGAAGGTATACAGGTGAGTAGACAGAGAGGTACACTGGGCACTTGGTTTTGGGCATACAGGTGAGTATACAGGGAGGTACACTGGGCGCTTGGCTTTGGGCGTACAGGTGAGTATACAGGGAGGTACACTGGGTGCTTGGCTTTGGATGTACAGGTGAGTATACAGGGAGGTACACTGGGCACTTGGCTTTGGACGTACAGGTGAGCATACAGGGAGGTACACTGGGCTCTTGGCTTTGGGCGTACAGGTGAGTATGCAGGGAGGTACACTGGGCTCTTGGCTTTGGGCGTACAGGTGAGTATACAGGGAGGTACACTGGGCTCTCGGCTTTGGGCGTACAGGTGAGTATACAGGGAGGTACACTGGGCTCTTGGCTTTGGGCGTACAGGTGAGTATACAGAGAGGTACACTGGGCACTTGGCTTTGGACGTAGGGTTGAGTATATTAGGAATGCAACTCACAGACCCGTAGGTAGGCAGACGTCAAGCTTTAGCTCTTTGGGGCTTAGGTGGCTGGAGAGGACGTATGCACACACAGCGAACTTTTAGCCTTCCTCGCTAGGAAAGACTTAAAATGCAACACTTGAACGTTGACTTCCAATACGTTGTGGAACAGTACCACGTCAACACAGAGCCCTTGGCCCGAACCTGCAGACTGGCAACAGACACACACACAGAGTCTCTTCACAATAGACTACTTCAGTGAATACGTAGGGACAGATACAACACCTCTTGACCTCGAACAGCCGTACAGATGGAGGGACGGCCGAGGCTGCTGCACGTTGGGCCTAGCACGGCTACAGATGGAATCATAAACAGTGGGTAGGATGAAATGGAGCACCACACCAGATGATGTACTGTACGAGTGGGCCAATCGCTTCCCTCTCCTCTCTTCCAAACAGCGTGACAAAAGATCTAGACAGGGGCGGGCATCTGCAAACACTCGACAGGCATATGACCGTACACCAAAACAGCACATTTACTTTCTTCCACTCGGCAGTCAATTAAAGCTCTCCCTCCTTCAAATACTCCACACAATATTCACAGCAATATTCTTACTTCTTTACAGTTGGCACGCCACCACCAGATGGGGGAAGAGATTACGAGTCACAGTCGGGTTGTATAATAGATGTAACAGTTGTCCACCGACACCAGCCCACTTTCTTCAATCCAGGGCTCTCCTCTTCGGCCTAGTGAATGATAGCTGACAACATTGACACAGCACAACACTACAATTCTTCAAGTGTACACACATCAAAAGACTCACCCACGGCACGCCACACACACTCACGGTGAATTAAGGTCTTATCACCACGTTGGGCCGGGAATTGGTCCTGAGCAGCAAAAAGGGGTTGATGCGGAGGATGACCAATGGAGACGTCACATCCACGACTTGTAACCACACTCTTTCCTCTTCGTAGCTAGCTTCGGCTCGCCCACCACTCCTTTCTATGGGTGGGTCCGTATACACGCTGAGCGAGCACTTAGGAGATGTACTAGGACACACAGTTAGCAAGCGATGTCAACTGTGCAAACAGCACATTTACTTTCTTCCACTCGGCAGTCAATTAAAGCTCTCCCTCTTTCAAATACTCCACACAATATTCACAGCAATATTCTTACTTCTTTACAGTTGGCACGCCACCACCAGGTGGGGGAAGAGATTACGAGTCACAGTCGGGTTGTATAATAGATGTAACAGTTGTCCACCGACACCAGCCCACTTTCTTCAATCCAGGGCTCTCCTCTTCGGCCTAGTGAATGATCACTGACAACATTGACACAGCACAACACTACAATTCTTCAAGTGTACACACATCAAAAGACTCACCCACGGCACGCCACACACACTCACAGTGAATTAAGGTCTGATCACCACGTTGGGCCGGGAATTGGTCCTGAGCAGCAAAAAGGGGTTGATGCGGAGGATGACCAATGGAGACGTCACATCCATGACTTGTAACCACACTCTTTCCTCTTCGTAGCTAGCTTCGGCTCGCCCACCACTCCTTTCTATGGGTGGGGCCGTATGCACGCTGAGCGAGCACTTAGGAGATGTACTAGGACACACAGTTAGCAAGCGATGTCACTGGCAAAACAACAACTCCACATACTCACAGTTTGTTGACTCTCGACGTTTCCCTCTCTCTTCAAGAGGAATAGCGTATACAAGGTTGCTAGTAACACACTCCTTCGTTCCTTCCAATGTGTTACACAATGACTCATCAATTTCCACAAACTTTTCGAAGTAAACAGCACAGATCAACACAATTACTTCAGCAGGAATTTCCTAAAGTACTTAGCTTCGTTTTCATTTGGCTCAATCCTTCACTTTGTCTTCGCCCAGTCTGCAAACTCCACAATAATACGCCTCTCCAACACACCTGACTGGAATAAACTTCCACTTCCTGTTTTCCTGATGCTCTTTTCATACTCCTCTTCTCTTCTGAACTGCCCAATCACCAATCGCCACGCTTGATAAGCCCACCTGACGCTGATATTGCCTGATTTTGGTTGCTTGGAGTTACCGGAACTGGCTGGGTGTTTCGGTAAAACGGTCCGGGCGGAACTACTTCCGCCATCTTTAGTTACGCCATATTTTTAGTTCCACTTTCCTTTAGTCACTCCGTGACAAATGCATTCATATATGCATATTATTAATACAAATTAATAATTAGCCAAAAACACTCCACCCATATGTTTTATGCATAAATATGCACTATGTACCGCCATCACGTTTAATAGCCTTTCTAATTGCACAATATCAGATGAATCTGCATTGAGAAAATGAAATTTACCATTAAAAGGCTGATTTTTTTACAGTGGCTCATTGCTGCCACATACATATTATTTTTTTCACTCAGTTATGTCGTTATAACGTCATCTTTTCTCGTTAAAACTACATCTTTTCTCGTTATAATGAGATATTATGTCGTTAAAACGACATCTTTTCTCGTTATAACGAGATATTATGTCATTAAAACGACATCTTTTTCTCTTTAAATTTACATATTGTTAGAATAATTCTAAGCAGGTCTAGAGGTATGAGATTTTATTTTAAGTTCGGTACTTAGGTTGTTAGGTGAGGATCTGAGGTGAGCAGCAGAGAAATCTGATATCAGAGGATCATGAACGACACTGACACCGAGATGCAGTTTCAATCATAGACCAAATTTTATTAGACATCCTTCACATTATTGTAGCAAATGGCTCGGAGTCAGATTGGGGCCATTTGGCATCTGGATTTCAACAGCCCTAAAATTGTGATAATTAGATAACCCTGTCTCCTCTATCACCTATCAAGGCTGTAAAGTGGGCGACAATTAAAACAAATGCCGTCGTAAAAGGAGGTTCAAAGGAGTTCCATCAGAGCCGATGGAATGACGACCGCCAGAGACACAGCAGGGGGCACAGACTATATGTCTGTGATGAAACCACATTTAAAGATCACAATGAGCTGTTTAAATGTATATATATTTTATATCCCTTTACTGCATGATCGTGTATGTGTGATGTAACTGTGTGTTAACACTTTAGTTAGATTTTGTTCACTGTAGCATGGTTCATATCTTAGGTATGAAATTATTATTCAACGTGATCTTAAACCCATGTCTTGTCTAGTATCAAATTAATCCACTCTTTATTTCCTAATCATTTCTATGTATCATATTACCATAAGCCGCATCAATGTCATTTAATATCGATTTGAAGAGTTATGGAAACAAACTTTTATCATTTGGCATTTACGCAAATGTGATGTCTGAAAGAACAAAGGCTTGTTTCCCGCGCGATCGAACACTTCGCACATTGGTCATTTCACCTAAAATGGGCTGGGCGCGTGAAAGGTCAAAACGGCCTATCGTCCAAGCTCAGTTGCTCAGTTGCTCAGCGCTCAATAGCTCAATTCGCCAGCGCAGTTTGGAAACTCGCTGAGACTCACCCAGAGTCCCTTGGATTCATCATCTTTTCTCTGAGCCCTGTCCTACTCTTCGGGACAGTAATTTCCTGGCTTGCACTTTGCACTTCGAGTTCGGACAATTTACGCGGAACACTCCGCCATACGGAACAACCAAACGGACTTACGAGCACACCTGGATTATCTCTCTCTCTCTCTCTCTCTGCTCGCACCCGCGCGCACCAGAAACTTCGTATTACATCACAAAGAGCCAAATGCAAGTATTAACCTTGTTCTACTCGCTGATGTTTAAGCTTTACCCCTTATGAAAATTAAGGCGATCCTTAGAGATTTTCCGATGGTTTGTGCAGATGTTAAGCAATAGTGTTTTTGCCAATCTTTTACTCTCTCTCTAGCTTTTCAGTCTTTTCTTTCTCATCTATGTTTTATGTTATTGTATATGCGTATGTTTAGTTAGTCGTTGTGTGTACTTCGTTTTGTAGTCAATAAACCGGTTTTGCATTTTCACAATTGAATTGTTTCTGTGTTCAATGCTCACGAAATTAAAGTCACTATTTCTGCCTTTTGATCCAGCTACACGCTGCGAGTAGCACTGTATATCAGTAAGAAGGTTAATTTTAAAGGCCATGAATTTAACATTTCTTAGACGTTAATATACGATTATGGATATATGTCTTCGGTGGACGAACATATTAATTAATTGTTATTATTAATTCTGCTACGCCAGGTAAAACCTGATAAACTTGTATAATTAATTACAGTTAGTTATACATAATATTCCCTTTTGAGCTAAAATCTAAGATTCCCTTGGGAATCCCCGTAGTATTACAGTCGGAGGTTTATAGTGTTTCGAATAACTTTATTCCCCTCCTCCCGCTGAATCGCTACATATTAATGGTGGAGAACGCGCGGGCAGATTTAAACATTATTTTCTGAGCAAACCAGTTACAAATCAAATGTGTTTTTGCATTGTGTGAATGAAAAAGAACTATCAGCTATAACTGATTTCGTTCTTTATTTGTATGAATGAAAATGTATTTTCCTGTATCATTTTCAGAACGTAACAGACTCGCGCCCCTGTTATGTATAGCTAACTGCAGTCTTTAAGGTAACCGTATTAAAAACATTTTGATACGCTGCATTACTGTCTGATTCCGCCTAATAAAGAGTAGAATTCCTTTATGTAGAGCGAAGCGGTGGTCGAGTGAGTACTCCCATCTGATAAGGCCTTTTTGTTTAATCTCCAGGAAATGATTTGCAATTAGAGAAGCTGTCTATTGTATTTTTCCATTTTATTCACGTACGTGGATTTTTTAAATTGAAAGCACCGAGGGTAAGACTTCAATTTTTTTAAGGAGATGAAAACTTGATCAAGTATTTATAGTCACAACGTACGATAAAGCACGTTGGACTCTTTGTTTATTGCGTGTCCCGGTAACTAAGCCAAAATTAAAATAGGCAGCGCAAACATGAGCAAATTACATCCGTCGTCTTAGCAACGGAGCGGCCGCCGATGTAATTGTTGAATAGAAGCGAATCTTTGTCAGTTTAAAGCGTACTACCTAGTTCTAACACTAGATGTCAGTCTTGAGTGTCTAACACTTCTCCTTCTCCTTTACTTTACGCCTGACTTCCGCTTTCTTTGTTTGTTGGGCGAAATATCGCCATCTGGTGGGGAAAGTTCGTTTGGCCCTCTCATAAACTCTTTTGGGAAGTGTATGACAGGAGTCAAACTTGGAATTTTGACCTTACTTCAATAACTAGGTTATTCTACTACTTTGTAGTTTTATTTCCTACATATTGAAGGGTATGGTCTTAAATGATAAATAATAATTAATATTGCTGTGGCTTTATTAATTTATTATTTCTTTATTTAATTTTTATTTTATTTTGATTTATTTTATTTTATTTCATTTTTGCTGTTCTCTCTCGCTCCTTACTTTCCTGTTCTCTTTTCTATTGTAGAGATTGTATTTTAATTAAGTTTAAATTTAAATTTAATGCAGTTTGATTTATTTTAAATTTTAATTGAATCAATTCTTTACTGTGAATAGAATTCAGCCCCATAAGTCCCATTCTCAGTGAATTCATTTATGTTTTAACTGGTGCAATAGGATAAGCCCCTGTGCATCTCTTTAAAGCTAACACTTGATAGATGAATCAGGACTTCGCCAGCGGTGAGTTCTACAAGAGACCGGTCCCGCGGAACTGACTCGAGTGTGTACAGTCGGGGTGCTGCGGTAGCTCCCTCCTTTAGCACCTTAGGCAGCAAGACACAGTGCGACCTCTGCCACCGGGCACTCCAATCGCTAACCGTGCCAGCTGACACACAAAGCCCTAGCGGCAGTGCCAGTTGGTGGGTGACACCTTTGAGTGCGGCCTGGCGGTGTGAAGGGCGTGACTGTTGAGCGGTCGAGGTGGGGAGGGCAGAAGGCCCGGCACTCTTGGCTGCGTGCTCAGGGAAGCGCCTTGTCTCTGTGTTCCACCCTGGGTTGTCTTAAATAGTCAACAGGTGTTAGTGTAAAAGAGATGCATTTTTCTCCCCTCTGTAGCCACTAGAGGCACCAGATCCCTCTCACGTTGGGTCTAGCCCAGCCACTCTAGCTAAGCCACTCCCCTAGCTCGCATGACTCCATAGTGCCCTCTCCCTGTAAGGCCCTGTCATCAAATCTAGGGTAGAGAACCTGCTAAGCTGAAACAGGAAACCCCTTTTTCCACCTCCTTTCCTCTTCATTTTCCCAGCCTTAGGACTTCGTCTGTTGGCTGTCTCAATTCCCATTTTCAGTTTATTTTTATTATTATTATTTTATTTGTTTTATTTTTTATTTATTTGTTTATTTTTCCTCTCTTTTCCGTTCCTATTTCATTTCCAGCAACCTATCCTCCTCATTCTTTATTTTATTTTGTTTTATTTTATTTTAATCATTATAATTAATTAATTTTAATTATTTTGATTCACTTTATTTTGGGCTGAAAGAGCAAAACTGCACAAACCATAAGGAGAATTCATTAGTAATACGCTCGATAAACCAAATGTCCAAGGCGACCTATAGGTTTTAACAAAGCGACAAATTACTAAACTTTTTCCCTTTTTTTTCCCCCACACTGATTATCTGTGCCGCTGGAGAAAGGCCCTGATAATAAGCTCATAGCCCACACATATATATATATATATATATATACCTTTTTTTATTGCCGTAGCTCGTTGAACTGTGCGGACTCGCATTGGCTCTTTGTGTTTTCTCTTCTATCAGTGTGTCAACATGTCCAGATCACCAAGCCCTGTCAACCACTGGGACCAGCTAGAGGCCTGGCTCAGCGCTGTGACATCTGAACTCCTGCCCAACCTCGCCAATGAACTGCAACACTTGGAAAGAGAGCAACTCGACGACACCCTGGACAAGTTCATAGCCCTCGACCCAACGAGGAGCTACAGTCACAAGGATATAGCCAAGATCACAGGTGCCATCGCTCACAACCTCATCATCCAGCTTAAACTGGGCGAAAAGGAACATCGCCCAACTGGAACAGGATGCAACAGCTCTACAGCTCCAAGCGGCAGAGGCACGGAGGAATCAGGAGGACGCGCAGAATCGTCTAGATCAGCTGACACAGGGATTAGAGGATCAACACCCATCGACGGAGGAGGAACACTGGAGGCTAAAGGACGAGATTGGACAACTCCAAGAGGCCTTGTCAAAACTCCGCACAGACACAGAGCACAAGGAGCAACAGGAAAAGACAGCCAGAGAAGAGCTGTCTGGAAAGCTTCAGCAGGCTGAACATCTTCTGGTGAGAGCAAAGGCAGAACTGAAGGAACGTGATGCCAAGCTGAAGGCCTGTGAGAATCACCTGCGAGCGGCTCGAGATGAAGGTCGAGCTCTGGCTCAGCAACGAGACCAGGCGAGGGACGACCTTGATTCTGCCCAAAGAGAACTCATTTATGCGTATAAACTGCAAGCTGAACAAGTAAGGGAAATAGCAACCTTTCCCTTTCATTCAACCAGTGAGCCTGCACCCTCCCACCAAAGCTTTTCTGTTGAAAAGGGGGGCGAGAGCCCACTGTTAAAGACATCAGCCAGCATCCCAGAACCTCTCACTACCACAAAGGAGTGGGAACAAACCAATTTCCCGAGGTCACCTGCAGACATGCCCGGCGTGGCACCTAAAGACCTCGACAAACTGGCTAGAAATATCCCAACATTTACCCCAAACCCTGCAGGTGGCCATGATATCCACTCTTACCTGCAGGACATTGACTTTTATTTGCAAACACTGCCAAATGTAACCACAAGAGACAAACAGTATCTGCTACGGGTTACTTCCAGTCGTGAGGTGAGGAGTTTCCTTGACCGGCAGCCAGAAAACGTCAAGATGGATTACGAGCAGCTGAAAAAGGCTTTAATAGAAGAGTTTTCGGATCCAGAGTCAGAACAAGGACTAGTTACAGCAATGGACCTCAAACAGAGCAGAAACGAAACTCCACAAGCCTACTACAACAGACTCAGGCGAGCTTACTTTGGCTCACGGAATGAGCCAGGAATGGAGGAGGACTTTAACTTCAGGACCCTTTTCCTGCGAAATCTTCATTTCACAGTAAGTCAACACTTAGGGGTTATGGCCTGCCCTCGCACGATGACAACCAGGCAGTTGCGGGACTTGGCCCATAAAGCTTATGCTAAACAAAGAGCGGCCTCTGAAAAGACTGTTAAAAACCCTGACATTCTCCCTGTCTCTGAACTGTACCCTGAACTACCACTGGAGGGCGCACGACTGCGCCACAGTGAAAGACCTTTCAACAGAGGGCCAAGAGACTTTACAGCCAGCCAGGAATGGTACGGCCATGAAGGGGCTCGTCCCAAGCACCAAATGGGACGCGCCGAAAGGTCATGGAGCCGGCTAAACTCATCAGACAACCAGAAGGGTGGCGGCTCGTGGAAACCTGGCCGACGACCTAGAGGTAACCGTCCTGCACCTGGCAGATCAAATACGGGTAACAGTCCAAACAGTCAACAGAGAGATCAGTCTCGATACACACAGAGCAAGGCTAAGTCTGAACTACCCCAGAAACAGAGTGACACAGACACGTCTGAATCAGCAGAGATTCTGAGAATATTGAAGGAGTTAATCCAAAAGAGGCCCCACAAGCAGGACCACGAAGACAAACCCGACTCCTTATTCATTTCACAAACCAAAGACTTTGGCGTACAAACAATATCTCAGACACCAACCAACCAAAGCCTGCAAGTACCAGAGAGTGCTGTGTTAACTGTCTCCTTCCCTACAGAGTCACAGGAAACCAGTTTTAACTGCCTTCCCATTAATACAACAGCCCCAGTACCAAGCCTCCTGGGAAACCTGATCGAAAGAGGAGAAGCAAAAAAGCTATATCTATCCATCACCTTGGAAAATGAGGTCGAACTAGAAGCCCTCGTCGACACCGGAGCTGACCTAACGCTGATGTCATCCCAGCTTTTCACCAGACTCCAGAACAGAGCTAAGGCCCAAAATTTGACCCTTAAACCCCAAAGGTGTATGCTGAATGTACATAGCCAAAAGGTCTATGTCCGACTCAACCCCCGTGATGTCTACAGAGCACACTACACAGCATCAGCACCAGAAACCAGTTGGGCAGGAGAACGATGGGCGCAGAACGCTATGTTTCACGCAGAGGCCGACATCACACACATGCTGTACCAACTTCAGAAGATGACTGTCACACAAGCAGATCTCAGCGGACAAACCAAGCGTCCCAAGCGGTTCCTGGGAGCCCTACTCGGAGCCGCCGCAGCAGTCGGAACTTTGTTCAACATTGGAGTCACCAGTGTCAATGCAGTCAGCATAGCCACGGTGAGACGACATGTGAATGAGATCCAGGAGGAAATACCTCAACTGAGAGAACAACTGACAGCTCAAAGCAAATCACTGCAAACCATGGGAAAATCCTTAAAAGATACTGTCGTAATTCTCAACACACACAGTGTCGCACTGAAACAAACAGTGAACTCTTTGAAACAGATTTTCTCAGTACTGCAGGTGGATCATGCCTATTCTCAACTGGTCACAGCTCTGATGTCAGACATGCTGCGCGAGGTGAGCTCCTCTGTGGACAGTCTAGCCATGGGTAGAATTCCACCCTACCTGGTACCCCTAAGCCTGGTACAGACCATTTTATCCTCTGCCACTGCAGGGCCAACAAACACTCTGCAGGCGCATCTGGCCTACTCCCTAGGTAGCGCAATTCCCTTAAGCATAGCCCCTGAACAAGGCGAACTTGCTTTTCTGATAAACCTGCCAATCATTGAGTCACACAACATCTACAGAATTAAAGACATTGTCAATGTTGGCTTCTGGCAGGGAAACACCCACATCAGAATACGCACCCCCGACGTTGTGGCTTACCATGACAGCAATGAACAGCTGTACCTTGCACCAAACCTGCGCATGTGCAGCCTCACTAAAGACATTCATTATCTCTGCCCCAGCAAACCTTTCGTTCGGGACAACACTGACGGCATCTGTGGGCTGCGGCCCATGAAGATTGACTCTCGTTGTCCTGCCTCAGCTAAACCACGAACCGAGGTCACTAACACCCAAGCAGAAATCGTAGGTGACCGATGGCTGGTCAACACCCCAGCCAGCACAGCCATTTTGACCTACGACCAACACGACACAGCCACCCGCATCAGTCTACCAAACCAGACGATGTGGATTCAAGTTCCAAAGGATGCGATTCTTCACATCGATGAACTCGCACTCTATCACCTTCCCAGTGAGGAGTACCACACCGAACTGGAAATTTCAACTTTCTTCAGGGACCACAACTTCACTTTAGACCCTGAACTGGAGATGAGGATTGCAGAAGGGGGGACCCAACTAATTGATGTCACGCCCATTGACACTGCCCTCCAGGCACTTGCTCGGATGCCAGCTATGCACAGCCTCCCTGTTGTCCGAGCCTGGACCGCCGCTGACACGGTACTGTGCCTCTCCACAGGAGTAGGATATGCCCTTACTCTTGGCCTCGCTTTCATCCTGTACCGAAGAGTCAGTGGGATGCAGGAAACAGTGAACAAGTGCACAGCTGCCCTCCCTCGAGCCTTCAAGCGGAACCGTGGGAAGCAAGACACACAAGCCGAGCAAGAGCCCAACCTCATCGAAATCACCCCTCTGCAGGCACGCAGAAGCGCTGCAGAAAATTAAGATACACCTGCCATCCAGATCAAATGACCTGTCCAACCATCGCCTATTGAACCATCGCCCACCAAAGTCTCTCAAGACCCTGGTGGCCATGAAGGGGGGATATGTAGCAAATGGCTCGGAGTCAGATTGGGGCCATTTGGCATCTGGATTTCAACAGCCCTAAAATTGTGATAATTAGATAACCCTGTCTCCTCTATCACCTATCAAGGCTGTAAAGTGGGCGACAATTAAAACAAATGCCGTCGTAAAAGGAGGTTCAAAGGAGTTCCATCAGAGCCGATGGAATGACGACCGCCAGAGACACAGCAGGGGGCACAGACTATATGTCTGTGATGAAACCACATTTAAAGATCACAATGAGCTGTTTAAATGTATATATATTTTATATCCCTTTACTGCATGATCGTGTATGTGTGATGTAACTGTGTGTTAACACTTTAGTTAGATTTTGTTCACTGTAGCATGGTTCATATCTTAGGTATGAAATTATTATTCAACGTGATCTTAAACCCATGTCTTGTCTAGTATCAAATTAATCCACTCTTTATTTCCTAATCATTTCTATGTATCATATTACCATAAGCCGCATCAATGTCATTTAATATCGATTTGAAGAGTTATGGAAACAAACTTTTATCATTTGGCATTTACGCAAATGTGATGTCTGAAAGAACAAAGGCTTGTTTCCCGCGCGATCGAACACTTCGCACATTGGTCATTTCACCTAAAATGGGCTGGGCGCGTGAAAGGTCAAAACGGCCTATCGTCCAAGCTCAGTTGCTCAGTGCTCAATAGCTCAATTCGCCAGCGCAGTTTGGAAACTCGCTGAGACTCACCCAGAGTCCCTTGGATTCATCATCTTTTCTCTGAGCCCTGTCCTACTCTTCGGGACAGTAATTTCCTGGCTTGCACTTTGCACTTCGAGTTCGGACAATTTACGCGGAACACTCCGCCATACGGAACAACCAAACGGACTTACGAGCACACCTGGATTATCTCTCTCTCTCTCTCTCTCTGCTCGCACCCGCGCGCACCAGAAACTTCGTATTACATCACAAAGAGCCAAATGCAAGTATTAACCTTGTTCTACTCGCTGATGTTTAAGCTTTACCCCTTATGAAAATTAAGGCGATCCTTAGAGATTTTCCGATGGTTTGTGCAGATGTTAAGCAATAGTGTTTTTGCCAATCTTTTACTCTCTCTCTAGCTTTTCAGTCTTTTCTTTCTCATCTATGTTTTATGTTATTGTATATGCGTATGTTTAGTTAGTCGTTGTGTGTACTTCGTTTTGTAGTCAATAAACCGGTTTTGCATTTTCACAATTGAATTGTTTCTGTGTTCAATGCTCACGAAATTAAAGTCACTATTTCTGCCTTTTGATCCAGCTACACGCTGCGAGTAGCACTGTATATCAGTAAGAAGGTTAATTTTAAAGGCCATGAATTTAACATTTCTTAGACGTTAATATACGATTATGGATATATGTCTTCGGTGGACGAACATATTAATTAATTGTTATTATTAATTCTGCTACGCCAGGTAAAACCTGATAAACTTGTATAATTAATTACAGTTAGTTATACATAATATTCCCTTTTGAGCTAAAATCTAAGTTTCCCTTGGGAATCCCCGTAGTATTACAGTTGGAGGTTTATAGTGTTTCGAATAACTTTATTCCCCTCCTCCCGCTGAATCGCTACATATTATAGGATGCAAAAAGAAAACCTGGGTAATGTCTGGCACAATCTCGTGATCAACACATTGACGAATCCGTAGAGACAACAATCATATGACTAATTAACTCTGCAAGCATGCATTTTTGGTAGACAACCCAGACAGCTTTATGTTCGACCTACATAAGGGGAAGTGATACTAAAAACAGGGAAGTAGGGTCTGACACATGTTCCTAAAATACCCTCCTTGCCCCAACCACAACCAACCTGCAGTTAACCAAAGGATATTTCCCAAACATAGCAAATGCAAGATCATTAATCACTAGGGAAAACTTTAACTGAACAGGCCAGAGAATAAACAGTGTGTTATGCAATGGAAAAACCAGACACAGAGCATTTCTATAATATGCATTGTATATATTTAACTTTAAAGACAAGATGAGCATGTCATCAAAATATATGATTAGAGAAAATGCCACTCTGAAAAGGATTATCAAAACCATGTGAACATATAATGTGAATTTAAACAGGATATATAGATATATATTGGGTTTGCTTACAAGTTAACTAGTGGGGGTGGGAAAGGTACATCTTTTAGATTCTTACACATATTTTCCGTATCAAGGAGATATTATATTATTTAAATTACACATATTCTCACGCGTGCTGTTTCATTAATCGACCCTTTAATGCAGAACTGCTTTTTGCAAGATCATTGGACATTTAACTCACCTAATTCATTCTTACTTTATTCTTTTCATTTTTACTTTTTTATTAATTTATTATGATTAGGCAATGTTGACAGGATGCAGCAGACTGTACGTTGAAACTGCACTTTCACAAGAATCAAACGGAACATTTGGCAATGGCATTATTCTTTGTGCACGAACTTGGCCGTTATGGGAAGCTATTCATATATAAACTGCAACATCTGAAATGTATTTAGGCTGGGTTTTTTGTCAGTCAGTGTAATTCGACCCTAGATGGTGTGGTTTACCTTATTACTTACATTGCGTTACAAACATTGAACCCGAGATAATTAAAATGTTATGCTGTGATCAAAGCTGTTTTCTTTTTGTGAAATATTTTGCTCATGACATTTTGGTTTTTAAAGAAATAAAAATTTGCCCAAGTCATTTTAAGTATTTATTTTGTTCAATTCATATAAAAAGTTGCAGAAGCAAATTAATGTCCCACCCAGAATACAGACTGTCACAGCTAACACAAAACGTTCCCCTAACATTAGTTTTTGGTTATCTTTCGGTCATTTTATGGGGACCAAATAATAATGTTCTGGGAATATTCTTTTTATGTTTTATTTTTGCAACCAAAAAAATATGTTCCCATAACGTTGCAGGGTGGTTATTTATAAGTAACTTATACATGACGTTTTTGTTGTAGTAGCTTTTTGATATTTTTTTTGGGAACCATAAAATAAAGGTCCCATAAAGTTGCAGGGTGATTATTTAAAAATAACTTATACAGAACCTTCTCTAATGGTTGTTATTATTATTTATTTTATTTAATGTGAGGAAATGAAGTGAAAGCATAATTAAACCCATTTTTTAGTGTGCACGTCTGATATGTGCGTGCTCTTCTGCACCAGGCACCCCTCTTCACCAGTAGGCCTACCCGCTTTCTCTTGTGCTCAGCAAAAAGCTTGAACTCAAGTCATTTAAAAAAATTACGGTCATTTCGTTTTACCTCTCAGAGACTTACCTTTATTTAGCTTTTTTTAATCTTTCTTCATTTAGTAACTTAAATATGTGAGAAGGAATATTTGAGTTATTTTCAATCGATTTGACACGTCTATATGAGGAGAATATGATGTTAGAAGCTTTTGATTAATGTACAAACGGATAGGCCACTGTGGTAAGATCTGTTATAAAATGTTTATTTGACATTTCGTTTTTACCTCAGAGTCTAACATTATTCTAGTGATTTCTTTTTTCTTTGTTCATTTAGTGACTTAAATATGTAAAAACGAAAAAATATTTTAGTGATTTCCAATAGAGAATAAGAAGCTTTTGATTGTTGTAAAAACTGAAAGCTAGGCGGCTAAACTGATATGTTGAGGTAAATTAAATGTTTATTTATTTGTCATTTCGTTTCACCCCAGAGTCTAACATTATTCTAGCAATTTATTTTTTTCTTTCTTCATTTAGTAACTTATGTGAGAATGAAAATGTATTTTAGTGATTTTCGTCTATGAAGAGATGATGTTGGAAGCTTGATTGTTTTAAATTTAAATAACAGAGAGGCAACTTTGGTAAGATCTGTTAGACTAAAATGACTAAAATGTTTATTCTTTTAAATAAATATCTGTTTTAAGTCATCTATTGTGTTGAAGTCACTGGTTATTTATATATTTAATAAAATACAATGTTATATAAATACCATGTGCGATGTACAAATTGTTTAAGTATTTTTATTTAAAATAACCTGTAATACATTCATATAATATTTCAATAGACAATTATATAATAAAATAATTTAATCATTATAGATTTTTATTAAATATATTGTTTTATTCCTCCTCCGTAGTAGTAGTGGGCCACCATTCGTCAAAATATGATTTATGACCCCCTTGACAGGTGGGGTTTTGACGGGTGGTACCCGGCCAGCTGTACATGCCGTTCAGGTTTGAGAGTCGTATTTTATGGGTTTTAGACAGCGGCTGTCCGGACTGTGCGTGTTTTACGATGTGTCTATCAACGAGCTGTTTTTTCCTGTGTGTGTGTTTTTTGTCATGCGAATGTTGTCATGTTTATTGTTGTCAAAAAAGTTTATTGTTTTAGGCTGTCCAGTTTCTGGACTGTCAGGTTTCACCAGCGGTCTCTCACCCTCTCTCTCCCCCTCTGTTCTCACCAGCCCTCAGCTCCAGCGCGTATCTCAACAGGGTTTCCCATTGTAAACGAGTAAAGATTTCTAAAACTCAATGTTGGTAAAATAAAGAGTAATTCACCCTCACGTTGACAAAAAGTAAAGGTTTATTTTAGATTTAGGGAATTCTTGACCCAAGTCTCTGATTAAAACTTATGATTGTAACATGACAGTTTATTTAATTAAATATTCTGTATATGTGTATAGTTTAAGCAATGCCCTTTGCCATAACTGTCGGCTCCGTCAATACTACAATCTAAAGTCTAAAATACTACAGACTAAAGTCTAAACTAAATAAAATTTTAACCGGTTCATGAGATCCGTGAGTCTTTTCAAGACCCCGATCACTATGTTCACGCGCATTAAAGATCGCTTACAGGCGGTGACAGAGAATGCGTCGGATGCACGTTCATATATTCCGTTAATAAACTTTTAAACGATTAAAGACGTTTTCACCCCATCTTCAGAGTTTGTTTTTAATTATTGGCTTCTTAAAACCATGTGTGAATATGTGTATATTATACAACGAATCTTATATTGTCTGCTCTGACAAAAATAAAGTATTATTTTAGATTTTAGGTGAAGTGGCAGCGTGTATTTTATGGCAAATAGCCTACTGTTTAATATAAACGTTTGTTTTGTCAAAAGTTTCTTATAGACATTCTAGAATCAAATATTTTATATGTATCTGGTTAAACCTAAATCTGCTTTTATCTATTAAACTATTTTTCTGATCAGCCTCAAACTTACAGAAGCTGCTCTGTGTGTGTGTCTTGTGTGTGTGAGAGAATTCACAGCAGGGGCGGATTGTAAACTAGTGTCTTTTAAAACCGCAGTGGTAAAGTGTAATATGGCCACTCTAAAAATAAAAAAATAAAACTTTTGCTTGTAACAACACAAATTATTTAATTAAATATTCAGTATGTGTATAGCAATGAACTGTGACAAAACCACTGGGGGTCGCCAATACTACATTCTTTAGACTAAAGTCTATTTATTTTAAACTAAATAAAAGTTGAATCTTTTCATGCATAGTATTCTGATCACGCCATTAAAGATTGTGCACCGACGGTTACAATAGAGAATGCACCGGGTGCACGTTCATAACTGACGTTTTAAAATAAACTTAATAAATGTAAATCTGTCTGCACTGGTAAAATAAGGGTTTTATTTTAGATTTAGGGAATTCTTTAACCAAGTCTCTGATTAAAACATGTGAATGCGTGCACCAATGTTGCCAAAGAACGTACGCTGATGCGCTCTTATATCTGGCGTTAAGAACCTTTTCAACGTTTTGTCACGGGGTGAAGAATCACTCGATAAGATATGCTTTGTGAACAAGGCCCCGGAGGGTCGATTTATTTGTATTAAACCAAAACGTGGTGAAGGTAGGTAAGCCGGTACGTGGTGGCTGGTGCTCAAAGTGCTCTTCTGGTGCTGAATCCAATTGAAAGTGGGTGTCCAAACGTGCTTCAAAAATGGGCTGTCGGTCACTCGCTGCTTTCTAGGGAGAACAGAGAAGAACAAGGGTAAGACCAGCATTTCATTCGGCTGGAGACCAGAGTCTGTCTGACTTCTCAGCTTATGCTGCATAAATGACTGTGGGGTGATTGGGAGCAGCTGTGACCGATCAGCCGGCGATGAGGGCGTGCAGGTGTTTTGTGTTTGTTGCCAGGGCGATGCTGATTCCTCAGAGGACGCTCGTCACAGTTTTAAGACATTTCAGCCCCTCTTCTGGTTTGAATTCATTAATGTCACCTACGGATAGAATAAATAATTTTAAATAATGTAATATACCTCAAATAATTACTATTTTTACTACTATAATTACTACAAGTGTTTGAACATTCATGACAACATGCCTCTGAAAGGCTGAGTCCAAGGCCAAACGGCCTAACCCTTATCTTTACCCAACAATCAAAATCAACAATCAAATAGATTTAATAGATTTAAATGTACATTTATACATTTATTGTAAATTTAAAAATCCCTAAATCAGGGATGGGCAACTGGAGGGCCAGGGGCCACATGCGGCCCTCCACTTTATCTTGTGCAGCCCGTCACATTTTAATATGACTATTATGTCGGAAAAGGTAATTTATGTTAAAACAATAGTTTTGTTTGATCCATGCCATAAGCTGCAAACCAAACAATAACACCAATTTTAAGGTATACATTTTTTGCTGTGTAATATAGTAAAGAGAATAACAACAACATCTAATAACACTCATCAGTAATGCTCTACCAGAACAATACTGACAAAAAATTAACCATATTAAGCCAAATGAAACAAAAACCCCTCAAACACAACAACAAATTAAAATGTAATGCTATTTTGACCCTTAAGAGACAAAAGATCTGGTCACTGCACCAGACAAAAATCTGGACACAAGCTCATATATTATATAGATATATTTCTGTTAATCTTTTCTGTTAATCTTACAGGACCATACTAAAGTTTTCTAATGCTAACTTAGTGTGACAATGTCAATATGTAGCCTATAGTATATATTGCAAGATGATATTATCTAATTAAACAGTAAACAAAATATATAATAGTCTAAAAATTTAAGCTTATTATTGCATGGATCACACAAGACTATTGTTTAACATATAAATTACCTTCTCCGACATACTGATCATAATAAAACGTGTCTTCTCTACCTAGATTTACCAGAGACGGATTGTGGAACAGAAGATTGTGTGTGTCATTGATTAAATCAAACAACCGATCACAGGTGCTTGGACACCCGTCATTGTCCCGCCCACAGTCCCAAGTCATCTTGATCGAGCAAGTGCGTGTTGTGCAGCTGCGAGCGCATAGAAAGAGTCGAGCGAGTGCTCATCCCAGCGTTTGCTTGCGTGATGGCGTTTTTGCGCTCTGAGCAGGGGTGCGCTCTCGGGAGGACGTTTTTCTGCGCGCAAATAGTGTTCTGTGCTCGTATCTGTCGATCGCGCGTGGTTTTCGTGCACACGAGTTTTGTGTCTGAATTAACAGCATATAAATCTATTGATCATTTAAAAAATTAAGTCCTCCGTTCAAGACTTTGAGGTGAAATTCAGTACTTTTTAAGGCCTTAATATAGTAATATGAATTTCAATACTTTTTCAAGACTTTTAAGACTCCGCGGGTACCCTGCCAACCTCCAAGTGTGTATATGTGTATATACGATAAAGGTAATACGGTACGCATTAGACCTGTTCGAGTCGTGACTCACTCGGAGCTTTAACCCGGATCTTTAAATTACCTCATGAGTCGCGAGTCTCTAGTGTCATTAACCCGGATAAGTTGAGTCCTACTACAATTCAATGTAAAACCATAAACAGCGCCACCACACACACAAACCTCTTTCAACATTATTGATGAGACTTTGCTCGCACTACAGATCCACTCGTAACCGGCTGATCTACGCGAGAACTGACCCGAGATTCTCACTCAGAGCCGGAAACATTGCAAACTCGAGAGACCTGCGGATCCGCGCAAGCCGCGAATTGACCCGAGATTCTCACTCAGAGCCAGAAACATTGCAAACTCGAGAGACCTGCGGATCCGCGAATTGACCCGAGATTCTCACTCAGAGCCGGAAACATTGCGAACTCGAGAGAACTTTGGATCCGCGCGAGCCGCGAACTGACCCGAGATTCTCACTCAGAGCCGGAAACAATGCGGACTCGAGAGACATGCGAATCTGCTCTGACTCTAGAGTCTCTCAACTCGTAACCGGCTGATCCGTAACCGGCTGATCCGCCCGCTGATCCGTAACCGGCTGATCTGCGCGAACTGTCTCTCCGGCTCTGGGGGCTACATAAGCAGGACAGTTTTTTTCTATATTTTCTCTATATTATTATGCCATTGTTATTAGGCTTCTTTTTTAAATGGTCGACCATACACACAAAACCTAAAACCTATAAGCATGTTATTTCAGAAGTGAAAGGCTTTTGTTATGGATTTGCTTTTGAGGAGACTTCAGTCGCTCTATAGATCCACTACCCGGCAACGGCTGATCCACGTGAATCAGCCGGTTAGTGGATTTGTAGAGCGAGTCTCATGTCCGTGGTTTGCGAGTCTGCAATGTTTCCGGCTCTGAGAATCTCAAGTCGCGTGGATCAGCCGGTTACAAGTGGGTCTGTACTGAGTTTCCTTGGCAATTTAGCAATACTGACTCAGGTGACTCACACAACCCGGATCACTTTAATGAGTGACTCACAATAACCCGGATCGTTAAAAGGAATCGAGTTTGCCAGGCCTAGTACGCATTGTCAAAATAAAAGGTTTCTTGAACATGGTTTTCCAGTGTGTGTTTTTTGTCACACCGAATGCTTGTCATATTTGTTGATGTGAAAAAAAAGTTTGTTGTTTTGGACGTGTATGTGTGGGTGTATGGTCATCACGTGGTAAGGGTCCCAAATGATCAATGGCAGAATTTTTATGAAGTGGAGCAGGCCCTTGGTTGGCCTGAGGGGGTAGGTTCAACTTAGGTTAACGTGTATCATTGTGTAATAAGCAAACATTAAATTATATTTTACCTAAGGTTTGTTACTGAGGTTCCTAGGTGTGTGTTTTTTCTTAGGCAAACGTTTTCTTTTCAAACTTAGGCAGTCTTCATACTTTTGTCTTTTCATACTTTGTTCATAGTTTTTTCTTCGCAAGTGTCAACTTATGTCTGAGATTTTTGTAAATTCATTATATGTTCTTAGTTGTGTTTTCTTAAACAAACTTTTGCTTTTGAAACTTAAGCAGTCTTCAGACTTTTGTCTTTTCATACTTTGTTCATAGTTTTTTCTTCGCTAGTGTCAACTTATGTCTGAGATTTTTTTAAATTCATTAGATGTTCTTAGTTGTGTTTTCTCAAACAAACTTTTCTTTTCAAACTTAGGCAGTCTTCATACTTTTGTCTCTTCATACTTTGTTCATAGTTTTTTCGTCGCTAGTGTCAACTCATGTCTGAGATTTTTATAAATTCATTAGATGTTCTTACTTTATTTTCTTAAACAAACTTTTGCTTTTCAAACTTAGGCAGTCTTCATACTTTTGTATTTTTATACTTTGTTCATAGTTTTTCTTCACTAGTGTCAACTTGTGTCTGAGATTTTTGTAAATTCATTATATGTTCTTACTTGTTTATTTTCTTAAACAAACTTTTGTTTTTCAAACTTAGGCAGTCTTCATACTTTTGTCTTTTCATACTTTGTTCATAGTTTTTCTTCGCTAGTGTCAAATCATGTCTGAGAATTTTGTAAATTCATTAGATGTTCTTAGCTGTGTTTTCTTAAACATACTTTTCTTTTCAAACTTAGGCAGTCTTCATACTTTGGTCTCTTCATACTTTGTTCATAGTTTTTTCGTCGCTAGTGTCAACTCATGTCTGAGATTTTTGTAAATTCATTAGATGTTCTTAGCTGTGTTTTCTTAAACATACTTTTCTTTTCAAACTTAGGCAGTCTTCATACTTCTGTCTTTTCATACTTTGTTCATAGTTTTTCTTCGCTAGTGTCAACTTGTGTCTGAGATTTTTGTAAATTCATTAGATTTTCTTACTTGTTTATTTTCTTAAACAAACTTTTGTTTTTCAAACTTAGGCAGTCTTCATACTTTTGTCTTATCATACTTTGTTCATAGTTTTTCTTCGCTAGTGTCAACTCATGTCTGAGAATTTTGTAAATTCATTAGATGTTCTTACTTTTTTATTTTCTTAAACAAACTTTTGCTTTTCAAACTTAGGCAGTCTTCATACTTTTGTATTTTCATACTTTGTTCATAGTTTTTCTTCGCTAGTGTCAACTTGTGTCTGAGATTTTTGTAAATTCATTAGATTTTCTTACTTGTTTATTTTCTTAAACAAACTTTTGTTTTTCAAACTTAGGCAGTCTTCATACTTTTGTCTTATCATACTTTGTTCATAGTTTTTCTTCGCTAGTGTCAACTCATGTCTGAGAATTTTGTAAATTCATTAGATGTTCTTAGCTGTGTTTTCTTAAACATACTTTTCTTTTCAAACTTAGGCAGTCTTCATACTTCTGTCTTTTCATACTTTGTTCATAGTTTTCTTCGCTAGTGTTAACTCATGTCTGAGATTTTTGTAAATTCATTAGATGTTCTTAGTTGTGTTTTCTTAAAGAAACTTTTGCTTTTCAAACTTAGTCAGTCTTCATACTTTTGTCTCTTCATACTTTGTTCATAGTTTTTTCTTCGCTAGTGTCAACTCATGTCTGAGATTTTGTAAACTCATCAGATGTTCTTAGTTGTATCTGCTCAGACAATATTTTGTTTTCATCAATCGTCTTGTTTTCTTTGTAAGTGACAACATATATCTGTGTATGTTTTTGTGAATACAGTTTGTTTCATTTCTATAGTTTATGTAACATTTTGTCAAACTCTTAAAATTAGTACTAGTTGTTTAAAACAACAGTGCAAAGTATGTTTTAGATTTACTTACTAAATCTTTTACTGCGAAACAGTGAGGATAGCAATATGTTTGAATCTGTAAACTTGTAATACCACCAATAGCACGATGTACATAACAAAGTCTGCAAAATAATAAAGATTGATTAGGTTTTTATTTAGTAAACCTTTTAACATAAAGTGGAGAGTTTGTTGTATGTAACAGCAACACCACAAAAACAAGAGAGGCTACGTTTGTTAAACCACATATAAATTAAGATGCAAATATCTACAACTTGTCAATGTTTGAAATAGTTCAGACATGTAGCCTTTAAAATCGGTACCAATAGATTAAAAACATTGACAAGTTGTAGATGTTTGCATCTTAATTTATATGTGGTTTAACAAACGTAGCCTCTCTTGTTTTGTGGTGTTTCATCGCATCGTTGCTGTTACATACAACAAACTCTCCACTTTATGTTAAAAGGTTTACGAAATAAAAACCTAATCAATCTTTATTATTTTGCAGACTTTGTTATGTACATTGTGCTTGTTAGGGTGTACCAGCGGTGACGGTGTAAAGTCAAAGACAATAGCAGAGTATTTCCAATCCTGGGCTGCGTTCAGCCCCGACAAAACGTTGCACAACGTTTATTAAACTGAAACGGTGATGCATTGAACACCCTGTTGTGATGACGCAAGAGTTGAAACTACGGTAGCTGAGAGGCCATTCTTTGTGTTCTTTTTTAAATGTTTCTGAAGCCTGATGAAATCGTTATAAATGTGTGTTTAATACTGTAAAATACCCTCGATGTTACAGTCACTGACCTTGCCGACCAGAATGAAAGACAACATTCCAACTTGAACCCATTGAGAGAGCTGTCTCTTTACTATCGCGTGGTTTTATACATCTTGCCGCTGATTGGGCTGACATTTCTGACACACCCACCAAACAAGAGAAAACGCTTCTAAAACCTGTTGCATTCCGTTGCACACCGTTTCAAGGAAACATGTCATTCAACCCGGAAACCGTAGCAAAACGTTGCGCACCGGTGTGAGATTGAACGTGCCCCAGGTGTTTTTTTTCGTGCAAAACTTGTGGTTCCCAAGTTAATTGAAAAACATAAACTGACAAAACTAAGCAAGACAATAAAAAAGAAAAATGATATATATATATTTATAGATACATATACAGTACGTGTGTACTTTGACTATGCCAGTGTCTAGGCCCAGAAACACAGCACTTTCACATATAACAAAAAAAACTGCTCTAAATTAGTGATGTTACCAGTGACACAGAAGCTCCGAAGCTTGTATCAAAAAAACGAACCGATTTTCATTGAAGCTTTGTATCGAAGCTTGATTCGTTCTGGCAAAATCACGTGACCAATGACGTCCGAAGCTTCGTTTCACACACACCCACGTGACTGCTTCGTTATCTGATTCAAAGGTTTAAAATTGTGTGATGCGCGGCGCGCCCTCATGGGTTGTATTGGAGTATTGCACGGAATCGATTACTGTATAGTGAGTTTATGAGATATATATATATATATATATATATATATATATATATATATATATATATATATATATATATATATATATATATAGTAGTAAAAAGCCTTTTCTGCACCACTTAATACCATGATATATTTTTAACTGGTTCACACTTTATACTTTTGAGACAAGGTCTATCCTTAATTTGTTATTTTTGTTTGGAGTACCATTTGCATGAAGTGGAACATGCTTTGGTCATGTATTTAATATATAGTTACATTTATTTATGAATCTATCCTTAATTTGTCAATCCATTAAGTTTTGCTTTTATAATTAATTCGTTGTTTGGTTGTGGAACATGTTGTGAAACAGCACTTTCACCAGCAGAGGTCCGCATTGAGCTCTGATTTGAAAACCTTCGAGTAATGAACCTTTTTCCGATACAATTGGATTGAAAGCTTCACCACTTCAAGAAAGCTTCACTTCGCCATCACTACTCTAAATGGCTACCAGAGGCCTTTTATAGAGTTCGGCTACTCCCACTTTTGGAACATACCATGTGGTATTTTATAAAACATCGTATAACTACACAAATACACAAAATATACAGTATTAACGTGTAGCAAATGCGCCAAACTATTGATCAGAAAGTAAATTGCAAACATTGCAAACAGAAAACCATGGGAAATCCTAGTTTTCCAAATTCCCCCTGTGATGTCACTAAAAATGGTAGTGCCCTTCCTACTGGGCAAATGTAAGCCTTTAAAATGGCAGCTTAAGCTGCACATGGGTTTGGCCACTGAGAATTCACACACTAGTGATGGCCAAACGAGGCTTTCTGAACCACTGAGGCTTTCCAGCCCATTGGTTCGCCAAAAGGTTCAGTTACCCGAAGCCTCATGAAACAATGTGCTCTCTAGTGACACCTGCTGTGCAATGCAATGAATCGCACACAAATCTATTCATTTTGGGCAACCAAATTGTCATGGTGTGGGCTTTTGAATAAAGTATACTAAAAATAAATTATTTTACTCTGCTTGTGTTAACCTATGTACACACAACTCACACATACATAACTTTGTGTTCAACTATTCAGTAGTTCTTTGGGTTAGTGATAACAGTGAATGCACCAAATGTAAAGAAATTATTGTGAGTGCACTCCAGTGCTGGCTGGGAATGCAATAGTAGAGTGTTATGGGACTGGGAGTGCAATAATGTAGTGCTTATTGAACTGGGGGTGCAATAGTGCAGTACTTATGGGACTGGAAATGTGGAACAGCAAACTGCAACACAGAAAAGTGTTTACTGGTTTTTATTTAGAAACAAAAGTTTTTTAACAGTATTTGGATGAGGCGGTGTCTGTTTTTAGAAAACAACCTTTCACAGGGCACCAATGAGGCTGGACAACATAAGAAGGTCAGTGCCAGCTTATATAAATTGGAGCTTCTGTTTGTTCCAATATCCCAATGTATCCTCAGTCCTTCTAGGCTATCCCTAATACAGTCTATTCTTATAATAATAATAATAATAACAGCAATATATATATATATATATATATATATATATATATATATATATATATATATATATACAATCATAAACATAAATATATGACCCATAGGTGGCGCTGTCACCAAATTTGGCATGGACCCCAGGTTCATGGTCAACATTAAGTGTACCAAATTTTATTTCAATTGATCAAAGAATGACCGAGCTACAGCTTCAGAACCATTTTTGCGTCAACCTTGTTAAGTTTGCGCATTTATTACTTTTGAACAAAAATAATTATAAAAATTCTGGATCACTCCAAAGATCATCTGTGCCAAATCTCATAAGAATTGAACCACGTTTGAAGAAGGAGTAGCGAAAAAACGAAATACTGTACATTTCAAAATGGCCGCTACTGTAATGGGTGGAGTCTTACTGTAAAGTATCAAATTCAATAAGCGGGATGAGAGCAATCACGTGTACTAAGTACAATTTTTATAGATCAAATGGTTCACCAGTTATAACAGTTTGAACATTGAATTTTTGGACTACTGGTGGCGCTATAGAGTTACTGCTAAAGACCCCATTTTTGGTCACATGACTATTTATGACCACCTCTACAACTGTGCCAAATTTCATCATTTTCCTATGTACGGTTCATAGGGCTGCCATAGACTCCCATTGGGGAAAAATAATAATAATAATAATACTAACAATTACAATAGGTGTCTCAGCACCTTCGGTGCTTGACCCCTAAATATAGCTGTAGACAGCGATACGGGGCCAAGCAACAATGGTCCTGCAACACGCAACGAAGCTGAAAGGACATGCAATTGAAGAATGCAATGTAGCAGATATGTATGGGAACTATCAGCACACAGGACTCAGAGATGAGAATGAACATAATGAAAAAATAAAAATTTTGAAGTATAATATTTATGTGCATGTTGAAAGAAGGACCAATTAGTCCAATGCTGACCTAGAAAACAATTGAACCACTAAAGCATCATACATGTTACACATGAGACTTAAACCAAAAGAGCACAAACAAAATAATACCTGTTAAAATAATAAAGTAAAATACAAATAATGAATTGAAGCTTTTGACTCTAAAGTAAGAGACTTCAATTGCTGCCCTAGCCAGGATTTGAACCCATGATCTCCAGGTGTCATGCCTGTCACTCATCTGGTTGAGCTACAGGGGAGACATACATACAGACAGCTGCTTAAGTTAGATTGCTGAAGTGACAATGTGTATGTTCAAGTTTGGAGAGATTTTTCTCAAGAAGAGAATATTTTTTAAAACCCCTGTAGGTAGTCAAACCTGTTCGAACATTTGACTCTACATGACACAAATTTGTCAACCATTTTGATTGCCGCCGTATGGTGGATTTGAACCCGCAACCTCTGGATTTCATGCCCATCAGGCATTTGGTTGAGCTACTGGGAAGGCATAGATTACCCCATCAAATATTCTCCATAGAAGTTTAGTTGATTAAATGGTTTAAAAGTTATTCCTGTTGACAAATGTATTACTTTTGAACAAAGATAAATATCAAAATTATGTTTGGTCATTTCTATGTGGCTCGGTCCAAAGATAATCTGAGCCAAATTGTGTAACAATTCAACAAACACTGCAAAAGTAGTAGCAAAAAAACTGAATACTGTACTTTTCAAAATGTCCGCTACTGCATATTTGAACTGGTGATGATGCTTGGCCACCAAATTACTGCAAGCCGTGCAGAACATGGAAAACAGACTGGTTAAGAATAATAGGTGAGAATTAACTCAAAACAAAATCTTATTAGTAAAACATAACACATGCATCAGGTGGGATTCGAACCCTCAACCTCTGAGTTTTGATGGATGCATTTAGTAGACTGCACTACACAGGCAGTGTAGCTAGCCAAGGTTTTCAGAGCTGCAAACATTCAAATGGCACAATCAAGGAAGATGCAGACATGACATTGCAGAGCAGAAATAACAAAATTACAATTTATATGAGAATCAGATAGTTTAAGTGAGAACAGTTAAAGTTTAAGTCAAGAAAAACATGTTGTATAGGAATGCACAACATGTTATAATACGGTCATAATAATTTAATATGACAAAGAGACAATGTCACAGGGACAGTCAACTTTGGAGAGGTATTTCTCGGGAATGGCAGAGAATATAAAAAATGTGTTTGGTCATTTCTATGCGGATTGCTCTAAAGTTTATGTGAGCAGAGCCTGGCATAAAATAGACTTAATTTGCAAAAGTAGTAGCGAAAAAACTACTTCACATATGCTATGTAATAAAATATTAACAGAATGTTGGAAACTGACAAATGAGATATCGTTGCAATCGACAGAAACCAGTGAATAAAAATTCACAAAGAAAATGAATATCGGACAAAGTTTTTAGAAGTTATAGGCTGTTTTATATAGTTTATAAACCCTAGGTGGCGCTGTTTTCAGATTTCCCAGGTACCTTCAGGACATCATACCGATGCTCCCTACCGATTTTTGTGCCGATACATTATATCGAATAATAGTTATCACAATATATGACAAAATTCAAAATGGTGGACAGGCGGTTTGGTAATTTCTGGCATAATATATATCGACAGATTTGTCATGAGCCAAGGAATCCATAGACACCAAGAGCATAATTTTCTATCAAACATTTCAAAAGTTATGGGCAAAAATAGCCATTTTTCATATCTCATGACCCATAGGTGGCGCTGTCCTCAAATTTGACATGGTACCCCAGTTCATGGTCCTTATGAAGGGTACCAAGTTTTATTTCAATTGATCAAAGAATGACCGAGATAATGACTCAGAACGAATTTTGGGTCGACATCGATAAATGTACGCATTTATAACTTTTGAACAAAGATAAAAATCTAAATTCTGTTCGGTCATTTCTCTGCACCTCGGTCAAAAGATTATCTGTGCCAAATTGCGTAACAATGCAATGAACGCTGCAAAAGTAGTAGCGAAAAAACAAAATACTGTACTTTTCAAAATGGCCGCTACTGTAATGGGTGGAGTCTTAATGTAAGGTGTTCATTGTAATGAGCGTGAGGAGAGCAATCAGATGTACTAAGTAGAATTTTTGTTGATCAAATTATTCTAGAGTTATAACCATTTGAATATTGAATTTTTGAAGTGTTGGTGGCGCTATAGAGTTAATGCTAGAGACCCCATATTTGGTCACATAACTATTTAGGACCACCCTACAAGTGTGGCAAATTTTTTTCATTTTCCTATGTACGGTTCATAGGGCTGCCATAGACTCCCATTGGGGAAGAAGAAATATAATAATAAATATAGCTGCAAGCAGCGATTCGGGGCCAAGCACCTTTAGCGCAATGAGCACCCAAAGCACAGCAAGCAACATAGAAGGTATCAATAACCCAATGCTCACTGACCACCCAAGGTGCATCAAGAACACAAAGCGCAGCAAGTACCCAAAGCGTTGCAATGACAGAGCAGAACCACCGCAGTGCAGAGCAGCAACAGAAAACATGGCAAAAATAGAACATATGTGAACTACAGACAGGTCAAGAAGAATAGGTGGGAAAGAACAAAACTTTAATAGAAGAAACTAACACCTGCCTCAGGCTGGATTCAAACCCATGAACTCAGGATCTCTATGCATACGACGTAGACAGATGTGCCACTCAGTAGACACAGCTCAAGGAGAAGCAGAAAAGAGCTTACATGCCATAAAAAGAATTCAGAAGTTATAAGCAGTTCTATAAGAACTGTTATAGTTTATAACCCCTAGGTGGCACTATTCTCTGATTTCCTCAGGACATCATGCCGAAGCTCCCTACCGATTTTTGCCCCGATATATATGATACTTCAAAAGTTATAGCAAATTATCACAAATTTCTAAATGGCGGACAGGCGATTCAGTCAAAGCCGGCATAATACATATCAACAGATGCGTCATGAGCCATGGAATCCGTAGACACCACGATCATAATTTTCTGACAAACGATTCAGTAGATATGGGCAAAAATAGCCTTTTTTCATATCTCATGACCCATAGGTGGCACTGTCACCAAATTTGGCATGGACCCACAGTTCATGGTCGACATGAAGTGTTCCAAATTTCATCTCGATTGATCAAAGAATGACCGAGCTACAGCTTCAGAACCATTTGGGCGTCAACCTCGTTAAGTTTGCGCATTTATTACTTTTGAAAAAAGATAAATAATCAAAATTCTGTTCGGTCATTTCTGTGCGGCTCACTCCAAAGATCATCTGTGACAAATTTCATAAGAATTGAACCACATTTGAAGGAGGAGTAGCGAAAAAACGAAATACTGTACATTTCAAAATGGCCGCTACTGTAATGGGTGGAGTCTTAATGTAAAGTATCAAATTCAATAAGCGGGATGAGAGCAATCACATGCACTAAGTAGAATTTTCATAGATCTAATGGATCATGAGTTATAACCATTTGAATATTGAATTTTTGAGATAATGGTGGCGCTATAGAGTTACTGCTAGAGACCCCATTTTTGGCCACATGACTATTTATGACCACCACTACAACTATGCCAAATTTCATCATTTTCCTACATACGCTTCATAGGGCTGCCATAGACTCCCATTGGGGAAGAAGAAAAATTTACTAACAGAAACAATGACCAATATAGCTGCAAGCAGCAACACGGGGTCAAGCACCTTCGGCGCAATGCACACACAGCACAGCAAGCACACAAAGCACAGCAAGTTCACAATGCACAGCAAGCACACAAAGCACAGCAATTACACAAATCACAGCAGGCACATAAAGCACAGCAAGCTCACAAAGCACAGCAAGCACAAAAAGCACAGCAAGCACACAAAGCACAGCAAGCACACAAAGCACAGCAAGCTCACAATGCACAGCAAGCACACAAAGCACAGCAAGCTCACAATGCACAGCAAGCTCACAAAGCACAGCAAGCTCACAAAGCACAGCAAGCTCACAAAGCACAGCAAACTCACAAAGCACAGCAAACTCACAAAGCGCAGCAAGCACACAAAGCAAAGTAATCTCACAAAGCACAGCAAACTCACAAAGCACAGCAAGCACACAAAGCACAGCAAGCTCACAAAGCACAGCAAGCTCACAAAGCACAGCAAACTCACAAAGCAAAGCAAACACACAAAACACAGCAAGCTCACAAAGCACAGCAAGCACCCAAGGCACAGTAAGCACACAAAGAACAGCAAACTCACAAAGCACAGCAAGCACACAAAGCACAGCAAGCTCACAAAGCACAGCAAGCTCACAAATTACAGCAAGCACACAAAGCACAGTAAGCACACAAAGCACAGCAAGCACACAAAGCATAGCAACAAAAAAAGCACTGCAAGCACACAAAGCACAGCAAGCACAGCAAGCTCACAAAGCACAACCAGCACACAAAGCACAGCAAACTCCCAAAGCACAGCAAGCACACAAAGCACACAAAGCACAGAAAGCACAGCAAGAACCACCACAATGCAGAGCAACAACAGCAAACATGGAAAAATAGAACATATTTGAACTACAGACAGGTTGAGAAGAACTGATGAGGAAGAACAAAATACCCGACTCAGGTGGGATTCAAACCCAGGAACTCAGAATCTCAATACATATGAGTAACTTGATGCGCCACTCAGATGACACAGCTCATGAGGCAGCAGAAAAGAGATTAGAAAGCTACAAGGATTAACATATGTCAAATTAGTTTATAAACCCTAGGTGGCGCTGTACTCTGACTTCTCAGGTACCTTCAGGATATCATGTCAAAGCTCCTTATCGATTTTTGCGCAGATATGTCCAATAGTTCAAAAAATATAAGAATTTATGTCAAATTTCAAAATGGCGGACAGGCGGTTCAGTCAAACCTGGCATAATACACATTGACAGATGCGGCATGAGGCAAGGTATCCATAGACAGCAAGTTCATAATTTTCTGACAAACAGTTCAGTAGTTATGGGCAAAAATATCATATTTTTAAATCTCATGACCCATAGGTGGCGCTGTCACCAAATTTGGCATGGACCCCAGGTTCATGGTCAACATTAAGTGTACCAAATTTTATTTCAATTGATCAAAGAATGACCGAGCTACAGCTTCAGAACCATTTTTGCGTCAACCTTGTTAAGTTTGCGCATTTATTACTTTTGAACAAAAATAATTATAAAAATTCTGTTTGGTCATTTCTGTGCGGATCACTCCAAAGATCATCTGTGCCAAATCTCATAAGAATTGAACCACGTTTGAAGAAGGAGTAGCGAAAAAACGAAATACTGTACATTTCAAAATGGCCGCTACTGTAATGGGTGGAGTCTTACTGTAAAGTATCAAATTCAATAAGCGGGATGAGAGCAATCACGTGTACTAAGTAGAATTTTCATAGATCAAATGGTTCACCAGTTATAACAGTTTGAACATTGAATTTTTGGACTACTGGTGGCGCTATAGAGTTACTGCTAAAGACCCCATTTTTGGTCACATGACTATTTATGACCACCTCTACAACTGTGCCAAATTTCATCATTTTCCTATGTACGGTTCATAGGGCTGCCATAGACTCCCATTGGGGAAAAATAATAATAATAATAATAATAATAAATATAGCTGCAAGCAGCGATTCGGGGCCAAGCACCTTTAGCGCAATGAGCACCCAAAGCACAGCAAGCAACATAGAAGGTATCAATAACCCAATGCTCACTGACCACCCAAGGTGCATCAAGAACACAAAGCGCAGCAAGTACCCAAAGCGTTGCAATGACAGAGCAGAACCACCGCAGTGCAGAGCAGCAACAGAAAACATGGCAAAAATAGAACATATGTGAACTACAGACAGGTCAAGAAGAATAGGTGGGAAAGAACAAAACTTTAATAGAAGAAACTAACACCTGCCTCAGGCTGGATTCAAACCCATGAACTCAGGATCTCTATGCGTAGGACTTAGACAGATGTGCCACTCAGTAGACACAGCTCAAGGAGCAGCAGAAAAGAGCTTACATGCCATACAAAGAATTCAGAAGTTATAAGCAGTTCTATAAGAACTGTTATAGTTTATAACCCCTAGGTGGCGCTATTCTCTGATTTCCTCAGGACATCATGCCGAAGCTCCCTACCAATTTTTGCCCCGATGTATCCGATACTTCAAAAGTTATAGCAAATTATCAAAAATTGCAAAATGGCGGACAGACGATTCGGTCAAAGCCGGCATAATACATATCGACAGATGCGGCATGAGCCAAGGAATACGTAGACACCACGATCATAATTTTCTGACAAACGATTCAGTAGATATGGGCAAAAATAGCCTTTTTTCATATCTCATGACCCATAGGTGGCGCTGTCACCAAATTTGGCATGGACCCACAGTTCATGGTCGACATGAAGTGTACCAAATTTCATCTCGATTGATCAAAGAATGACCGAGCTACAGCTTCAGAACCATTTTTCCGTCAATCTCGTTAAGTTCACGCATTAATAACTTTTGAATAAAAAAAAAATCAAAATTCTGTTCAGTCATTTCTATGCGGCTGACTCCAAAGATCACCTGTGCCAAATCTCATAAGAATTGAACCACATTTGAAGGAGGAGTAGCGAAAAAACGAAATACTGTACATTTCAAAATGGCCGCTACTGTAATGGGTGGAGTCTTAATGTAAAGTATCAAATTCAATAAGCGGGATGAGAGCAATCACATGCACTAAGTACAATTTTCATAGATCTAATGGATCATGAGTTATAACCATTTGAATATTGAATTTTTGAGATAATGGTGGCGCTATAGAGTTACTGCTAGAGACCCCATTTTTGGCCACATGACTATTTATGACCACCACTACAACTATGCCAAATTTCATCATTTTCCTACATATGCTTCATAGGGCTGCCATAGACTCCCATTGGGGAAGAAGAAAAATTTACTAACAGAAACAATGACCAATATAGCTGCAAGCAGCGATTCGGGGCCAAGCACCTTTAGCGCAATGAGCACCCAAAGCACAGCAAGCAACATAGAAGGTATCAATAACCCAATGCTCACTGACCACCCAAGGTGCATCAAGAACACAAAGCGCAGCAAGTACCCAAAGCGTTGCAATGACAGAGCAGAACCACCGCAGTGCAGAGCAGCAACAGAAAACATGGCAAAAATAGAACATATGTGAACTACAGACAGGTCAAGAAGAATAGGTGGGAAAGAACAAAACTTTAATAGAAGAAATTAACATCTGCCTCAGGTGGGATTTAAACCCATGAACTCAGGATCTCTATGCATACGACTTAGTGGATGCGCCACTCAGCAGACACAGCTCAAGGGGCAGCAGGAAAGAGATTACAGAAATGCAAGCATTGACATATGCCAATCACCAAAGATGTAGAAATGACACCGCAGAGCAGAAATCACAGAAATACAATGTATATGAGAATCAAAAAGCTCAAGTGAGATTGAAGACAAGAAGAACATTCCGTAGAGTAACGCTATAAAATGTTATATAAAGTAATTAACTATGACAAATAGACAACATCACAGGGACGATCAACTTTACAGAGGTTTTTCTCAAAAAAATTCCTAGGTGCAAGAAAAATCTGTTCAGTCATTTCTGTGCGGATTGCTCCAAACATTATACGAGCAGAACCTGGCATAAAATAAACAAAATTTGTAAAAGGAGTAGCGAAAAAATCATTTACCATATGCCTTACAATAACCCATGAACAGAATGATGGAAAATGACAAACGAGGTATCGTTGCAATCGGCATAAACCAGTGAATACAATTTCACAAAGAAAATTAATATCCGACAAAGTATTCAGAAGTTATGAGCAGTTCTATAAGAACTGTTATAGTTTATAACCCCTAGGTGGCGCTGTATTCTGACTTCCCAGATACATTCAGGACATCATGCCAAAGCTTCCTACCGATTTTTGCGCCAATATATCCAATACTTCAAAAGTTATAACAATTTATGACAAATTTCAAAATGGCGGACAGGCGGTTCGGTCAAACCCGGCATAATACACATCGACAGATGCGGCATGAGGTAAGGAATCCGTAGACACCAATATCATAATTTTCTGACAAACGATTCAGAAGTTATGCGCAAAAATAGCCTTTTTTACTATCTCATGACCCATAGGTGGCGCTGTCACCAAATTTGGCATGGACCCCCAGTTCATGGTCGACATGAAGCGTACCAAATTTCATCTCGATTGATCAAAGAATGACCGAGATACAGCTTCAGAACCAATTTTGCGTCAATCTCGTTAAGTTCACGCATTAATTACTTTTAAATAAAGAAAAATATCAAAATTCTGTTCAGTCATTTCTATGCGGCTCACTCCAAAGATCACATGTGCCAAATCTCATAAGAATTGAACCAAATTTGAAGGAGGAGTAGCGAAAAAACGAAATACTGTACATTTCAAAATGCCCGCTACTGTAATGGGTGGAGTCTTACTGTAAGGTATTAAAAACAATAAGCATGAGGAGAGCAATCACGTGTACTAAGAAGAATTTTCATAGAGCAAATGGATCATGAGTTATAACCATTTGAACATTGAATTTTTGACATGATGGTGGCGCTATAGAGTTACTGCTAGAGACCCCATTTTTGGCCACATTACTATTTATGACCACCACTACAACTGTGCCAAATTTCATCATTTTCCTACATACGGTTCATAGGGCTGCCATAGACTCCCATTGGGGAAGAAGAAAAATTTACTAACAGAAACAATGACCAATATAGCTGCAAGCAGCGATTCGGGGCCAAGCACCTTTAGCGCAATGAGCACCCAAAGCACAGCAAGCAACATAGAAGGTATCAATCACCCAATGCTCACTGACCACCCAAGGTGCATCAAGAACACAAAGCGCAGCAAGTACCCAAAGTGTTGCAATGACAGAGCAGAACCACTGCAGTGCAGAGCAGCAACAGAAAACATGGCAAAAATAGAACATATGTGAACTACAGACAGGTCAAGAAGAATAGGTGGGAAAGAACAAAACTTTAATAGAAGAAATTAACACCTGCCTCAGGTGGGATTCGAACCCATGAACTCAGGATCTCTATGCATACGACTTAGTGGATGCGCCACTCAGCAGACACAGCTCATGGGGCAGCAGGAAAGAGATTACAGAAATGCAAGCATTGACATATGCCAATCACCAAAGATGTAGAAATGACACCGCAGAGCAGAAATCACAGAAATACAATGTATATGAGAATCAAAAAGCTCAAGTGAGATTGAAGACAAGAAGAACATTCCGTAGAGTAACGCTATAAAATGTAATATAAAGTAATTAACTATGACAAATAGACAACATCACAGGGACGATCAACTTTACAGAGGTTTTTCTCAAAAAATTCCTAGGTGCAAGAAAAATCTGTTCAGTCATTTCTGTGCGGATTGCTCCAAACATTATACGAGCAGAACCTGGCATAAAATAAACAAAATTTGTAAAAGGAGTAGCGAAAAAATCATTTACCATATGCCTTACAATAACACATGAACAGAATGATGGAAAATGACAAACGAGGTATCGTTGCAATCGGCATAAACCAGTGAATACAATTTCACAAAGAAAATTAATATCCGTCAAAGTATTCAGAAGTTATGAGCAGTTCTATAAGAACTGTTATAGTTTATAACCCCTAGGTGGCGCTGTATTCTGACTTCCCAGATACAATCAGGACATCATGCCAAAGCTTCCTACCGATTTTTGCGCCAATATATCCAATACTTCAAAAGTTATAACAATTTATGACAAATTTCAAAATGGCGGACAGGCGGTTCGGTCAAACCCGGCATAATAAACATCGACAGATGCGGCATGAGGTAAGGAATCCGTACACACCAAGATCATAATTTTCTGACAAACGATTCAGAAGTTATGCGCAAAAATAGCCTTTTTTACTATCTCATGACCCATAGGTGGCGCTGTCACCAAATTTGGCATGGACCCCCAGTTCATGGTCGACATGAAGCGTACCAAATTTCATCTCGATTGATCAAAGAATGACCGAGATACAGCTTCAGAACCAATTTTGCGTCAATCTCGTTAAGTTCACGCATTAATTACTTTTAAATAAAGAAAAATATCAAAATTCTGTTCAGTCATTTCTATGCGGCTCACTCCAAAGATCACATGTGCCAAATCTCATAAGAATTGAACCAAATTTGAAGGAGGAGTAGCGAAAAAACGAAATACTGTACATTTCAAAATGGCCGCTACTGTAATGGGTGGAGTCTTACTGTAAGGTATTAAAAACAATAAGCATGAGGAGAGCAATCACGTGTACTAAGTAGAATTTTCATAGAGCAAATGGATCATGAGTTATAACCATTTGAACATTGAATTTTTGAGATGATGGTGGCGCTATAGAGTTACTGCTAGAGACCCCATTTTTGGCCACATGACTATTTATGACCACCACTACAACTGTGCCAATTTTCATCATTTTCCTACATACGGTTCATAGGGCTGCCATAGACTCCCATTGGGGAAGATTAAGAAGAATAATAATACTAACAGAAACAATAGGTGCCACAGCACCATAGGTGCTTGGCCCCTAAATATAGCTGCAAGCAGCGATTCGGGGCCAAGCAGATTTAGCGAAATGAGCACCCAAAGCACAGCAAACAACATAGAAGGTATCAATCACCCAATGCGCATTGAGCACCCAATCAAAAACACAAGGCGCAGCAAGTACCCAAAACGTAGCAATCACAGATCAGAACCACTGCAGTGCAGAGCAGCAACAGAAAACATGACAAAAATAGAACATATGTGAACTACAGACAGGTCAGGAAGAATAGGTGGGAAAGAACAAAACTTTAATAGAAGAAATTAACACCTGCCTCAGGCTGGATTCAAACCCATGAACTCAGGATCTCTATGCATACGACTTAACAGATGCGCCACTCAGTAGACACAGCTCAAGGGTCAGCAGAAAAGAGCTTACATGCCAAAGAATTCAGAAGTTATAAGCAATTCGATAAGAACTGTTATAGTTTATAACCCCTAGGTGGCGCTGTACTCTGATTTCCTCAGGACATCATGCCGAAGCTCCCTACCGATGTTTGCGCCGATATATCCGATACTTCAAAAGTTATAGCAAATTATCACAAATTTCAAAATGGCGGACAGACGGTTCGGTCAATCCCGGCATAATACACATCGACAGATGCGGCATGAGCCAAGGAATCCGTAGACACCAAGATCATAATTTTCTGACAAACGATTCAGAAGTTATGCGCAAAAATAGCCTTTTTTCCTATCTCATGACCCATAGGTGGCGCTGTCACCAAATTTGGCATGGACCCCCATTTCATGGTCGACATGAAGCGTACCAAATTTCATCTCGATTGATCAAAGAATGACCGAGATACAGCTTCAGAACCAATTTTGCGTCGATCTCGTTAAGTTCACGCATTAATTACTTTTAAATAAAGAAAAATATCAAAATTCTGTTCAGTCATTTCTATGCGGCTCACTCCAAAGATCACATGTGCCAAATCTCATGAGAATTGAACCAAATTTGAAGGAGGAGTAGCGAAAAAACAAAATACTGTACATTTCAAAATGGCCGCTACTGTAATGGGTGGAGTCTTACTGTAAGGTATTAAAAACAACAAGCATGAGGAGAGCAATCACGTGTACTAAGTAGAATTTTCATAGAGCAAATGGATCATGAGTTATAACCATTTGAACATTGAATTTTTGAGATGATGGTGGCGCTATAGAGTTACTGCTAGAGACCCCATTTTTGGCCAAATGACTATTTATGACCACCACTACAACTGTGCCAAATTTCATCATTTTCCTATATACGGTTCATAGGGCTGCCATAGACTCCCATTGGGGAAGATTAAGAAGAATAATAATACTAACAGAAACAATAGGTGCCACAGCACCATAGGTGCTTGGCCCCTAATAATACTAACAATTACAATAGGTGTCTCAGCACCTTCGGTGCTTGACCCCTAAATATAGCTGCAAGCAGCAATTGCGGGGTCAAGCACCTTCAGCACAATGAGCACCCAAAGCACAGCAAAAACCACACAACGCAGCAAATGCGCAAAGCACAGAAAGCGTGCAATACAGAGCTCGAACCCGAAGCAAAGCAAATGCAGAGCAGAACCACTGCAGTGCGGAGCAACAACAGAAAAGATTTCAAAAATATAACACGTGTGGAAAACCAGACAGGTCGAGAAGAACGTGTTAAAGGGAACACAAAAGGAAATCTCAATAAGTGAAAGTAAGAGCTGGGATTCGAACCCATGACCTCATGTTCCCAAAGCACAGCACTAACCGCATGCGCCACTGAGTAAACGATTAAACCACTGAGTTGGTGTGTCCAAGCTATAGAATACAGCTTTACAGCTATAAACATTGATATCCAGCAATTACCAAAAGTGTAGAAATGACAACAGAGAGCACAAATAACTGAAATACAATGTATAGTATGAAAATCACAAAACTTAAGTGAGAAAAAAGTTAAGACAAAATATCACTGCACATGGGGTTTGAACCCATAACCTCAGAATCTCATGGCATGTGGTTAACCAGATGCGCAACTCAGCTAACACAGCTCAAAGGTCAGCAAAAAACAGCTTAGGTGCTTCAAGGATTGACGTGTGCCAATCAACACAGATGCAGAACTGACAGTGCAGAGCAGAACTATCAGAAATACAATGTATATGGGAATCAAAAAGCTCAAATGAGATTGAAGACAAGAACATCATTCTGTATAGTAATGCTATACAATGTAATATACAGTCACATTAATTTACTATGACAAATAGACAACGTCACAGGCACGGTCAACTTTGGAGTGGTATTTCTAAGAAAGAGAACAGAATATCAAAAATCTGTTCGGTCATTTCTGTGCGGATTGCTCCAAACATTATACGAGCAGTACCTGGCATAAAATAAACAACATTTGTAAAAGGAGTAGCGAAAAAATAATCTACCATATGCTTTACAATAACACATGAACAGAATGTTGGAAAATGACAAACGAGGCATCGTTGCAATCGGCATAAACCAGTGAATACAATTTCACAAAGAAATTAATATCAGACAAAGTATTCAGAAGTTATAAGCAGTTCCATGAGAACTGTTATAGTTTATAACCCCTAGGTGGCGCTGTACTCTGACTTCCCAGGTACCTTCAGGACATCATGTCGAAGCTCCTTACTAATTTTTGCGCGGATATGTCCAATAGTTCAAAAAATATAACAAATTATGTGAAATTTCAAAATGGCGGACAGGCGGTTCGGTCAAACCCGGCATAATACACATCGACAGATGCGGCATGAGGTAAGCAATCCATAGACATCAAGATCATAATTTTCTGACAAACAGTTCAGAAGTTATGGGCAAAAATAGCCTATTTTATTATCTCATACCCATAGGTGGCGCTGTCACCAAATTTGGCATGGACCCCAAGTTCATGGTCCACATGAAGTGTACCAAATTTCATTTCAATTGATCAAAGAATGACTGAGCTACAGCTTCAGAACCATTTTTGCGTCAACCTCGTTAAGTTTGCGCATTTATTACTTTTGAACAAAGATAAATATCAAAATTCTGTTCAGTCATTTCTATGCGGCTTACTCCAAAGATCATCTGTGCCAAATCTCATAAGAATTGAACAACATTTGAAGGAGGAGTAGCGAAAAAATGGAATACTGTACATTTCAAAATGGCCGCTACTGTAATGGGTGGAGTTTTACTCTAAGGTATTAAAATCAACAAGCATGAGGAGAGCAATCACGTGTACTAAGTAGAATTTTCATAGATCAAGCGGATCAGAAGTTATAACCCTTTGAACATTGAATTTTTGAACTGCTGGTGGCGCTATAGAGTTAGTACTAGAGACCCCATTTTTGGTCACATGACTTTTTAAGACCACCACTACAACTGTGCCAAATTTCATCATTTTCCTATGTACGGTTCATAGGGCTGCCATAGACGCCTATGGCTAAGAAGAAGAAGAAGAAGCAGAATAATAATAATAATAAATATAGCTGCAAGCAGCAACACGGGGTCAAGCACCTTCGGCGCAATGCACACACAGCACAGCAAGCACACAAAGCACAGCAAGTTCACAATGCACAGCAAGCACACAAAGCACAGCAATTACACAAATCACAGCAGGCACACAAAGCACAGCAAGCTCACAAAGCACAGCAAGCTCACAAAGCACAGCAAGCACACAAAGCACAGCAAGCTCACAAAGCACAGCAAGCTCACAAAGCACAGCAAACTCACAAAGCACAGCAAGCTCACAATGCACAGCAAGCACACAAAGCACAGCAAGCTCACAATGCACAGCAAGCACACAAAGCACAGCAAGCTCACAAAGCACAGCAAGCTCACAAAGCACAGCAAGCTCACAAAGCACAGCAAGCACACAAAGCACAGCAAGCACGCAAAGCACAGCAAGCACACAAAGCACAGCAAACTCACAAAGCACAGCAAGCTCACAAAGCACAACCAGCACACAAAGCACAGCAAACTCCCAAAGCACAGCAAGCACACAAAGCACACAAAGCACAGAAAGCACAGCAAGAACCCCCACAATGCAGAGCAACAACAGCAAACATGGAAAAATAGAACACATTTGAACTACAGACAGGTTGAGAAGAACTGATGAGGAAGAACAAAATACCTGACTCAGGTGGGTTTCGAACCCAGGAACTCAGAATCTCAATACATATGATTAACTTGATGCGCCACTCAGATGACACAGCTCATGAGGCAGCAGAAAAGAGATTAGAAAGCTACAAGGATTAACATATGTCAAATTAGTTTATAAACCCTAGGTGGCGCTGTACTCTGACTTCTCAGGTACCTTCAGGATATCATGTCAAAGCTCCTTATCAATTTTTGCGCAGATATGTCCAATAGTTCAAAAAATATAACAATTTATGTCAAATTTCAAAATGGCGGACAGGCGGTTCAGTCAAACCTGGCATAATTCACATCAACAGATGCGGCATGAGGTAAGCAATCCATAGACATCAAGATCATAATTTTCTGACAAACAGTTCAGAAGTTATGGGCAAAAATAGCCTATTTTATTATCTCATAACCCATAGGTGGCGCTGTCACCAAATTTGGCATGGACCCCAAGTTCATGGTCCACATGAAGTGTACCAAATTTCATTTCAATTGATCAAAGAATGAATGAGCTACCGCTTCAGAACCATTTTTGCGTCAACCTCGTTAAGTTTGCGCATTTATTACTTTTGAACAAAGATAAATATCAAAATTCTGTTCGGTCATTTCTATGCGGCTCACTCCAAAGATCATCTGTGCCAAATCTCATAAGAATTGAACCACGTTTAAAGAAGGAGTAGCGAAAAAACGAAATACTGTACATTTCAAAATGGCCGCTACTGTAATGGGTGGAGTCTTACTGTATAGTATCAAATTCAATAAGCGGGATGAGAGCAATCACGTGTACTAAGTAGAATTTTCATAGATCAAATGGTTCACCAGTTATAACAGTTTGAACATTGAATTTTTGGACTACTGGTGGCGCTATAGAGTTACTGCTAAAGACCCCATTTTTGGTCACATGACTATTTATGACCACCTCTACAACTGTGCCAAATTTCATCATTTTCCTATGTACGGTTCATAGGGCTGCCATAGACTCCCATTGGGGAAAAATAATAATAATAATAATAATAATACTAACAATAACAATAGGTGTCTCAGCACCTTCGGTGCTTGACCCCTAATAACAATAACAATAGGTGTCTCAGCACCTTCGGTGCTTGACCCCTAAATATAGCTGCAAGCAGCAACACGGGGTCAAGCACCTTCGGCGCAATGCACACACAGCACAGCAAGCACACAAAGCACGGCAAGTTCACAATGCACAGCAAGCACACAAAGCACAGCAATTACACAAATCACAGCAGGCACACAAAGCACAGCAAGCTCACAAAGCACAGCAAGCACAAAAAGCACAGCAAGCACACAAAGCACAGCAAGCACACAAAGCACAGCAAGCTCACAATGCACAGCAAGCACACAAAGCACAGCAAGCTCACAATGCACAGCAAGCACACAAAGCACAGCAATTACACAAAGCACAGCAAGCTCACAAAGCACAGCAAGCACGCAAAGCACAGCAAGCACGCAAAGCACAGCAAGCACACAAAGCACAGTAATCTCACAAAGCACAGCAATTACACAAAGCACAGCAAGCTCACAAAGCACAGCAAGCACACAAAGCACAGCAAGCACGCAAAGCACAGCAAGCACACAAAGCACAGTAATCTCACAAAGCACAGCAAACTCACAAAGCACAGCAAGCACACAAAGCACAGCAAGCTCACAAAGCACAGCAAGCTCACAAAGCACAGCAAACTCACAAAGCGCAGCAAGCACACAAAGCACAGCAAGCTCACAAAGCACAGCAAGCTCACAAAGCACAGCAAACTCACAAAGCACAGCAAGCTCACAATGCACAGCAAGCACACAAAGCACAGCAAGCTCACAATGCACAGCAAGCACACAAAGCACAGCAATTACACAAAGCACAGCAAGCTCACAAAGCACAGCAAGCACACAAAGCACAGCAAGCACGCAAAGCACAGCAAGCACACAAAGCACAGTAATCTCACAAAGCACAGCAAACTCACAAAGCACAGCAAGCACACAAAGCACAGCAAGCTCACAAAGCACAGCAAGCTCACAAAGCACAGCAAACTCACAAAGCATAGCAACAAAAAAAGCACTGCAAGCACAGCAAGCACAGCAAGCTCACAAAGCACAGCAAGCTCACAAAGCACAACCAGCACACAAAGCACAGCAAACTCCCAAAGCACAGCAAGCACACAAAGCACACAAAGCACAGAAAGCACAGCAAGAACCACCACAATGCAGAGCAACAACAGCAAACATGGAAAAATAGAACACATTTGAACTACAGACAGGTTGAGAAGAACTGATGAGGAAGAACAAAATACCTGACTCAGGTGGGATTCAAACCCAGGAACTCAGAATCTCAATACATATGATTAACTTGATGCGCCACTCAGATGACACAGCTCATGAGGCAGCAGAAAAGAGATTAGAAAGCTACAAGGATTAACATATGTCAAATTAGTGTATAAACCCTAGGTGGCGCTGTACTCTGACTTCTCAGGTACCTTCAGGATATCATGTCAAAGCTCCTTATCAATTTTTGCACAGATATGTCCAATAGTTCAAAAAATATAACAATTTATGTCAAATTTCAAAATGGCGGACAGGCGGTTCAGTCAAACCTGGCATAATTCACATCGACAGATGCGGCATGAGGTAAGCAATCCATAGACATCAAGATCATAATTTTCTGACAAACAGTTCAGAAGTTATGGGCAAAAATAGCCTATTTTATTATCTCATAACCCATAGGTGGCGCTGTCACCAAATTTGGCATGGACCCCAAGTTCATGGTCGACATGAAGTGTACCAAATTTCATTTCAATTGATCAAAGAATGACCGAGCTACAGCTTCAGAACCATTTTTGCGTCAACCTTGTTAAGTTTGCGCATTTATTACTTTTGAACAAAGATAAATATCAAAATTCTGTTCGGTCATTTCTATGCGGCTCACTCCAAAGATCATCTGTGCCAAATCTCATAAGAATTGAACCGCATTTGAAGGAGGAGTAGCGAAAAAACGAAATACTGTACATTTCAAAATGGCTGCTACTGTAATGGGTGGAGTCTTACTGTAAAGTATCAAATTCAATAAGCGGGATGAGAGCAATCACGTGTACTAAGTAGAATTTTCTTAGATCAAATGGTTCACCAGTTATAACAGTTTGAACATTGAATTTTTGGACTACTGGTGGCGCTATAGAGTTACTGCTAAAGACCCCATTTTTGGTCACATGACTATTTATGACCACCTCTACAACTGTGCCAAATTTCATCATTTTCCTATGTACGGTTCATAGGGCTGCCATAGATGCCTATGGCTAAGAAACGGCAGAATAATAATAATAATAATACTAACAATTACAATAGGTGTCTCAGCACCTTCGGTGCTTGACCCCTAAATATAGCTGCAAGCAGCGATACGGGGCCAAGCACAATCAGCGCAATGAGCTCCCAAAGCACAGCAAGAAAGATACAACTTATCAATCACTCAGGGCGCATTGAGCACCCAAGGTGCATCAAGAACACAAGGCTCAGCAAAGAACCCAAAGCGTAGCAATGACAGAGCAGAACCACCGCAGTGCAGAGCAGCAACAGATAACATGGCAAAAATAGAACATATGTGAACTACAGACAGGTCAAAAAGAATAGGTGAGAAAGAACAAAACTATAATAGAAGAAATTAACACCTGGCTCAGGTGGGATTCGAACCCACGAACTCAGGATCTCAATGCATACGACTTAACAGATGCGCCACTCAGTAGACACAGCTCAAGGGGCAGCAGAAAAGAGCTTACATGCCATACAAAGAATTCAGAAGTTATAAGCAGTTCTATAAGAACTGTTATAGTTTATACCCCTAGGTGGCGCTGTTCTCTGATTTCTTCAGGACGTCATGCCGAAGCTCCCTACCGATTTTTGCGCCGATATATCCGATACTTCAAAAGTTATAGCAATTTATCACAGATTTCAAAATGGCGGACAGGCGGTTCGGTCAATCCCGGCATAATACATATCGGCAGATGCGGCATGAGCCAAGGAATCCGTAGACACAAATATCATAATTTTCTGACAAACGACTCAGAAGTTATGCGCAAAAATAGCCTTTTTTCCTATCTCATGACCCATAGGTGGCGCTGTCACCAAATTTGGCATGGACCCCCAGTTCATGGTCGACATGAAGCGTACCAAATTTCATCTCGATTGATCAAAGAATGACCGAGATACAGCTTCAGAACCAATTTTGCGTCAATCTCGTTAAGTTCACGCATTAATTACTTTTGAATAAAGAAAAATATCAAAATTCTGTTCAGTCATTTCTATGCGGCTCACTCCAAAGATCACATGTGCCAAATCTCATAAGAATTAAACCAAATTTGAAGGAGGACTAGCGAAAAAACGAAATACTGTACATTTCAAAATGGCCGCTACTGTAATGGGTGGAGTCTTACTGTAAGGAATTAAAAACAATAAGCATGAGGAGAGCAATCACGTGTACTAAGTAGAATTTTCATAGAGCAAATGGATCAGGAGTTATAACCATTTGAACATTGAATTTTTGAGATGATGGTGGCGCTATAGAGTTACTGCTAGAGACCCCATTTTTGGCCACATGACTATTTATGACCACCACTACAACCATGCCAAATTTCATCATTTTCCTACATACGGTTCATAGGGCTGCCTTAGACTCCCATTGGGGTAGATTAAGATTAAGATTAAGATTAAGATTAAGATTAAGATTAAGATTAAGATTAAGAAGAATAATAATACTAACAGAAACAATAGGTGCCACAGCACCATAGGTGCTTGGCCCCTAATAATAATACTAACAATTACAATAGGTGTCTCAGCACCTTCGGTGCTTGACCCCTAAATATAGCTGCAAGCAGCGATACGGGGTCAAGCACCTTCAGCGCAATGAGCACCCAAAGCACAGCAAAAACGGCACGACACAGCAAATGCGCAAAGCGCAGAAAGCGCGCAATACAGAGCCCGAACCCGAAGCAAAGCAAATGCAGAGCAGAACCACTGCAGTGCGGAGCAACAACAGTAAAGATGGCAAAAATATAACACGTGTGGAAAACCAGACAGGTCGAGAAGAACGTGTTAAAGGGAACACAAAGGAAATCTCAATAAGTGAAAGTAAGAGCTGGGATTCGAACCCATGCCCTCAGGTTCCCAAAGCAAGGCACTAACCGCATGAGCCACTGAGTAAACGATTAAACCACTCAGTTGGTGTGTCCAAGCTATAGAATAGAGATTTAGAGCTGTAAACATTGATATCCAGCAATTACCAAACGTGCAGAAATGACAACAGAGAGCACAAATAACTGAAATACAATGTATTGTATGAAAATCACAAAACTTAAGTGAGAAAAAAAGTTAAGACAAAAACCACTGCACATGGGATTCGAACCCATGAACTCAGGTTCCCAAAGCACAGCAGTTACCGCATGCGCCACTGAGTAAACGATTAAACCACTCAGTTGGTGTGTCCAAGCTATAGAATAGAGATTTAGAGCTGTAAACATTGATATCCAGCAATTACCAAACGTGCAGAAATGACAACAGAGAGCACAAATAACTGAAATACAATGTATTGTATGAAAATCACAAAACTTAAGTGAGAAAAAAAGTTAAGACAAAAACCACTGCACATGGGATTCGAACCCATGAACTCAGGTTCCCAAAGCTCAGCAGTTACCGCATGCGCCACTGAGTAAACAATTTAACCACTGAGTTGGTGTGTCCAAGCTATAGAATAGAGATTTAGAGCTGTAAACATTGATATCCAGCAATTACCAAACGTGCAGAAATGACAACAGAGAGCACAAATAACTGAAATACAATGTATTGTATGAAAAGCACAAAACTTAAGTGAGAAAAAAAGTTAAGACAAAAACCACTGCACATGGGATTCGAACCCATGAACTCAGGTTCCCAAAGCACAGCAGTTACCGCATGCCCCACTGAGTAAACGATTTAACCACTGAGTTGGTGTGTCCAAGCTATAGAATAGAGATTTAGAGCTGTAAACATTGATATCCAGCAATTACCAAACGTGCAGAAATGACAACAGAGAGCACAAATAACTGAAATACAATGTATAGTATGAAAATCACAAAACTTAAGTGAGAAAAAAGTTAAGACAGAATATCACAGCCCATGGGATTCAAACCCATGACCTCAGAATCTCATGGCACGTGGTTAACCAGATGCGCAACTCAGTTAACACAGCTCAAAGGGCAGCAAAAAACAGCTTAGGTGCTGCAAGGATTGACATATGCCAATCAACACAGATGCAGAACTGACAGTGCAGAGCAGAACTAACAGAAATACAATGTATATGAGAATCAAAAAGCTCAAGTGAGATTGAAGACAAGAAGATCATTCTGTATAGTAATGCTATACAATGTAATATACAGTCACATTAATTTACTATGACAAATAGACAACGTCACAGGCACGGTCAACTTTGGAGTGGTATTTCTAAGAAAAAGAAAACAGAATATCAAAAATCTGTTCAGTCATTTCTGTGCGGATTGCTCCAAACATTATACGAGCAGTACCTGGCATAAAATAAACAAAATTTGTAAAAAGAGTAGCGAAAAAATCATCTACCATATGCTTTACAATAACACATGAACAGAATGTTGGAAAATGACAAACGAGGTATCGTTGCAATCGGCATAAACCAGTGAATACAATTTCACAAAGAAATTAATATCAGACAAAGTATTCAGAAATTATAAGCAGTTCCATAAGAACTGTTATAGTTTATAACCCCTAGGTGGCGCTATACTCTGACTTCCAAAGTACCTTCAAGACATCATGCTGAATCTCCCTACTGATTTTTGCACGGATATGTCCAATAGTTTAAAAGATATAACAATTTATGACAAATTTCAAAATGTCGGACAGATGTGTGTGGTCAAACCCGGCATAATACACATCGACAGATGCGGCATGAGGTAAGCAATCCATAGACATCAAGATCATAATTTTCTGACAAACAGTTCAGAAGTTATGGGCAAAAATAGCCTATTTTATTATCTCATGACCCATAGGTGGCGCTGTCACCAAATTTGGCATGGACCCCAAGTTCATGGTCCACATGAAGTGTACCAAATTTCATTTCAATTGATCAAAGAATGACTGAGCTACAGCTTCAGAACCATTTTTGCGTCAACCTCGTTAAGTTTGCGCATTTATTACTTTTGAACAAAGATAAATATCAAAATTCTGTTCAGTCATTTCTATGCGGCTCACTCCAAAGATCATCTGTGCCAAATCTCATAAGAATTGAACAACATTTGAAGGAGGAGTAGCGAAAAAATGGAATACTGTACATTTCAAAATGGCCGCTACTGTAATGGGTGGAGTTTTACTGTAAGGTATTAAAAGCAACAAGCATGAGGAGAGCAATCACGTGTACTAAGTAGAATTTTCATAGATCAAGCAGATCAGAAGTTATAACCCTTTGAACATTGAATTTTTGCACTGCTGGTGGCGCTATAGAGTTAGTACTAGAGACCCCATTTTTGGTCACATGACTTTTTAAGACCACCACTACAACTGTGCCAAATTTCATCATTTTCCTATGTACGGTTCATAGGGCTGCCATAGACGCCTATGGCTAAGAAGAAGAAGAAGAAGCAGAATAATAATAATAAATATAGCTGCAAGCAGCAACACGGGGTCAAGCACCTTCGGCGCAATGCACACAAAGCATAGCAAGCTCACAAAGCACAGCAAGCACACAAAGCACAGCAAGCTCACAAAGCACTTCAAGCTGACAAAGCACAACCAGCACAAAGCACAGCAAACTCCCAAAGCACAGCAAGCACAAAAAGCACAGCAAGAACCACCACAATGCAGAGCAACCACAGCAAACATGGAAAAATAGAACACATGTGAACTACAGACAGGTTGAGAAGAATTGATGAGAAAGAACAAAACATTAATAGAAAAACCTTATACATGACTGAGGTGGGATTTGAACCCAAGAACTAAGAATCTCAATGTATGTTGTTTCCTAGATGCGCCACTCAGTTGACACAGCTCATAGGGCAGCAGAAAAGAGATTAGAGAGCTACAAGGATTAACAAATGTCAAATTAGTTTATAAACCCTAGGTGGCGCTGTACTCTGACTTCTCAGGTACCTTCAGGATATCATGTCAAAGCTCCTTACCAATTTTTGTGCGGATATGTCCAATAGTTCAAAAAATATAACAATTTATGTCAAATTTCTAAATGGCGGACAGGCGGTTCAGTCAAACCTGGCATAATACACATTGACAGATGTGGCATGAGGCAAGGAATCCATAGACACCAAGTTCATAATTTTCTGAGAAACAGTTCAGTAGTTATGGGCAAAAAGAGCCTTTTTTATATCTCATGACCCATAGGTGGCGCTATCACCAAATTTGGCATGAACCCCAAGTTCATGGTCCACATGAAGTGTACCAAATTTCATTTCAATTGATCAAAGAATGACCGAGCTACAGCTTCAGAACCAATTTTGCGTCAATCTCGTTAAGTTCACGCATTTATTACTTTTGAACAAAGAAAAATATAAAAATTCTGTTCAGTCATTTCTATGCGGCTCACTCCAAAGATCACCTGTGCCAAATCTCATAAGAATTGAACCAAATTTGGAGGAGGAGTAGCAAAAAATCGAAATACTGTACATTTCAAAATGGACGCTACTGTAATGGGTGGAGTCTTACTGTAAAATATCAAATTTAATAAGCGAAATGAGAGCAATCACATGTACTAAATAGAATTTTCATAGATCTAATGGATCACGAGTTATAACCATTTGAATATTGAATTTTTGAGATGATGGTGGCGCTATAGAGTTACTGCTAGAGACCCCATTTTTGGCCAAATGACTATTTATGACCACCACTACAAATGTGCCAAATTTCATCATTTTCCTACATACGGTTCATAGGGCTGCCATAGACTCCCATTGGGGAAGAAGAAAAATTTACTAACAGAAACAATGACCAATATAGCTGCAAGCAGCAACACGGGGTCAAGCACCTTCGGCGCAATGCACACACAGCACAGCAAGCACACAAAGCACAGCAAGTTCACAATGCACAGCAAGCACACAAATCACAGCAGGCACACAAAGCACAGCAAGCTCACAATGCACAGCAAGCTCACAATGCACAGCAAGCACACAAAGCACAGCAATTACACAAAGCACAGCAAGCTCACAAAGCACAGCAAGCACACAAAGCACAGCAAGCAAGCACGCAAAGCACAGCAAGCAAGCACACAAAGCACAGCAATCTCACAAAGCACAGCAAACTCACAAAGCACAGCAAGCACACAACGCACAGCAAGCTCACAAAGCACAGCAAGTTCACAAAGCACAGCAAACTCACAAAGCAAAGCAAACACACAAAACACAGCAAGCTCACAAAGCACAGCAAGCACCCAAGGCACAGTAAGCACACAAAGAACAGCAAACTCACAAAGCACAGCAAGCACACAAAGCACAGCAAGCTCACAAAGCACAGCAAGCTCACAAAGCACAGCAAGCTCACAAAGCACAGCAAGCTCACAAAGCACAGCAAGCACACAAAGCACAGTAAGCACACAAAGCACAGCAAGCACACAAAGCATAGCAACAAAAAAGCACTGCAAGCACACAAAGCACAGCAAGCACAGCAAACTCACAAAGCACAGCAAACTCACAAAGCACAGCAAGCTCACAAAGCACAACCAGCACACAAAGCACAGCAAACTCCCAAAGCACAGCAAGCACACAAAGCACAGAAAGCACAGCAAGAACCCCCACAATGCAGAGCAACAACAGCAAACATGGAAAAATAGAACACATTTGAACTACAGACAGGTTGAGAAGAACTGATGAGGAAGAACAAAATACCTGACTCAGGTGGGTTTCGAACCCAGGAACTCAGAATCTCAATACATATGATTAACTTGATGCGCCACTCAGATGACACAGCTCATGAGGCAGCAGAAAAGAGATTAGAAAGCTACAAGGATTAACATATGTCAAATTAGTTTATAAACCCTAGGTGGCGCTGTACTCTGACTTCTCAGGTACCTTCAGGATATCATGTCAAAGCTCCTTATCAATTTTTGCGCAGATATGTCCAATAGTTCAAAAAATATAACAATTTATGTCAAATTTCAAAATGGCGGACAGGCGGTTCAGTCAAACCTGGCATAATTCACATCAACAGATGCGGCATGAGGTAAGCAATCCATAGACGTCAAGATCATCATTTTCTGACAAACAGTTCAGAAGTTATGGGCAAAAATAGCCTATTTTATTATCTCATAACCCATAGGTGGCGCTGTCACCAAATTTGGCATGGACCCCAAGTTCATGGTCCACATGAAGTGTACCAAATTTCATTTCAATTGATCAAAGAATGACTGAGCTACCGCTTCAGAACCATTTTTGCATCAACCTCGTTAAGTTTGTGCATTTATTACTTTTGAACAAAGATAAATATCAAAATTCTGTTCGGTCATTTCTATGCGGCTAACTCCAAAGATCATCTGTGCCAAATCTCATAAGAATTGAACCACGTTTGAAGAAGGAGTAGCGAAAAAACGAAATACTGTACATTTCAAAATGGCCGCTACTGTAATGGGTGGAGTCTTACTGTAAAGTATCAAATTCAATAAGCGGGATGAGAGCAATCACGTGTACTAAGTAGAATTTTCATAGATCAAATGGTTCACCAGTTATAACAGTTTGAACATTGAATTTTTGGACTACTGGTGGCGCTATAGAGTTACTGCTAAAGACCCCATTTTTGGTCACATGACTATTTATGACCACCTCTATAACTGTGCCAAATTTCATCATTTTCCTATGTACGGTTCATAGGGCTGCCATAGACTCCCATTGGGGAAAAATAATAATAATAATAATAAATATAGCTGCAAGCAGCAACACGGGGTCAAGCACCTTCGGCGCAATGCACACACAGCACAGCAAGCACACAAAGCACGGCAAGTTCACAATGCACAGCAAGCACACAAAGCACAGCAATTACACAAATCACAGCAGGCACACAAAGCACAGCAAGCTCACAAAGCACAGCAAGCACAAAAAGCACAGCAAGCACACAAAGCACAGCAAGCACACAAAGCACAGCAAGCTCACAATGCACAGCAAGCACACAAAGCACAGCAAGCTCACAATGCACAGCAAGCACACAAAGCACAGCAATTACACAAAGCACAGCAAGCTCACAAAGCACAGCAAGCACGCAAAGCACAGCAAGCACGCAAAGCACAGCAAGCACACAAAGCACAGTAATCTCACAAAGCACAGCAATTACACAAAGCACAGCAAGCTCACAAAGCACAGCAAGCACACAAAGCACAGCAAGCACGCAAAGCACAGCAAGCACACAAAGCACAGTAATCTCACAAAGCACAGCAAACTCACAAAGCACAGCAAGCACACAAAGCACAGCAAGCTCACAAAGCACAGCAAGCTCACAAAGCACAGCAAACTCACAAAGCGCAGCAAGCACACAAAGCACAGCAAGCTCACAAAGCACAGCAAGCTCACAAAGCACAGCAAACTCACAAAGCACAGCAAGCTCACAATGCACAGCAAGCACACAAAGCACAGCAAGCTCACAATGCACAGCAAGCACACAAAGCACAGCAATTACACAAAGCACAGCAAGCTCACAAAGCACAGCAAGCACACAAAGCACAGCAAGCACGCAAAGCACAGCAAGCACACAAAGCACAGTAATCTCACAAAGCACAGCAAACTCACAAAGCACAGCAAGCACACAAAGCACAGCAAGCTCACAAAGCACAGCAAGCTCACAAAGCACAGCAAACTCACAAAGCGCAGCAAGCACACAAAGCACAGCAAGCTCACAAAGCACAGCAAACTCACAAAGCACAGCAAGCTCACAAAGCACAGCAAGCACACAAAGCACAGTAAGCACACAAAGCACAGCAAGCACACAAAGCATAGCAACAAAAAAAGCACTGCAAGCACAGCAAGCTCACAAAGCACAGCAAGCTCACAAAGCACAACCAGCACACAAAGCACAGCAACCTCCCAAAGCACAGCAAGCACACAAAGCACAGAAAGCACAGCAAGAACCACCACAATGCAGAGCAACAACAGCAAACATGGAAAAATAGAACACATTTGAACTACAGACAGGTTGAGAAGAACTGATGAGGAAGAACAAAATACCTGACTCAGGTGGGATTCAAACCCAGAAACTCAGAATCTCAATACATATGATTAACTTGATGCGCCACTCAGATGACACAGCTCATGAGGCAGCAGAAAAGAGATTAGAAAGCTACAAGGATTAACATATGTCAAATTAGTGTATAAACCCTAGGTGGCGCTGTACTCTGACTTCTCAGGTACCTTCAGGATATCATGTCAAAGCTCCTTATCAATTTTTGCACAGATATGTCCAATAGTTCAAAAAATATAACAATTTATGTCAAATTTCAAAATGGCGGACAGGCGGTTCAGTCAAACCTGGCATAATTCACATCGACAGATGCGGCATGAGGTAAGCAATCCATAGACATCAAGATCATAATTTTCTGACAAACAGTTCAGAAGTTATGGGCAAAAATAGCCTATTTTATTATCTCATAACCCATAGGTGGCGCTGTCACCAAATTTGGCATGGACCCCAAGTTCATGGTCGACATGAAGTGTACCAAATTTCATTTCAATTGATCAAAGAATGACCGAGCTACAGCTTCAGAACCATTTTTGCATCAACCTTGTTAAGTTTGCGCATTTATTACTTTTGAACAAAGATAAATATCAAAATTCTGTTCGGTCATTTCTATGCGGCTCACTCCAAAGATCATCTGTGCCAAATCTCATAAGAATTGAACCGCATTTGAAGGAGGAGTAGCGAAAAAACGAAATACTGTACATTTCAAAATGGCTGCTACTGTAATGGGTGGAGTCTTACTGTAAAGTATCAAATTCAATAAGCGGGATGAGAGCAATCACGTGTACTAAGTAGAATTTTCATAGATCAAATGGTTCACCAGTTATAACAGTTTGAACATTGAATTTTTGGACTACTGGTGGCGCTATAGAGTTACTGCTAAAGACCCCATTTTTGGTCACATGACTATTTATGACCACCTCTACAACTGTGCCAAATTTCATCATTTTCCTATGTACGGTTCATAGGGCTGCCATAGACTCCCATTGGGGAAAAATAATAATAATAATAATAATAATAATAATAATACTAACAATTACAATAGGTGTCTCAGCACCTTCGGTGCTTGACCCCTAATAATAATAATAATAATAATAATACTAACAATTACAATAGGTGTCTCAGCACCTTCGGTGCTTGACCCCTAATAATACTAACAATTACAATAGGTGTCTCAGCACCTTCGGTGCTTGACCCCTAAATATAGCTGCAAGCAGCAACACGGGGTCAAGCACCTTCGGCGCAATGCACACACAGCACAGCAAGCACACACAGCACAGCAAGCACACAAAGCACAGCAAGCACACAAAGCACAGCAATTACACAAATCACAGCAGGCACACAAAGCACAGCAAGCACACAAAGCACAGCAAGCACACAAAGCACAGCAAGCACACAAAGCACAGCAAGCACACAAAGCACAGCAAGCTCACAATGCACAGCAAGCACACAAAGCACAGCAAGCTCACAATGCACAGCAAGCACACAAAGCACAGCAATTACACAAAGCACAGCAAGCTCACAAAGCACAGCAAGCACACAAAGCACCGCAAGCACACAAAGCACAGCAAGCACACAAAGCACAGCAAGCTCACAATGCACAGCAAGCACACAAAGCACAGCAAGCTCACAATGCACAGCAAGCACACAAAGCACAGCAATTACACAAAGCACAGCAAACTCACAAAGCACAGCAAGCACACAAAGCACAGCAAGCTCACAAAGCACAGCAAGCTCACAAAGCACAGCAAACTCACAAAGCAAAGCAAACACACAAAACACAGCAAGCTCACAAAGCACAGCAAGCACCCAAGGCACAGTAAGCACACAAACAACAGCAAACTCACAAACAACAGCAAACTCACAAAGCACAGCAAGCTCACAAAGCACAGCAAGCTCACAAAGCACAGCAAGCTCACAAAGCACAGCAAGCTCACAAAGCACAGCAAGCTCACAAAGCACAGCAAGCACACAAAGCACAGTAAGCACACAAAGCACAGCAAGCACACAAAGCATAGCAACAAAAAAGCACTGCAAGCACACAAAGCACAGCAAGCACAGCAAACTCACAAAGCACAGCAATCTCACAAAGCACAACCAGCACACAAAGCACAGCAAACTCCCAAAGCACAGCAAGCACACAAAGCACAGAAAGCACAGCAAGAACCCCCACAATGCAGAGCAACAACAGCAAACATGGAAAAATAGAACACATTTGAACTACAGACAGGTTGAGAAGAACTGATGAGGAAGAACAAAATACCTGACTCAGGTGGGATTCAAACCCAGGAACTCAGAGTCTCAATACATATGATTATCTTGATGCGCCACTCAGATGACACAGCTCATGAGGTAGCAGAAAAAAGATTAGAAAGCTACAAGGATTAACATATGTCAAATTAGTTTATAAACCCTAGGTGGCGCTGTACTCTGACTTCTCAGGTACCTTCAGGATATCATGTCAAAGCTCCTTATCAATTTTTGCGCAGATATGTCCAATAGTTCAAAAAATATAACAATTTATGTCAAATTTCAAAATGGCGGACAGGCGGTTCAGTCAAACCTGGCATAATACACATTGACAGATGCGGCATGAGGCAAGGTATCCATAGACAGCAAGTTCATAATTTTCTGACAAACAGTTCAGTAGTTATGGGCAAAAATATAATTTTTTTAAATCTCATGACCCATAGGTGGCGCTGTCACCAAATTTGGCATGGACCCCAGGTTCATGGTCAACATTAAGTGTACCAAATTTTATTTAAATTGATCAAAGAATGACCGAGCTACAGCTTCAGAACCATTTTTGCGACAACCTTGTTAAGTTTGTGCATTTATTACTTTTGAACAAAAATAATTATAAAAATTCTATTCGGTCATTTCTGTGCGGATCACTCCAAAGATCATCTGTGCCAAATCTCATAAAAATTGAACCACGTTTGAAGAAGGAGTAGCGAAAAAACGAAATACTGTACATTTCAAAATGGCCGCTACTGTAATGGGTGGAGTCTTACTGTAAAGTATCAAATTCAATAAGCGGGATGAGAGCAATCACGTGTACTAAGTAGAATTTTCATAGATCAAATGGTTCACCAGTTATAACAGTTTGAACATTGAATTTTTGGACTACTGGTGGCGCTATAGAGTTACTGCTAAAGACCCCATTTTTGGTCACATGACTATTTATGACCACCTCTACAACTGTGCCAAATTTCATCATTTTCCTATGTACGGTTCATAGGGCTGCCATAGACTCCCATTGGGGAAAAATAATAATAATAATAATAAATATAGCTGCAAGCAGCAACACGGGGTCAAGCACCTTCGGCGCAATGCACACACAGCACAGCAAGCACACAAAGCACAGCAAGTTCACAATGCACAGCAAGCACACAAAGCACAGCAATTACACAAATCACAGCAGGCACACAAAGCACAGCAAGCTCACAAAGCACAGCAAGCACACAAAGCACAGCAAGCACACAAAGCACAGCAAGCACACAAAGCACAGCAAGCTCACAATGCACAGCAAGCACACAAAGCACAGCAAGCTCACAATGCACAGCAAGCACACAAAGCACAGCAATTACACAAAGCACAGCAAGCTCACAAAGCACAGCAAGCACACAAAGCACAGCAAGCATGCAAAGCACAGCAAGCACACAAAGCAGAGTAATCTCACAAAGCACAGCAAACTCACAAAGCACAGCAAGCACACAAAGCACAGCAAGCTCACAAAGCACAGCAAGCTCACAAAGCACAGCAAACTCACAAAGCACAGCAAGCACACAAAGCACAGCAAGCTCACAAAGCACAGCAAGCTCACAAAGCACAGCAAACTCACAAAGCACAGCAAGCTCACAAAGCACAGCAAGCTCACAAAGCACAGCAAGCACACAAAGCACACAAAGCACAGCAAGCACACAAAGCATAGCAACAAAAAAGCACTGCAAGCACACAAAGCACAGCAAGCACAGCAAGCTCACAAAGCACAGCAAGCTCACAAAGCACAACCAGCACACAAAGCACAGCAAACTCCCAAAGCACAGCAAGCACACAAAGCACACAAAGAACAGAAAGCACAGCAAGAACCACCACAATGCAGAGCAACAACAGCAAACATGGAAAAATAGAACACATTTGAACTACAGACAGGTTGAGAAGAACTGATGAGGAAGAACAAAATACCTGACTCAGGTGGGATTCAAACCCAGGAACTCAGAATCTCAATACATATGACTAACTTGATGCGCCACTCAGATGACACAGCTCATGAGGCAGCAGAAAAGAGATTAGAAAGCTACAAGGATTAACATATGTCAAATTAGTTTATAAACCCTAGGTGGCGCTGTATTCTGACTTCTCAGGTACCTTCAGGATATCATGTCAAAGCTCCTTATCAATTTTTGCGCAGATATGTCCAATAGTTCAAAAAATATAACAATTTATGTCAAATTTCAAAATGGCGGACAGGCGGTTCTGTCAAACCTGGCATAATACACATTGACAGATGCGGCATGAGGCAAGGTATCCATAGACAGCAAGTTCATAATTTTCTGACAAACAGTTCAGTAGTTATGGGCAAAAATATCATTTTTTTAAATCTCATGACCCATAGGTGGCGCTGTCACCAAATTTGGCATGGACCCCAGGTTCATGGTCAACATTAAGTGTACCAAATTTTATTTCAATTGATCAAAGAATGACCGAGCTACAGCTTCAGAACCATTTTTGCGTCAACCTTGTTAAGTTTGCGCATTTATTACTTTTGAACAAAAATAATTATAAAAATTCTGTTCGGTCATTTCTGTGCGGATCACTCCAAAGATCATCTGTGCCAAATCTCATAAGAATTGAACCACGTTTGAAGAAGGAGTAGCGAAAAAACGAAATACTGTACATTTCAAAATGGCCACTACTGTAATGGGTGGAGTCTTACTGTAAAGTATCAAATTCAATAAGCGGGATGAGAGCAATCACGTGTACTAAGTAGAATTTTCATAGATCAAATGGTTCACCAGTTATAACAGTTTGAACATTGAATTTTTGGACTACTGGTGGCGCTATAGAGTTACTGCTAAAGACCCCATTTTTGGTCACATGACTATTTATGACCACCTCTACAACTGTGCCAAATTTCATCATTTTCCTATGTACGGTTCATAGGGCTGCCATTGACTCCCATTGGGGAAAAATAATAATAATAATAATAAATATAGCTGCAAGCAGCGATTCGGGGCCAAGCACCTTTAGCGCAATGAGCACCCAAAGCACAGCAAGCAACATAGAAGGTATCAATAACCCAATGCTCACTGACCACCCAAGGTGCATCAAGAACACAAAGCGCAGCAAGTACCCAAAGCGTTGCAATGACAGAGCAGAACCACCGCAGTGCAGAGCAGCAACAGAAAACATGGCAAAAATAGAACATATGTGAACTACAGACAGGTCAAGAAGAATAGGTGGGAAAGAACAAAACTTTAATAGAAGAAATTAACACCTGCCTCTGGCTGGATTCAAACCCATGAACTCAGGATCTCTATACATACGACTTAGACAGATGTGCCACTCAGTAGACACAGCTCAAGGGTCAGCAGAAAAGAGCTTACATGCCAAAGAATTCAGAAGTTATAAGCAATTCGATAAGAACTGTTATAGTTTATAACCCCTAGGTGGCGCTGTACTCTGATTTCCTCAGGACATCATGCCGAAGCTCCCTACCGATGTTTGCGCCGATATATCCGATACTTCAAAAGTTATAGCAAATTATCACAAATTTCAAAATGGCGGACAGACGGTTCGGTCAATCCCGGCATAATACACATCGACAGATGCGGCATGAGCCAAGGAATCCGTAGACACCAAGATCATAATTTTCTGACAAACGATTCAGAAGTTATGCGCAAAAATAGCCTTTTTTCCTATCTCATGACCTATAGGTGGCGCTGTCACCAAATTTGGCATGGACCCCCAGTTCATGGTCGACATGAAGCGTACCAAATTTCATCTCGATTGATCAAAGAATGACCGAGATACAGCTTCAGAACCAATTTTGCGTCAATCTCGTTAAGTTCACGCATTAATTACTTTTAAATAAAGAAAAATATCAAAATTCTGTTCAGTCATTTCTATGCGGCTCACTCCAAAGATCACATGTGACAAATCTCATAAGAATTGAACCAAATTTGAAGGAGGAGTAGCGAAAAAACGAAATACTGTACATTTCAAAATGGCCGCTACTGTAATGGGTGGAGTCTTACTGTAAGGTATTAAAAACAATAAGCATGAGGAGAGCAATCACGTGTACTAAGTAGAATTTTCATAGAGCAAATGGATCATGAGTTATAACCATTTGAACATTGAATTTTTGAGATGATGGTGGCGCTATAGAGTCACTGCTAGAGACCCCATTTTTGGCCAAATGACTATTTATGACCACCACTACAACTGTGCCAAATTTCATCATTTTCCTATATACGGTTCATAGGGCTGCCATAGACTCCCATTGGGGAAGATTAAGAAGAATAATAATACTAACAGAAACAATAGGTGCCACAGCACCATAGGTGCTTGGCCCCTAAATATAGCTGCAAGCAGCGATACGGGGTCAAGCACCTTCAGCGCAATGAGCACCCAAAGCACAGCAAAAACGGCACGACGCAGCAAATGCGCAAAGCGCAGAAAGCGCGCAATACAGAGCCCGAACCCGAAGCAAAGCAAATGCAGAGCAGAACCACTGCAGTGCGGAGCAACAACAGTAAAGATGGCAAAAATATAATATCAGACAAAGTATTCAGAAGTTATAAGCAGTTCCATAAGAACTGTTATAGTTTATAACCCCTAGGTGGCGCTGTACTCTGACTTCCCAGGTACCTTCAGGACATCATGTCGAAGCTCCTTACTAATTTTTGCGCGGATATGTCCAATATTTCCAAAAATATAACAAATTATGTGAAATTTCAAAATGGCGGACAGGCGGTTCGGTCAAACCCGGCATAATACACATCGACAGATGCGGCATGAGGTAAGCAATCCATAGACATCAAGATCATAATTTTCTGACAAACAGTTCAGAAGTTATGGGCAAAAAAGCCTATTTTATTATCTCATGACCCATAGGTGGCGCTGTCACCAAATTTGGCATGGACCCCAAGTTCATGGTCCACATGAAGTGTACCAAATTTCATTTCAATTGATCAAAGAATGACTGAGCTACAGCTTCAGAACCATTTTTGCGTCAACCTCGTTAAGTTTGCGCATTTATTACTTTTGAACAAAGATAAATATCAAAATTCTGTTCAGTCATTTCTATGCGGCTTACTCCAAAGATCATCTGTGCCAAATCTCATAAGAATTGAACAACATTTGAAGGAGGAGTAGCGAAAAAATGGAATACTGTACATTTCAAAATGGCCGCTACTGTAATGGGTGGAGTTTTACTGTAAGGTATTAAAAGCAACAAGCATGAGAAGAGCAATCACGTGTACTAAGTAGAATTTTCATAGATCAAGCGGATCAGAAGTTATAACCCTTTAAACATTGAATTTTTGCACTGCTGGTGGCGCTATAGAGTTAGTACTAGAGACCACATTTTTGGTCACATGACTTTTTAAGACCACCACTACAACTGTGCCAAATTTCATCATTTTCCTATGTACGGTTCATAGGGCTGCCATAGACGCCTATGGCTAAGAAGAAGAAGCAGAATAATAATAATAATAAATATAGCTGCAAGCAGCAACACGGGGTCAAGCACCTTCGGCGCAATGCACACTCAGCACAGCAAGCACACAAAGCACAGCAAGTTCACAATGCACAGCAAGCACACAAAGCACAGCAATTACACAAATCACAGCAGGCACACAAAGCACAGCAAGCTCACAAAGCACAGCAAGCACACAAAGCACAGCAAGCACACAAAGCACAGCAAGCACACAAAGCACAGCAAGCTCACAATGCACAGCAAGCACACAAAGCACAGCAAGCTCACAATGCACAGCAAGCACACAAAGCACAGCAATTACACAAAGCACAACAAGCTCGCAAAGCACAGCAAGCACACAAAGCACAGCAAGCACGCAAAGCACAGCAAGCACACAAAGCACAGTAATCTCACAAAGCATAGCAAACTCACAAAGCACAGCAAGCACACAAAGCACAGCAAGCTCACAAAGCACAGCAAGCTCACAAAGCACAGCAAACTCACAAAGCACAGCAAGCACACAAAGCACAGCAAGCTCACAAAGCACAGCAAGCTCACAAAGCACAGCAAGCTCACAATGCACAGCAAGCACACAAAGCACAGCAAGCTCACAATGCACAGCAAGCACACAAAGCACAGCAATTACACAAAGCACAGCAAGCTCGCAAAGCACAGCAAGCTCGCAAAGCACAGCAAGCACGCAAAGCACAGCAAGCACGCAAAGCACAGCAAGCACACAAAGCACAGTAATCTCACAAAGCATAGCAAACTCACAAAGCACAGCAAGCACACAAAGCACAGCAATTACACAAATCACAGCAGGCACACAAAGCACAGCAAGCTCACAAAGCACAGCAAGCACACAAAGCACAGCAAGCACACAAAGCACATCAAGCTCACAATGCACAGCAAGCACACAAAGCACAGCAAGCTCACAATGCACAGCAAGCACACAAAGCACAGCAATTACACAAAGCACAGCAAGCTCACAAAGCACAGCAAGCACACAAAGCACAGCAAGCACGCAAAGCACAGCAAGCACGCAAAGAAAAGTAATCTCACAAAGCACAGCAAACTCACAAAGCACAGCAAGCACACAAAGCACAGCAAGCTCACAAAGCACAGCAAGCTCACAAAGCACAGCAAACTCACAAAGCAAAGCAAACACATAAAACACAGCAATCTCACAAAGCACTGCAAGCACCCAAGGCACAGTAAGCACACAAAGAACAGCAAGCTCACAAAGCACAGCAAGCACACAAAGCACAGCAAGCACACAAAGCACATCAAGCTCACAATGCACAGCAAGCACACAAAGCACAGCAAGCTCACAATGCACAGCAAGCACACAAAGCACAGCAATTACACAAAGCACAGCAAGCTCACAAAGCACAGCAAGCACACAAAGCACAGCAAGCACGCAAAGCACAGCAAGCACGCAAAGAAAAGTAATCTCACAAAGCACAGCAAACTCACAAAGCACAGCAAGCACACAAAGCACAGCAAGCTCACAAAGCACAGCAAGCTCACAAAGCACAGCAAACTCACAAAGCAAAGCAAACACATAAAACACAGCAATCTCACAAAGCACTGCAAGCACCCAAGGCACAGTAAGCACACAAAGAACAGCAAACTCACAAAGCACAGCAAGCACACAAAGCACAGCAAGCTCACAAAGCACAGCAAGCACACAAAGCACAGTAAGCACACAAAGCACAGCAAGCACACAAAGCATAGCAACAAAAAAAGCACTGCAAGCACACAAAGCACAGCAAGCACAGCAAGCTCACAAAGCACAGCAAGCTCACAAAGCACAACCAGCACACAAAGCACAGCAAACTCCCAAAGCACAGCAAGCACACAAAGCACACAAAGCCGAGAAAGCACAGCAAGAACCACCACAATGCAGAGCAACAACAGCAAACATGGAAAAATAGAACACATTTGAACTACAGACAGTTTGAGAAGAACTGATGAGGAAGAACAAAATACCTGACTCAGGTGGGATTCAAACCCAGGAACTCAGAATCTCAATACATATGATTAACTTGATGCGCCAGTCAGATGACACAGCTCATGAGGCAGCAGAAAAGAGATTAGAAAGCTACAAGGATTAACATATGTCAAATTAGTTTATAAACCCTAGGTGGCGCTGTACTCTGACTTCTCAGGTACCTTCAGGATATCATGTCAAAGCTCCTTATCAATTTTTGTGCAGATATGTCCAATAGTTCAAAAAATATAACAATTTATGTCAAATTTCAAAATGGCGGACAGGCGGTTCAGTCAAACCTGGCATAATACACATTGACAGATGCGGCATGAGGCAAGGTATCCATAGACAGCAAGTTCATAATTTTCTGACAAACAGTTCAGTAGTTATGGGCAAAAATATCATTTTTTTAAATCTCAAGACCCATAGGTGGCGCTGTCACCAAATTTGGCATGGACCCCAGGTTCATGGTCAACATTAAGTGTACCAAATTTTATTTCAATTGATCAAAGAATGACCGAGCTACAGCTTCAGAACCATTTTTGCGTCAACCTTGTTAAGTTTGCGCATTTATTACTTTTGAACAAAAATAATTATAAAAATTCTGTTCGGTCATTTCTGTGCGGATCACTCCAAAGATCATCTGTGCCAAATCTCATAAGAATTGTACCACGTTTGAAGAAGGAGTAGCGAAAAACCGAAATACTGTACATTTCAAAATGGCCGCTACTGTAATGGGTGGAGTCTTACTGTAAAGTATCAAATTCAATAAGCGGGATGAGAGCAATCACGTGTACTAAGTAGAATTTTCATAGATCAAATGGTTCACCAGTTATAACAGTTTGAACATTGAATTTTTGGACTACTGGTGGCGCTATAGAGTTACTGCTAAAGACCCCATTTTTGGTCACATGACTATTTATGACCACCTCTACAACTGTGCCAAATTTCATCATTTTCCTATGTACGGTTCATAGGGCTGCCATAGACTCCCATTGGGGAAAAATAATAATAATAATAATAATAATAATAATAATAAATATAGCTGCAAGCAGCGATACGGGGCCAAGCACAATCAGCGCAATGAGCTCCCAAAGCACAGCAAGAAAGATACAACTTATCAATCACTCAGGGCGCATTGAGCACCCAAGGTGCATCAAGAACACAAGGCTCAGCAAAGAACCCAAAGCGTAGCAATGACAGAGCAGAACCACCGCAGTGCAGAGCAGCAACAGAAAACATGGCAAAAATAGAACATATGTGAACTACAGACAGGTCAAAAAGAATAGGTGAGAAAGAACAAAACTATAATAGAAGAAATTAACACCTGGCTCAGATGGGATTCGAACCCATGAACTCAGGATCTCTATGCAAACGACTTAACAAATGCGCCACTCAGTAGACACAGCTCAAGGGTCAGCAGAAAAGAGCTTACATGCCAAAGAATTCAGAAGTTATAAGCAATTCGATAAGAACTGTTATAGTTTATAACCCCTAAGTGGCGCTGTACTCTGATTTCCTCAGGACATCATGCCGAAGCTCCCTACCGATGTTTGCGCCGATATATCCGATACTTCAAAAGTTATAGCAAATTATCACAAATTTCAAAATGGCGGACAGACGGTTCGGTCAATCCCGGCATAATACACATCGACAGATGCGGCATGAGCCAAGGAATCCGTAGACACCAAGATCATAATTTTCTGACAAACGATTCAGAAGTTATGCGCAAAAATAGCCTTTTTTCCTATCTCATGACCTATAGGTGGCGCTGTCACCAAATTTGGCATGGACCCCCAGTTCATGGTCGACATGAAGCGTACCAAATTTCATCTCGATTGATCAAAGAATGACCGAGATACAGCTTCAGAACCAATTTTGCGTCAATCTCGTTAAGTTCACGCATTAATTACTTTTAAATAAAGAAAAATATCAAAATTCTGTTCAGTCATTTCTATGCGGCTCACTCCAAAGATCACATGTGACAAATCTCATAAGAATTGAACCAAATTTGAAGGAGGAGTAGCGAAAAAACGAAATACTGTACATTTCAAAATGGCCGCTACTGTAATGGGTGGAGTCTTACTGTAAGGTATTAAAAACAATAAGCATGAGGAGAGCAATCACGTGTACTAAGTAGAATTTTCATAGAGCAAATGGATCATGAGTTATAACCATTTGAACATTGAATTTTTGAGATGATGGTGGCGCTATAGAGTCACTGCTAGAGACCCCATTTTTGGCCAAATGACTATTTATGACCACCACTACAACTGTGCCAAATTTCATCATTTTCCTATATACGGTTCATAGGGCTGCCATAGACTCCCATTGGGGAAGATTAAGAAGAATAATAATACTAACAGAAACAATAGGTGCCACAGCACCATAGGTGCTTGGCCCCTAATAATAATACTAACAATTACAATAGGTGTCTCAGCACCTTCGGTGCTTGACCCCTAATAATACTAACAATTGCAATAGGTGTCTCAGCACCTTCGGTGCTTGACCCCTAATAATAATAATACTAACAATTACAATAGGTGTCTCAGCACCTTCGGTGCTTGACCCCTAAATATAGCTGCAAGCAGCAATTGCGGGGTCAAGCACCTTCAGCGCAATGAGCACCCAAAGCACAGCAAAAACCACACGACGCAGCAAATGCGCAAAGCGCATAAAGCGCGCAATACAGAGCCCGAACCCGAAGCAAAGCAAATGCAGAGCAGAACCACTGCAGTGCGGAGCAACAACAGTAAAGATGGCAAAAATATAACACGTGTGGAAAACCAGACAGGTCGAGAAGAACGTGTTAAAGGGAACACAAAGGAAATCTCAATAAGTGAAAGTAAGAGCTGGGATTCGAACCCATAACCTCAGGTTCCCAAAGCAACGCACTAACCGCATGCGCCAGTGAGTAAACGATTAAACCACTGAGTTGGTGTGTCCAAGCTATAGAATAGAGATTTAGAACTTTAAACATTGATATCCAGCAATTACTAAAAGTGCAGAAATGACAACAGAGAGCACAAATAACTGAAATACAATGTATAGTATGAAAATCACAAAACTTAAGTGAGAAAAAAGTTAAGACAAAATCCACTGCACATGGGATTCAAACCCATGAACTCAGGTTCCCAAAGCACAACAGTTACCGCATGCGCCACTGAGTAAACGATTAAATACTGAGTTGGTGTGTCCAAGCTACAGAATAGAGATTTAGAGCTGTAAACATTGATATCCAGCAATTACCAAACGTGCAGAAATGACAACAGAGAGCACAAATAACTGAAATACAATGTATTGTATGAAAATCACAAAACTTAAGTAAGAAAAAAAGTTAAGACAAAAACCACTGCACATGGGATTCGAACCCATGAACTCGGGTTCCCAAAGCACAGCAGTTACCGCATGCGCCACTGAGTAAACGATCAAACCACTGAGTTGGTGTGTCCAAGCTATAGAATAGAGATTTAGAGCTGTAAACATTGATATCCAGCAATTACCAAACGTGCAGAAATGACAACAGAGAGCACAAATATCTGAAATACAATGTATAGTATGAAAATCACAAAACTTAAGTGAGAAAAATGTTAAGACTAAATATCACAGCCCATGGGATTCAAACCCATGACCTCAGAATCTCATGGCATGTGGTTAACCAGATGCGCAACTCAGTTAACACAGCTCAAAGGGCAGCAAAAAACAGCTTAGGTGCTGCAAGGATTGACATATGCCAATCAACACAGATGCAGAACTGACAGTGCAGAGCAGAACTAACAGAAATACAATGTATATGAGAATCAAAAAGCTCAAGTGAGATTGAAGACAAGAAGATCATTCTGTATAGTAATGCTATACAATGTAATATACAGTCACATTAATTTACTATGACAAATAGACAATGTCACAGGCACGGTCAACTTTGGAGTGGTATTTCTAAGAAAAAGAAAACAGAATATCAAAAATCTGTTCAGTCATTTCTGTGCGGATTGCTCCAAACATTATACGAGCAGTACCTGGCATAAAATAAACAAAATTTGTAAAAAGAGTAGCGAAAAAATCATCTACCATATGCTTTACAATAACACATGAACAGAATGTTGGAAAATGACAAACGAGGTATCGTTGCAATCGGCATAAACCAGTGAATACAATTTCACAAAGAAATTAATATCAGACAAAGTATTCAGAAGTTATAAGCAGTTCCATAAGAACTGTTATAGTTTATAACCCCTAGGTGGCGCTATACTCTGACTTCCAAGGTACCTTCAAGACATCATGCTGAATCTCCCTACTGATTTTTGCACGGATATGTCCAAAAGTTCAAAAGATATAACAATTTATGACAAATTTCAAAATGTCGGACAGATGTGTGTGGTCAAACCCGGCATAATACACATCGACAGATGCGGCATGAGGTAAGCAATCCATAGACATCAAGATCATAATTTTCTGACAAACAGTTCAGAAGTTATGGGCAAAAATAGCCTATTTTATTATCTCATGACCCATAGGTGGCGCTGTCACCAAATTTGGCATGGACCCTAAGTTCATGGTCCACATGGAGTGAACCAAATTTCATTTCAATTGATCAAAGAATGACTGAGCTACAGCTTCAGAACCATTTTTGCGTCAACCTCGTTAAGTTTGCGCATTTATTACTTTTGAACAAAGATAAATATCAAAATTCTGTTCAGTCATTTCTGTGCGGCTCACTCCAAAGTTCACCTGTGCCAAATTTCATAACAATTGAACCAAATTTGAAGGAGGAGTAGCGAATAAACGGAATACTGTACATTTCAAAATGGCCACTACTGTAATGGGTGGAGTTTTACTGTAAGGTATTAAAAGCAACAAGCATGAGGAGAGCAATCACGTGTACTAAGTAGAATTTTCATAGATCAAGCGGATCAGAAGTTATAACCCTTTGAACATTGAATTTTTGCACTGCTGGTGGCGCTATAGAGTTAGTACTAGAGACCCCATTTTTGGTCACATGACTTTTTAAGACCACCACTACAACTGTGCCAAATTTCATCATTTTCCTATGTACGGTTCATAGGGCTGCCATAGACGCCTATGGCTAAGAAGAAGAAGAAGCAGAATAATAATAATAATAATAATACTAACAATTACAATAGGTGTCTCAGCACCTTCGGTGCTTGACCCCTAATAATAATACTAACAATTACAATAGGTGTCTTAGCACCTTCGGTGCTTGACCCCTAAATATAGCTGCAAGCAGCGATACGGGGTCAAGCACCTTCAGCGCAATGAGCACCCAAAGCACAGCAAAAACGGCACGACGCAGCAAATGCGCAAAGCGCAGAAAGCGCGCAATACAGAGCCCGAACCCGAAGTAAAGCAAATGCAGAGCAGAACCACTGCAGTGCGGAGCAACAACAGTAAAGATGGCAAAAATATAACACGTGTGGAAAACCAGACAGGTCGAGAAGAACGTGTTAAAGGGAACAAAAAAGGAAATCTCAATAAGTGAAAGTAAGAGCTGGAATTCGAACCCATGACCTCAGGTTCCCAAAGCAACGCATTAAACGCATGCGCCACTGAGTAAACGATTAAACCACTGAGTTGGTGTGTCCAAGCTATAGAATAGAGATTTAGAACTGTAAACATTGATATCCAGCAATTACCAAACGTACAGAAATGACAACAGAGAGCACAAATAACTGAAATACAATGTATTGTATGAAAATCACAAAACTTAAGTGAGAAAAAAAGTTAAGACAAAAACCACTGCACATGGGATTCGAACCCATGAACTCGGGTTCCAAAAGCACAGCAGTTACCGCATGCGCCACTGAGTAAACGATTAAACCACTGAGTTGGTGTGTCCAAGCTATAGAATAGAGATTTAGAGCTGTAAACATTGATATCCAGCAATTACCAAACGTGCAGAAATGACAACAGAGAGCACAAATAACTGAAATACAATGTATTGTATGAAAATCACAAAACTTAAGTGAGAAAAAAGTTAAGACAAAATATCACAGCCCATGGGATTCAAACCCATGACCTCAGAATCTCATGGCATGTGGTTAACCAGATGCGCAACTCAGTTAACACAGCTCAAAGGGCAGCAATAAACAGCTTAGGTGCTGCAAGGATTGACATATGCCAATCAACACAGATGCAGAACTGACAGTGCAGAGCAGAACTAACAGAAATACAATGTATATGAGAATCAAAAAGCTCAAGTGAGATTGAAGACAAGAAGATCATTCTGTATAGTAATGCTATACAATGTAATATACAGTAACATTAATTTACTATGACAAATAGACAACGTCACAGGCACGGTCAACTTTGGAGTGGTATTTCTAAGAAAAAGAAAACAGAATATCAAAAATCTGTTCAGTCATTTCTGTGCGGATTGCTCCAAACATTATACGAGCAGTACCTGGCATAAAATAAACAAAATTTGTAAAAAGAGTAGCGAAAAAATCATCTACCATATGCTTTACAATAACACATGAACAGAATGTTGGAAAATGACAAACGAGGTATCGTTGCAATCGGCATAAACCAGTGAATACAATTTCACAAAGAAATTAATATCAGACAAAGTATTCAGAAGTTATAAGCAGTTCCATAAGAACTGTTATAGTTTATAACCCATAGGTGGCGCTATACTCTGACTTCCAAGGTACCTTCAAGACATCATGCTGAATCTCCCTACTGATTTTTGCACGGATATGTCCAATAGTTCAAAAGATATAACAATTTATGACAAATTTCAAAATGTCGGACAGATGTGTGTGGTCAAACCCGGCATAATACACATCGACAGATGCGGCATGAGGTAAGCAATCCATAGACATCAAGATCATAATTTTCTGACAAACAGTTCAGAAGTTATGGGCAAAAATAGCCTATTTTATTATCTCATGACCCATAGGTGGCGCTGTCACCAAATTTGGCATGGACCCCAAGTTCATGGTCCACATGAAGTGTACCAAATTTAATTTCAATTGATCAAAGAATGACTGAGCTACAGCTTCAGAACCATTTTTGCGTCAACCTCGTTAAGTTTGCGCATTTATTACTTTTGAACAAAGATAAATATCAAAATTCTGTTCAGTCATTTCTATGCGGCTTACTCCAAAGATCATCTGTGCCAAATCTCATAAGAATTGAACAACATTTGAAGGAGGAGTAGCGAAAAAATGGAATACTGTACATTTCAAAATGGCCGCTACTGTAATGGGTGGAGTTTTACTGTAAGGTATTAAAAGCAACAAGCATGAGGAGAGCAATCACGTGTACTAAGTAGAATTTTCATAGATCAAGCGGATCAGAAGTTATAACCCTTTGAACATTGAATTTTTGCACTGCTGGTGGCGCTATAGAGTTAGTACTAGAGACCCCATTTTTGGTCACATGACTTTTTAAGACCACCACTACAACTGTGCCAAATTTCATCATTTTCCTATGTACGGTTCATAGGGCTGCCATAGACGCCTATGGCTAAGAAGAAGAAGCAGAATAATAATAATAATAATAATAATACTAACAAATATAGCTGCAAGCAGCGATACGGGGTCAAGCACCTTCGGCGCAATGAGCACCCAAAGCACAGCAAAAATGGCACGACGCAGCATATGCGCAAAGCGCAGAAAGCGCGCAATACAGAGCCCGAACCCGAAGCAAAGCAAATGCAGAGCAGAACCACTGCAGTGCGGAGCAACAACAGTAAAGATGGCAAAAATATAATATCAGACAAAGTATTCAGAAGTTATAAGTAGTTCCATAGGAACTGTTATAGTTTATAACCCCTAGGTGGCGCTGTACTCTGACTTCCCAGGTACCTTCAGGACATCATGTCGAAGCTCCTTACTAATTTTTGCGCGGATATGTCCAATATTTCCAAAAATATAACAAATTATGTGAAATTTCAAAATGGCGGACAGGCGGTTCGGTCAAACCCGGCATAATACACATCGACAGATGCGGCATGAGGTAAGCAATCCATAGACATCAAGATCATAATTTTCTGACAAACAGTTCAGAAGTTATGGGCAAAAATAGCCTATTTTATTATCTCATGACCCATAGGTGGCGCTGTCACCAAATTTGGCATGGACCCCAAGTTCATGGTCCACATGAAGTGTACCAAATTTCATTTCAATTGATCAAAGAATGACTGAGCTACAGCTTCAGAACCATTTTTGCATCAACCTCGTTAAGTTTGCGCATTTATTACTTTTGAACAAAGATAAATATCAAAATTCTGTTCAGTCATTTCTATGTGGCTTACTCCAAAGGTCATCTGTGCCAAATCTCATAAGAATTGAACAACATTTGAAGGAGGAGTAGCGAAAAAATGGAATACTGTACATTTCAAAATGGCCGCTACTGTAATGGGTGGAGTTTTACTGTAAGGTATTAAAATCAACAAGCATGAGGAGAGCAATTACGTGTACTAAGTAGAATTTTCATAGATCAAGCGGATCAGAAGTTATAACCCTTTGAACATTGAATTTTTGAACTGCTGGTGGCGCTATAGAGTTAGTACTAGAGACCCCATTTTTGGTCACATGACTTTTTAAGACCACCACTACAACTGTGCCAAATTTCATCATTTTCCTATGTACGGTTCATAGGGCTGCCATAGACGCCTATGGCTAAGAAGAAGAAGCAGAATAATAATAATAATAATACTAACAATTACAATAGGTGTCTCAGCACCTTCGGTGCTTGACCCCTAATTACAATAGGTGTCTCAGCACCTTCGGTGCTTGACCCCTAATAATAATAAATATAGCTGTAGACAGCGATACGGGGCCAAGCAACAATGGTCCTGCAACACGCAACGAAGATGAAAGGACATGCAATTGAAGAATGCAATGTAGCAGATATGTATGGGAACTATCAGCACACAGGACTCAGAGATGAGAATGAACATAATGAAAAAAAAAAATTTGAAGTATAATATTTATGTGCATGTTGAAAGAAGGACCGATTAGTCCAATGCTGACCTAGAAAACAATTGAACCACTAAAGCATCATACATGTTACACATGAGACTTAAACCAAAAGAGCACAAACAAAATAATACCTCTTAAAATAATAAAGTAAAATACAAATAATGAATTGAAGCTTTTGACTCTAAAGTAAGAGACTTCAATTGCTGCCCTAGCCAGGATTTGAACCCATGATCTCCAGGTGTCATGCCTGTCACTCATCTGGTTGAGCTACAGGGGAGACATACATACAGACAGCTGCTTAAGTTAGATTGCTGAAGTGACAATGTGTATGTTCAAGTTTGGAGAGATTTTTCTCAAGAAGAGAATATTTTTTAAAACCCCTGTAGGTAGTCAAACCTGTTCGAACATTTGACTCTACATGACACAAATTTGTCAACCATTTTGATTGCCGCCGTATGGTGGATTTGAACCCGCAACCTCTAGATTTCATGCCCATCACGCATTTGGTTGAGCTACTGGGAAGGCATAGATTACCCCATCAAATATTCTCCATAGAAGTTTAGTTGATTAAATGGTTTAAAAGTTATTCCTGTTGACAAATGTATTACTTTTGAACAAAGATAAATATCAAAATTATGTTTGGTCATTTCTATGTGGCTCGGTCCAAAGATAATCTGAGCCAAATTGTGCAACAATTCAACAAACACTGCAAAAGTAGTAGCAAAAAAACTGAATACTGTACTTTTCAAAATGGCCGCTACTGCATATTTGAACTGGCGATGATGCTTGGCCACCAAATTACTGCAAGCCGTGCAGAACATGGAAAACAGACTGGTTGAGAATAATAGGTGAGAATAAACTCAAAACAAATATTAATAGAAAAACATAACACATGCATCAGACGGGATTCGAACCCTCAACCTCTGAGTTTTGATGCATGCGTTTAATAGACTCCGCTACACAGGCAGTGTAGCCAGCCAAGCTTTTCAGAGCTGCAAACATTCAAATGGCACAATCAAGGAAGGTGCAGACATGACATTGCAGAGCAGAAATAACAAAATTACAATTTATATGAGAATCAGATAGTTTAAGTGAGAACAGTTAAAGTTAAAGTCAAGAAAAACATGTTGTATAGGAATGCACAACATGTTATAATACAGTCATAATAATTTTAATGAGACAATGTCACAGGGACAGTCAACTTTGGACAGGTATTTCTCGGGAATGGCAGAGAATATCAAAAATGTGTTTGGTCATTTCTGTGCGGATTGCTCCAAAGTTTATGTGAGCAGAGCCTGGCATAAAAAAGACTTAATTTGCAAAAGTAGTAGCGAAAAAACTACTTCACATATGCTATGAAATAAGACATGAACAGAATGTTGAAAACTGACAAATGAGATATCGTTGCAATCGACATAAACCAGTGAATAAAAATTCACAAAGAAAATGAATATCAGACAAAGTTTTCAGAAGTTATGGGCTGTTTTATATAGTTTATGAACCCTAGGTGGCGCTGTCTTCAGATTTCCCAGGTACCTTTAGGACATCATACCAATGCTTCCTACCGATTTTTGTGCCGATACATTATATAGAATAATAGTTATCCCAATTTAAAACAAAATTCAAAATAGTGTACAGGCGGTTTGGTAATTTCTGGCATAATATATATCGACAGATTTGTCATGAGCCAAGGAATCCATAGACACCAAGATCATAACTTTCTATCAAACATTTCAATAGTTATGGGCAAAAATAGCCATTTTTCATATCTCATGACCCATAGGTGGCGCTGTCCTCTAATTTGGCATGGTACCCCAGTTCATGGTCCTTATGAAGGGTACCAAGTTTCATTTCAATTGATCAAAGAATGACCGAGATAATGACTCAGAACGAATTTTGGGTCAACATCGATAAATGTACGCATTTATAACTTTTGAACAAAGATAAAAATCAAAATTCTGTTCGGTCATTTCTCTGCGGCTCCGTCCAAAGAAAATTTGAGCCAAATTGTGTATCAATTCAAGAAACACTGCAAAAGTAGTAGCAAAAAAACTGAATACTGTACTTTTCAAAATGGCTGCTACTGCATTTTTGAAATGGTGGTGGCGATTGGCAACCAAATTATGACAAGCAGTGCAGAACATGGAAAACAGACTGGTTAAGAATAATAGGTGAGAATTAACTCAAAACAAAATCTTATTAGTAAAACATAACACATGCATCAGGTGGGATTCGAACCCTCAACCTCTGAGTTTTGATGCATGCGTTTAATAGACTGCGCTACACAGGCAGTGTAGCTAGCCAAGGTTTTCAGAGCTACAAACATTCAAATGGCACAATCAAGGAAGATGCAGACATGACATTGCAGAGCAGAAATAACAAAATTACAATTTATATGATAATCAGATAGTTTAAGTGAGAACAGTTAAAGTTTAAGTCAAGAAAAACATGTTGTATAGGAATGTACAACATGTTATAATACAGTCATAATAATTTAATATGACAAAGAGACAATGTCACAGGGACAGTCAACTTTGGAGAGGTATTTCTCGGGAATGGCAGAGAATATAAAAAATGTGTTTGGTCATTTCTATGCGGATTGCTCTAAAGTTTATGTGAGCAGAGCCCGGCATAAAATAGACTTAATTTGCAAAAGTAGTAGCGAAAAAACTACTTCACATATGCTATGTAATAAAATATTAACAGAATGTTGGAAACTGACAAATGAGATATCGTTGCAATCGACAGAAACCAGTGAATATAAATTCACAAAGAAAATGAATATCGGACAAAGTTTTTAGAAGTTATAGGCTGTTTTATATAGTTTATAAACCCTAGGTGGCGCTGTTTTCAGATTTCCCAGGTACCTTCAGGACATCATACCGATGCTCCCTACCGATTTTTGTGCCGATACATTATATCGAATAATAGTTATCACAATATATGACAAAATTCAAAATGGTGGACAGGCGGTTTGGTAATTTCTGGCATAATATATATCGACAGATTTGTCATGAGCCAAGGAATCCATAGACACCAAGACCATAATTTTCTATCAAACATTTCAAAAGTTATGGGCAAAAATAGCCATTTTTCATATCTCATGACCCATAGGTGGCGCTGTCCTCAAATTTGACATGGTACCCCAGTTCATGGTCCTTATGAAGGGTACCAAGTTTTATTTCAATTGATCAAAGAATGACCGAGATAATGACTCAGAACGAATTTTGGGTCGACATCGATAAATGTACGCATTTATAACTTTTGAACAAAGATAAAAATCAAAATTCTGTTCGGTCATTTCTATGCACCTCGGTCCAAAGATTATCTGTGCCAAATTGCGTAACAATGCAATGAACGCTGCAAAAGTAGTAGCGAAAAAACAAAATACTGTACTTTTCAAAATGGCCGCTACTGTAATGGGTGGAGTCTTAATGTAAGGTGTTCATTGTAATGAGCGTGAGGAGAGCAATCAGATGTACTAAGTAGAATTTTTGTTGATCAAATTATTCTAGAGTTATAACCATTTGAATATTGAATTTTTGAAGTGTTGGTGGCGCTATAGAGTTAATGCTAGAGACCCCATATTTGGTCACATAACTATTTAGGACCACCACTACAAGTGTGGCAAATTTTTTTCATTTTCCTATGTACGGTTCATAGGGCTGCCATAGACTCCCATTGGGGAAGAAGAAATATAATAATAAATATAGCTGCAAGCAGCGATTTGGGGCCAAGCAGATTTAGCGAAATGAGCACCCAAAGCACAGCAAACAACATAGAAGGTATCAATCATCCAATGCGCATTGAGCACCCAATCAAAAACACAATGCGCAGCAAGTACCCAAAACGTAGCAATCACAGATCAGAACCACTGCAGTGCAGAGCAGCAACAGAAAACATGACAAAAATAGAACATATGTGAACTACAGACAGGTCAGTAAGAATAGGTGGGAAAGAACAAAACTTTAATAGAAGAAATTAACACCTGCCTCAGGCTGGATTCAAACCCATGAACTCAGGATCTCTATGCATACGACTTAACAGATGCGCCACTCAGTAGACACAGCTCAAGGGTCAGCAGAAAAGAGCTTACATGCCAAAGAATTCAGAAGTTATAAGCAATTCGATAAGAACTGTTATAGTTTATAACCCCTAGGTGGCGCTGTACTCTGATTTCCTCAGGACATCATGCCGAAGCTCCCTACCGATGTTTGCGCCGATATATCCGATACTTCAAAAGTTATAGCAAATTATCACAAATTTCAAAATGGCGGACAGACTGTTCGGTCAATCCCGGCATAATACACATCGACAGATGCGGCATGAGCCAAGGAATCCGTAGACACCAAGATCATAATTTTCTGACAAACGATTCAGAAGTTATGCGCAAAAATAGCCTTTTTTCCTATCTCATGACCCATAGGTGGCGCTGTCACCAAATTTGGCATGGACCCCCAGTTCATGGTCGACATGAAGCGTACCAAATTTCATTTCAATTGATCAAAGAATGACTGAGCTACAGCTTCAGAACCATTTTTGCGTCAACCTCGTTAAGTTCACGCATTAATTACTTTTAAATAAAGAAAAATATCAAAATTCTGTTCAGTCATTTCTATGCGGCTCACTCCAAAGATCACATGTGCCAAATCTCATAAGAATTGAACCAAATTTGAAGGAGGAGTAGCGAAAAAACGAAATACTGTACATTTCAAAATGGCCGATACTGTAATGGGTGGAGTCTTACTGTAAGGTATTAAAAACAATAAGCATGAGGAGAGCAATCACGTGTACTAAGTAGAATTTTCATAGATCAAGCGGATCAGAAGTTATAACCCTTTGAACATTGAATTTTTGCACTGCTGGTGGCGCTATAGAGTTAGTACTAGAGACCCCATTTTTGGTCACATGACTTTTTAAGACCACCACTACAACTGTGCCAAATTTCATCATTTTCCTATGTACGGTTCATAGGGCTGCCATAGAAGCCTATGGCTAAGAAGAAGAAGCAGAATAATAATAATAATAAATATAGCTGCAAGCAGCAACACGGGGTCAAGCACCTTCGGCGCAATGCACACACAGCACAGCATGCACACCAATCACAGCAAGCTCACAATGCACAGCAAGCACACAAAGCACAGCAAGCACACAAAGCACAGCAATCTCACAAAGAACAGCAAGAACCACCACAATGCAGAGCAACAACAGCAAACATGGAAAAATAGAACACATGTGAACTACAGACAGGTTGAGAAGAATGGATGAGGAGAAACAAAACGTCATGACTCAGGTGGGTTTTGAACCCAGGAACTCAGAATCTCAATGCATATGATTAACTTGATGCGCCACTCAATTGACACAGTTCATTGGGCAGCAGAAAAGAGATAACAGTATAATATCAATAAGAATTGTTATAGTTTATAACCCATAGGTGGCGCTGTACTCTGACTTCCCAGGTAACTTCAGGACATCATGTTGAAGCTCCTTACTAATTTTTGCGCGGATATGTCCAATATTTCCAAAAATATAACAAATTATGTGAAATTTCAAAATGGCGGACAGGCGGTTCGGTCAAACCCGGCATAATACACATCGACAGATGCGGCATGAGGTAAGCAATCCATAGACATCAAGATCATAATTTTCTGACAAACAGTTCAGAAGTTATGGGCAAAAATAGCCTATTTTATTATCTCATGACCCATAGGTGGCGCTGTCACCAAATTTGGCATGGACCCCAAGTTCATGGTCCACATGAAGTGTACCAAATTTCATTTCAATTGATCAAAGAATGACTGAGCTACAGCTTCAGAACCATTTTTGCGTCAACCTCGTTAAGTTTGCGCATTTATTACTTTTGAACAAAGATAAATATCAAAATTCTGTTCGGTCATTTCTATGCGGCTTACTCCAAAGATCATCTGTGCCAAATCTCATAAGAATTGAACAACATTTGAAGGAGGAGTAGCGAAAAAATGGAATACTGTACATTTCAAAATGGCCGCTACTGTAATGGGTGGAGTTTTACTGTAAGGTATTAAAATCAACAAGCATGAGGAGAGCAATCACGTGTACTAAGTAGAATTTTCATAGATCAAGCGGATCAGAAGTTATAACCCTTTGAACATTGAATTTTTGAACTGCTGGTGGCGCTATAGAGTTAGTACTAGAGACCCCATTTTTGGTCACATGACTTTTTAAGACCACCACTACAACTGTGCCAAATTTCATCATTTTCCTATGTACGGTTCATAGGGCTGCCATAGACGCCTATGGCTAAGAAGAAGAAGAAGAAGCAGAATAATAATAATAATAATAATAATAATACTAACAATTACAATAGGTGTCTCAGCACCTTCGGTGCTTGACCCCTAATAATAATACTAAATATAGCTGCAAGCAGCGATTCGGGGCCAAGCACCTTTAGCGCAATGAGCACCCAAAGCACAGCAAGCAACATAGAAGGTATCAATCACCCAATGCTCACTGACCACCCAAGGTGCATCAAGAACACAAAGCGCAGCAAGTACCCAAAGCGTTGCAATGACAGAGCAGAACCACCGCAGTGCAGAGCAGCAACAGAAAACATGGCAAAAATAGAACATATGTGAACTACAGACAGGTCAAGAAGAATAGGTGGGAAAGAACAAAACTTTAATAGAAGAAATTAACACCTGCCTCAGGTGGGATTCGAACCCATGAACTCAGGATCTCTATGCATACAACTTGGTGGATGCGCCACTCAGCAGACACAGCTCAAGGGGCAGCAGGAAAGAGATTACAGAAATGCAAGCATTGACATATGCCAATCACCAGAGATGTAGAAATGACACCGCAGAGCAGAAATCACAGAAATACAATGTATATGAGAATCAAAAAGCTCAAGTGAGATTGAAGACAAGAAGAACATTCCGTAGAGTAACGCTATAAAATGTAATATAAAGTAATTAACTATGACAAATAGACAACATCACAGGGACGATCAACTTTACAGAGGTTTTTCTCAAAAAAATTCCTAGGTGCAAGAAAAATCTGTTCAGTCATTTCTGTGCGGATTGCTCCAAACATTATACGAGCAGAACCTGGCATAAAATAAACAAAATTTGTAAAAGGAGTAGCGAAAAAATCATTTACCATATGCCTTACAATAACACATGAACAGAATGATGAAAAATGACAAACGAGGTATCGTTGCAATCGGCATAAACCAGTGAATACAATTTCACAAAGAAAATTAATATCCGACAAAGTATTCAGAAGTTATGAGCAGTTCTATAAGAACTGTTATAGTTTATAACCCCTAGGTGGCGCTGTATTCTGACTTCCCAGATACAATCAGGACATCATGCCAAAGCTTCCTACCGATTTTTGCGCCAATATATCCAATACTTCAAAAGTTATAACAATTTATGACAAATTTCAAAATGGCGGACAGGCGGTTCGGTCAAACCCGGCATAATACACATCGACAGATGCGGCATGAGGTAAGGAATCCGTAGACACCAATACCATAATTTTCTGACAAACGATTCAGAAGTTATGCGCAAAAATAGCCTTTTTTACTATCTCATGACCCATAGGTGGCGCTGTCACCAAATTTGGCATGGACCCCCAGTTCATGGTCGACATGAAGCGTACCAAATTTCATCTCGATTGATCAAAGAATGACCGAGATACAGCTTCAGAACCAATTTTGCGTCAATCTCGTTAAGTTCACGCATTAATTACTTTTAAATAAAGAAAAATATCAAAATTCTGTTCAGTCATTTCTATGCGGCTCCCTCCAAAGATCACATGTGCCAAATCTCATAAGAATTGAACCAAATTTGAAGGAGGAGTAGCGAAAAAACGAAATACTGTACATTTCAAAATGGCCGCTACTGTAATGGGTGGAGTCTTACTGTAAGGTATTAAAAACAATAAGCATGAGGAGAGCAATCACGTGTACTAAGTAGAAGTTTCATAGAGCAAATGGATCATGAGTTATAACCATTTGAACATTGAATTTTTGAGATGATGGTGGCGCTATAGAGTTACTGCTAGAGACCCCATTTTTGGCCACATGACTATTTATGACCACCACTACAACTGTGCCAAATTTCATCATTTTCCTACATACGGTTCATAGGGCTGCCATAGACACCAATGGCTAAGAAGAAGAAAAAAGTACAATTCCAATAGGTGTCTCAGCACCTTCGGTGCTTGACCCCTAACAATTACAATAGGTGTCTCAGCACCTTCGGTGCTTGACCCCTAATAATAATAATAATACTAACAATTACAATAGGTGTCTCAGCACCTTCGGTGCTTGACCCCTAATAATAATAATACTAACAAAAACAATAGGTGTCTCAGCACCTTCGGTGCTTGACCCCTAATTACAATAGGTGTCTCAGCACCTTCGGTGCTTGACCCCTAAATATAGCTGCAAGCAGCGATTCGGGGCCAAGCACCTTTAGCGCAATGAGCACCCAAAGCACAGCAAGCAACATAGAAGGTATCAATAACCCAATGCTCACTGACCACCCAAGAGGCATCAAGAACACAAAGCGCAGCAAGTACCCAAAGCGTTGCAATGACAGAGCAGAACCACCGCAGTGCAGAGCAGCAACAGAAAACATGGCAAAAATAGAACATATGTGAACTACAGACAGGTCAAGAAGAATAGGTGGGAAAGAACAAAACTTTAATAGAAGAAATTAACACCTGCCTCAGGTGGGATTCGAACCCATGAACTCAGGATCTCTATGCATACGACTTAGTGGATGCGCCACTCAGTAGACACAGCTCAAGGAGCAGCAGAAAAGAGCTTACATGCCATACAAAGAATTCAGAAGTTATAAGCAGTTCTATAAGAACTGTTATAGTTTATAACCCCTAGGTGGCACTATTCTCTGATTTCCTCAGGACATCATGCCGAAGCTCCCTACCGATTATTGCCCCGATATATCCGATACTTCAAAAGTTATAGCAAATTATCACAAATTTCAAAATGGCGGACAGGCGATTCGGTCAAAGCCGGCATAATACATATCGACAGATGCGGCATGAGCCAAGGAATCCGTAGACACCACGATCATAATTTTCTGACAAACGTTTAGGAGATATGGGCAAAAATAGCCTTTTTTCATATCTCATGACCCATAGGTGGTGCTGTCACCAAATTTGACATGGACCCATAGTTCATGGTCGACATGAAGTGTACCAAATTTCATCTCGATTGATCAAAGAATGACCGAGCTACAGCTTCAGAACCATTTTTCTGTCAATCTCGTTAAGTTCACGCATTAATAACTTTTTAATAAAAAAAAATATCAAAATTCTGTTCAGTCATTTCTATGTGGCTGACTCCAAAGATCACCTGTGCCAAATCTCATAAGAATTGAACCACATTTGAAGGAGGAGTAGCGAAAAAACAAAATACTGTACATTTCAAAATGGCCGCTACTGTAATGGGTGGAGTCTTAATGTAAAGTATCAAATTCAATAAGCGGGATGAGAGCAATCACATGCACTAAGTAGAATTTTCATAGATCTAATGGATCATGAGTTATAACCATTTGAATATTGAATTTTTGAGATAATGGTGGCGCTATAGAGTTACTGCTAGAGACCCCATTTTTGGCCACATGACTATTTATGACCACCACTACAACTATGCCAAATTTCATCATTTTCCTACATACGCTTCATAGGGCTGCCATAGACTTCCATTGGGGAAGAAGAAAAATTTACTAACAGAAACAATGACCAATATAGCTGCAAGCAGCGATTCGGGGCCAAGCACCTTTAGCGCAATGAGCACCCAAAGCACAGCAAGCAACATAGAAGGTATCAATAACCCAATGCTCACTGACCACCCAAGGTGCATCAAGAACACAAAGCGCAGCAAGTACCCAAAGCGTTGCAATGACAGAGCAGAACCACCGCAGTGCAGAGCAGCAACAGAAAACATGGCAAAAATAGAACAAATGTGAACTACAGACAGGTCAAGAAGAATAGGTGGGAAAGAACAAAACTTTAATAGAAGAAACTAACACCTGCCTCAGGCTGGATTCAAACCCATGAACTCAGGATCTCTATGCATACAACTTAGACAGATGTGCCACTCAGTAGACACAGCTCAAGGAGCAGCAGAAAAGAGCTTACATGCCATACAAAGAATTCAGAAGTCATAAGCAGTTCTATAAGAACTGTTATAGTTTATAACCCCTAGGTGGCGCTATTCTCTGATTTCCTCAGGACATCATGCCGAAGCTCCCTACCGATTTTTGCCCCGATATATCCGATACTTCAAAAGTTATAGCAAATTATCACAAATTTCAAAATGGCGGACAGGCGATTCGGTCAAAGCCGGCATAATACATATCGACAGATGCGGCATGACCCAAGGAATCCGTAGACACCACGATCATAATTTTCTGACAAACGATTCAGTAGATATGGGCAAAAAGAGCTTTTTTTCATATCTCATGACCCATAGGTGGCGCTGTCACCAAATTTGGCATTGACCCACAGTTCATGGTCGACATGAAGTGTACCAAATTTCATCTTGATTGATCAAAGAATTACCGAACTACAGCTTCAGAACCATTTTTGCGTCAATCTCGTTAAGTTCACGCATTAATAACTTTTGAATTAAAAAAAAAATCAAAATTCTGTTCAGTCATTTCTATGCGGCTGACTCCAAAGATCACCTGTGCCAAATCTCATAAGAATTGAACCACATTTGAAGGAGGAGTAGCGAAAAAACAAAATACTGTACATTTCAAAATGGCCGCTACTGTAATGGGTGGAGTCTTAATGTAAAGTATCAAATTCAATAAGCGGGATGAGAGCAATAACATGCACTAAGTAGAATTTTCATAGATCTAATGGATCATGAGTTATAACCATTTGAATATTGAATTTTTGAGATAATGGTGGCGCTATAGAGTTACTGCTAGAGACCCCATTTTTGGCCACATGACTATTTATGACCACCACTACAACTATGCCAAATTTCATCATTTTCCTACATACGCTTCATAGGGCTGCCATAGACTCCCATTGGGGAAGAAGAAAAATTTACTAACAGAAACAATGACCAATATAGCTGCAAGCAGCAATTGCGGGGTCAAGCACCTTCAGCGCAATGAGCACCCAAAGCACAGCAAAAACCACACGACGCAGCAAATGTGCAAAGCGCAGAAAACACGCAATACAGAGCCCGAACCCGAAGCAAAGCAAATGCAGAGCAGGATCACTGCAGTGCGGAGCAACAACAGTAAAGATGGCAAAAATATAACACGTGTGGAAAACCAGACAGGTCGAGAAGAACGTGTTAAAGGGACACAAGGCAGCATTTTTATGTTAATAAATCATCTTCGTAAGTCGGTATATGGTTAAATGACTCATTACATGACGAATGAAGACTCTCTCGCCCGCCCCTACCGTCTGTAGGAAGAATACCCCACTTGCAAGTTCGCTGTATCCGACCCGGTGTCCTTCAGTCTGTAAAGTCTCAGATATAGAAAGCAATTACTCCCAGACACTAGGGGGAGCTAGTAGAGAAATTATACTCAGACTTGCCTTGTGTGCCTTTAAAGGAAACGCAAAAGGAAATCTCAATAAGTGAAAGTGAGAGCTGGGATTCGAACCCATGACCTCAGGTTCCCAAAGCATAGCAGTTAACGCATGCGCCACTGAGTAAACGGTTAAACCACTGAGTTGGTGTGTCCAAGCTATAGAATAGAGATATAGAGCTGTAAACATTGATATCCAGCAATTACCAAAAGTGCAGAAATGACAACAGAGAGCACAAATAACTGAAATACAATGTATTGTATGAAAATCACAAAACTTAAGTGAGAAAAAAAAGTTAAGACAAAAACCACTGCACATGGGATTCGAACTCATGAACTCAGGTTCCCAAGGCACAGCAGTTACCGCATACGCCACTGAGTAAACGATTAAACCACTGACTTGGTGTGTCCAACCTATAGAATAGAGATATAGAGCTGTAAACATTGATATCCAGCAATTACCAAAAGTGCAGAAATGACAACAGAGAGCACAAATAACTGAAATACAATGTATTGTATGAAAATCAATAAACTTAGGTGAGAAAAAAGTTAAGACAAAATATTACTGTACATGGGATTCGAACCCATGACCTCAGGATCTCATGGCATCTGGTTAACCAGATGCGCAACTCAGTTAACACAGCCCAAAGGGCAGCAAAAAACAGCTTAGGTGCTGCAAGGATTGACATATGCCAATCAACACAGATGCAGAACTGACAGTGCAGAGCAGAACTAACAGAAATACAATGTATATGAGAATCAAAAAGATCAAGTGAGATTGAAGACAAGAAGATCATTCTGTATAGTAATGCTATACAATGTAACATACAGTCACATTAATTTACTATGACAAATAGACAACGGCACAGGCACAGTCAACTTTGGAGTGGTATTTCTAAGAAAGAGAACAGAATATCAAAAATCTGTTCGGTCATTTCTGTGCGGATTGCTCCAAACATTATACGAGCAGCACCTGGCATAAAATAAACAAAATTTGTAAAAGGAGTAGCGAAAAAATCATGTTCCAAATGCTTTACAATAACACATGAACAGAATGTTGGAAAATGACAAACGAGGTATCGTTGCAATCGGCATAAACCAGTGAATACAATTTCACAAAGAAATTAATATCAGACAAAGTATTCAGAAGTTATAAGCAGTTCCATAAGAACTGTTATAGTTTATAACCCCTAGGTGGCGCTGTACTCTGACTTCCCAGGTACCTTCAGGACATCATGTCAAAGCTCCTTACTAATTTTTGCGCGGATATGTCCAATATTTCCAAAAATATAACAAATTATGTGAAATTTCAAAATGGCGGACAGGCGGTTCGGTCAAATCCCGGCATAATACACATCGACAGATGCGGCATGAAGTAAGCAATCCATAGACATCAAGATCATAATTTTCTGACAAACAGTTCAGAAGTTACGGGCAAAAATAGCCTTTTTTATTATCTCATGACCAATAGGTGGCGCTGTCACCAAATTTGGCATGGACCCCAAGTTCATGGTCCACATGAAGTGTACCAAATTTCATTTCAATTGATCAAAGAATGACCGAGCTACAGCTTCAGAACCATTTTTGCGTCAACCTCGTTAAGTTTGCGCATTTATTACTTTTGAACAAAGATAAATATCAAAATTCTGTTCAGTCATTTCTATGCGGCTTACTCCAAAGATCATCTGTGCCAAATCTCATAAGAATTGAACAACATTTGAAGGAGGAGTAGCGAAAAAATGGAATACTGTACATTTCAAAATGGCCGCTACTGTAATGGGTGGAGTTTTACTGTAAGGTATTAAAAGCAACAAGCATGAGGAGAGCAATCACGTGTACTAAGTAGAATTTTCATAGATCAAGCGGATCAGAAGTTATAACCCTTTAAACATTGAATTTTTGCACTGCTGGTGGCGCTATAGAGTTAGTACTAGAGACCCCATTTTTGGTCACATGACTTTTTAAGACCACCACTACAACTGTGCCAAATTTCATCATTTTCCTATGTACGGTTCATAGGGCTGCCATAGACGCCTATGGCTAAGAAGAAGAAGCAGAATAATAATAATAATAATAATAATACTAACAATTACAATAGGTGTCTCAGCACCTTCGGTGCTTGACCCCTAAATATAGCTGCAAGCAGCAACTCGGGGCCAAGCACCTTCAGCGCAAAAATTAGCACCAAAAGCATGCACACAAAACACAGCAAGCTCACAAATCACAGCAAGCTCACAAAGCACAGCAAGCACACAAAGCACAGCAAGCTCACCAAGCACACAAAGCACAGCCATCACACAAAGCACAGCAGGCACACAAAGCACAGCAAGCACACAAAGCACAGCAAGCTCACAAAGCACAGCAAGCTCACAAAGCACAGCAAGCATACAAAGCACAGCAAGCTCACAGAGCACAGCAAGCTCACAAAGCACAGCAAGCTCACAAAGCATAGCAAGCACACAAAGCACAGTAAGCTCACAAAACACAGCAAGCACACAAAGCATATCAAACACACAAAGCACAGCAAGCTCAAAAAGCACAACAAGCTCACAAAGCACAGCAAGCTCACCAAGCACAGCCAGCACACAAAGCACAGCAAGCTCACAAAGCACAGCAAGCATACAAAGCACAGCAAGCTCACAGAGCACAGCAAGCTCACAAAGCACAGCAAGCTCACAAAGCATAGCAAGCACACAAAGCACAGTAAGCTCACAAAACACAGCAAGCACACAAAGCATATCAAACACACAAAGCACAGCAAGCTCAAAAAGCACAACAAGCTCATAAAGCACAGCAAGCTCACCAAGCACAGCCAGCACACAAAGCACAGCCAGTACACAAAGCACAGCAAGCTCACATAGCACAGCAAGCTCACCAAGCACAGCCAGCACACAAAGCACAGCAAGCTCACAAAGCACAGCAAGCATACAAAGCACAGCAAGCTCACAGAGCACAGCAAGCTCACAAAGCACAGCAAGCTCACAAAGCATAGCAAGCACACAAAGCACAGTAAGCTCACAAAACACAGCAAGCACACAAAGCATATCAAACACACAAAGCACAGCAAGCTCAAAAAGCACAACAAGCTCATAAAGCACAGCAAGCTCACCAAGCACAGCCAGCACACAAAGCACAGCCAGTACACAAAGCACAGCAAGCTCACATAGCACAGCAAGCACACAAAGCACAGCAAGCACCATAAAGTGCATCAAACACGCAAGGCTCAGGAATCACAGAGCAGAACCACCACAATGAAGCGCAACAACAGTAAACATGGAAAAATAGAACATATGTGAACTACAGACAGGTTGAGAAGAATTGATGAGGAAGAACAAAACATTAATAGAAAAACCTAATACATGACTCATGTGGGATTCGAACCCAAGAACTCAGAATCTCAATGCAGGTAATTAACTGGATGCGCCACTCAGTTGACACAGTTCATGGGGCAGCAGAAAAAGATTAGATATCTGCAAGGATTGACATATGTCAATCACCAAAAATGCAGAAAAGACACAGCAGAAGCAGAAATAACAGAAATACAATGAACATGAGCTCAAGTGAAATTGAAGACAAGCAGATCATTATGTATAGTAATGCTATACAATGTAATATACAGTCACATTAATTTGCTGTGACAAATAGACAACGTCACAGGCACGGTCACCTTTGGAGTGGTTTTTCTAAGAAAGAGAACATAATATCAAAAATCTGTTCAGTCATTTCTGTGCGGATTTCTTCAAACATTATACGAGCAGAACCTGGCAAAAAATAAACAAAATTTGTAAAAGGAGTAGCGAAAAAATCATATACCATATGCTTTACAATAACACATGAACAGAATGTTGGAAAATGACAAATGAGGTATCGTTGCAACCGGCATAAACCAGTGAATACAATTTCACAAAGAAATTAATATCAGACAAAGTATTCCGAAGTTATAAGCAGTTCCATAAGAACTGTTATAGTTTATTACCCCTAGGTGGCGCTGTACTCTGACTTCCCAGGTACCTTCAGGACATCATGTCAAAGCTCCTTACCAATTTTTGCGCGGATATCTCGAATAGTTCAAAAAATATAACAATTTATGTGAAATTTCAAAATGGCGGACAGGCGGTTTGGTCAAACCCGGCATAATACACATCGAAAGATGCGGCATGAGGTAAGCAATCCAAAGACATCAGGATCATAATTTTCTGACAAACAGTTCAGAAGTTATGGGCAAAAATAGCCTTTTTTCATATCTCATGACCCATAGGTGGCGCTGTCACCAAATTTGATATGGACCCCCCGTTCATGGTCCACATTAAGTGTACCAAATTTAATTTCAATTGATCAAAGAATGACTGAGGTACAGCTTCAGAACCATTTTTGCATCAACCTCGTTAAGTTCATGCATTTCTTTCTTTTGAACAAAGATAAATATCAAAATTCTGTTCAGTCATTTCTATGCGGCTCACTCCAAAGATCACCTGTGCCACATCTCATAACATTTTAATCAAATTTGAAGGAGGAGTAGCGAATAAACAAAATACTGTACATTTCAAAATGGCCGCTACTGTAATGGGAGGAGTCTTACTGTAAGCTATTAAAAGCAATAAATGTGAGAAGGGCAATCACGTGTACTAAGTAGTTTTTTCATAGTTCAAATGTATCACCAGTTATAACAGTTCGAACATTGAATTTTTGATCTGCTGGTGGCGCTATAGAGTTACTGCTAAAGACCCTATTTTTGGTCACATGACTTTTTAGGACCACCACTACAACTGTGCCAAATTTCATCATTCTACTACTTACGGTTCATAGGGCTGCCATAGACTCCCATTGGACAAGAGTAAGAATAATAATAATAATACTAACAATAGCAATAGGTGTCTCAGCACCTTCGGTGCTTGACCCCTAATAATACTAACAAATATAGCTGCAAGCAGCAACACGGGGTCAAGCACCTTCGGCGCAATGCACACACAGCACAGCAAGCACACAAAGCACGGCAAGTTCACAATGCACAGCAAGCACACAAAGCACAGCAATTACACAAATCACAGCAGGCACACAAAGCACAGCAAGCTCACAAAGCACAGCAAGCACAAAAAGCACAGCAAGCACACAAAGCACAGCAAGCACACAAAGCACAGCAAGCTCACAATGCACAGCAAGCACACAAAGCACAGCAAGCTCACAATGCACAGCAAGCACACAAAGCACAGCAATTACACAAAGCACAGCAAGCTCACAAAGCACAGCAAGCACGCAAAGCACAGCAAGCACGCAAAGCACAGCAAGCACACAAAGCACAGTAATCTCACAAAGCACAGCAATTACACAAAGCACAGCAAGCTCACAAAGCACAGCAAGCACACAAAGCACAGCAAGCACGCAAAGCACAGCAAGCACACAAAGCACAGTAATCTCACAAAGCACAGCAAACTCACAAAGCACAGCAAGCACACAAAGCACAGCAAGCTCACAAAGCACAGCAAGCTCACAAAGCACAGCAAACTCACAAAGCACAGCAAGCTCACAATGCACAGCAAGCACACAAAGCACAGCAAGCTCACAATGCACAGCAAGCACACAAAGCACAGCAATTACACAAAGCACAGCAAGCTCACAAAGCACAGCAAGCACGCAAAGCACAGCAAGCACGCAAAGCACAGCAAGCACACAAAGCACAGTAATCTCACAAAGCACAGCAATTACACAAAGCACAGCAAGCTCACAAAGCACAGCAAGCACACAAAGCACAGCAAGCACGCAAAGCACAGCAAGCACACAAAGCACAGTAATCTCACAAAGCACAGCAAACTCACAAAGCACAGCAAGCACACAAAGCACAGCAAGCTCACAAAGCACAGCAAGCTCACAAAGCACAGCAAACTCACAAAGCGCAGCAAGCACACAAAGCACAGCAAGCTCACAAAGCACAGCAAGCTCACAAAGCACAGCAAACTCACAAAGCACAGCAAGCTCACAATGCACAGCAAGCACACAAAGCACAGCAAGCTCACAATGCACAGCAAGCACACAAAGCACAGCAATTACACAAAGCACAGCAAGCTCACAAAGCACAGCAAGCACACAAAGCACAGCAAGCGCGCAAAGCACAGCAAGCACACAAAGCACAGTAATCTCACAAAGCACAGCAAACTCACAAAGCACAGCAAGCACACAAAGCACAGCAAGCTCACAAAGCACAGCAAGCTCACAAAGCACAGCAAACTCACAAAGCGCAGCAAGCACACAAAGCACAGCAAGCTCACAAAGCACAGCAAGCTCACAAAGCACAGCAAACTCACAAAGCACAGCAAGCTCACAAAGCACAGCAAGCACACAAAGCACAGTAAGCACACAAAGCACAGCAAGCACACAAAGCATAGCAACAAAAAAAGCACTGCAAGCACAGCAAGCACAGCAAGCTCACAAAGCACAGCAAGCTCACAAAGCACAACCAGCACACAAAGCACAGCAAACTCCCAAAGCACAGCAAGCACACAAAGCACACAAAGCACAGAAAGCACAGCAAGAACCACCACAATGCAGAGCAACAACAGCAAACATGGAAAAATAGAACACATTTGAACTACAGACAGGTTGAGAAGAACTGATGAGGAAGAACAAAATACCTGACTCAGGTGGGATTCAAACCCAGGAACTCAGAATCTCAATACATATGATTAACTTGATGCGCCACTCAGATGACACAGCTCATGAGGCAGCAGAAAAGAGATTAGAAAGCTACAAGGATTAACATATGTCAAATTAGTGTATAAACCCTAGGTGGCGCTGTACTCTGACTTCTCAGGTACCTTCAGGATATCATGTCAAAGCTCCTTATCAATTTTTGCACAGATATGTCCAATAGTTCAAAAAATATAACAATTTATGTCAAATTTCTAAATGGCGGACAGGCGGTTCAGTCAAACCTGGCATAATACACATTGACAGATGTGGCATGAGGCAAGGAATCCATAGACACCAAGTTCATAATTTTCTGACAAACAGTTCAGTAGTTATGGGCAAAAAGAGCCTTTTTTATATCTCATGACCCATAGGTGGCGCTATCACCAAATTTGGCATGAACCCCAAGTTCATGGTCCACATGAAGTGTACCAAATTTCATTTCAATTGATCAAAGAATGACCGAGCTACAGCTTCAGAACCAATTTTGCGTCAATCTCGTTAAGTTCACGCATTTATTACTTTTGAACAAAGAAAAATATAAAAATTCTGTTCAGTCATTTCTATGCGGCTCACTCCAAAGATCACCTGTGCCAAATCTCATAAGAATTGAACCAAATTTGGAGGAGGAGTAGCAAAAAATCGAAATACTGTACATTTCAAAATGGACGCTACTGTAATGGGTGGAGTCTTACTGTAAAATATCAAATTTAATAAGCGAAATGAGAGCAATCACATGTACTAAATAGAATTTTCATAGATCTAATGGATCACGAGTTATAACCATTTGAATATTGAATTTTTGAGATGATGGTGGCGCTATAGAGTTACTGCTAGAGACCCCATTTTTGGCCAAATGACTATTTATGACCACCACTACAAATGTGCCAAATTTCATCATTTTCCTACATACGGTTCATAGGGCTGCCATAGACTCCCATTGGGGAAGAAGAAAAATTTACTAACAGAAACAATGACCAATATAGCTGCAAGCAGCAACACGGGGTCAAGCACCTTCGGCGCAATGCACACACAGCACAGCAAGCACACATAGCACAGCAAGTTCACAATGCACAGCAAGCACACAAATCACAGCAGGCACACAAAGCACAGCAAGCTCACAATGCACAGCAAGCTCACAATGCACAGCAAGCACACAAAGCACAGCAATTACACAAAGCACAGCAAGCTCACAAAGCACAGCAAGCACACAAAGCACAGCAAGCAAGCACGCAAAGCACAGCAAGCAAGCACACAAAGCACAGCAATCTCACAAAGCACAGCAAACTCACAAAGCACAGCAAGCACACAACGCACAGCAAGCTCACAAAGCACAGCAAGTTCACAAAGCACAGCAAACTCACAAAGCAAAGCAAACACACAAAACACAGCAAGCTCACAAAGCACAGCAAGCACCCAAGGCACAGTAAGCACACAAAGAACAGCAAACTCACAAAGCACAGCAAGCACACAAAGCACAGCAAGCTCACAAAGCACAGCAAGCTCACAAAGCACAGCAAGCTCACAAAGCACAGCAAGCTCACAAAGCACAGCAAGCACACAAAGCACAGTAAGCACACAAAGCACAGCAAGCACACAAAGCATAGCAACAAAAAAGCACTGCAAGCACACAAAGCACAGCAAGCACAGCAAACTCACAAAGCACAGCAAACTCACAAAGCACAGCAAGCTCACAAAGCACAACCAGCACACAAAGCACAGCAAACTCCCAAAGCACAGCAAGCACACAAAGCACAGAAAGCACAGCAAGAACCCCCACAATGCAGAGCAACAACAGCAAACATGGAAAAATAGAACACATTTGAACTACAGACAGGTTGAGAAGAACTGATGAGGAAGAACAAAATACCTGACTCAGGTGGGTTTCGAACCCAGGAACTCAGAATCTCAATACATATGATTAACTTGATGCGCCACTCAGATGACACAGCTCATGAGGCAGCAGAAAAGAGATTAGAAAGCTACAAGGATTAACATATGTCAAATTAGTTTATAAACCCTAGGTGGCGCTGTACTCTGACTTCTCAGGTACCTTCAGGATATCATGTCAAAGCTCCTTATCAATTTTTGCGCAGATATGTCCAATAGTTCAAAAAATATAACAATTTATGTCAAATTTCAAAATGGCGGACAGGCGGTTCAGTCAAACCTGGCATAATTCACATCAACAGATGCGGCATGAGGTAAGCAATCCATAGACGTCAAGATCATCATTTTCTGACAAACAGTTCAGAAGTTATGGGCAAAAATAGCCTATTTTATTATCTCATAACCCATAGGTGGCGCTGTCACCAAATTTGGCATGGACCCCAAGTTCATGGTCCACATGAAGTGTACCAAATTTCATTTCAATTGATCAAAGAATGACTGAGCTACCGCTTCAGAACCATTTTTGCATCAACCTCGTTAAGTTTGTGCATTTATTACTTTTGAACAAAGATAAATATCAAAATTCTGTTCGGTCATTTCTATGCGGCTAACTCCAAAGATCATCTGTGCCAAATCTCATAAGAATTGAACCACGTTTGAAGAAGGAGTAGCGAAAAAACGAAATACTGTACATTTCAAAATGGCCGCTACTGTAATGGGTGGAGTCTTACTGTAAAGTATCAAATTCAATAAGCGGGATGAGAGCAATCACGTGTACTAAGTAGAATTTTCATAGATCAAATGGTTCACCAGTTATAACAGTTTGAACATTGAATTTTTGGACTACTGGTGGCGCTATAGAGTTACTGCTAAAGACCCCATTTTTGGTCACATGACTATTTATGACCACCTCTATAACTGTGCCAAATTTCATCATTTTCCTATGTACGGTTCATAGGGCTGCCATAGACTCCCATTGGGGAAAAATAATAATAATAATAATAATAATAATAATAATAATAATAATACTAACAATTACAATAGGTGTCTCAGCACCTTCGGTGCTTGACCCCTAATAATACTAACAATTACAATAGGTGTCTCAGCACCTTCGGTGCTTGACCCCTAAATATAGCTGCAAGCAGCAACACGGGGTCAAGCACCTTCGGCGCAATGCACACACAGCACAGCAAGCACACACAGCACAGCAAGCACACAAAGCACAGCAAGCACACAAAGCACAGCAATTACACAAATCACAGCAGGCACACAAAGCACAGCAAGCACACAAAGCACAGCAAGCACACAAAGCACAGCAAGCACACAAAGCACAGCAAGCACACAAAGCACAGCAAGCTCACAATGCACAGCAAGCACACAAAGCACAGCAAGCTCACAATGCACAGCAAGCACACAAAGCACAGCAATTACACAAAGCACAGCAAGCTCACAAAGCACAGCAAGCACACAAAGCACCGCAAGCACACAAAGCACAGCAAGCACACAAAGCACAGCAAGCTCACAATGCACAGCAAGCACACAAAGCACAGCAAGCTCACAATGCACAGCAAGCACACAAAGCACAGCAATTACACAAAGCACAGCAAACTCACAAAGCACAGCAAGCACACAAAGCACAGCAAGCTCACAAAGCACAGCAAGCTCACAAAGCACAGCAAACTCACAAAGCAAAGCAAACACACAAAACACAGCAAGCTCACAAAGCACAGCAAGCACCCAAGGCACAGTAAGCACACAAACAACAGCAAACTCACAAACAACAGCAAACTCACAAAGCACAGCAAGCTCACAAAGCACAGCAAGCTCACAAAGCACAGCAAGCTCACAAAGCACAGCAAGCTCACAAAGCACAGCAAGCTCACAAAGCACAGCAAGCACACAAAGCACAGTAAGCACACAAAGCACAGCAAGCACACAAAGCATAGCAACAAAAAAGCACTGCAAGCACACAAAGCACAGCAAGCACAGCAAACTCACAAAGCACAGCAATCTCACAAAGCACAACCAGCACACAAAGCACAGCAAACTCCCAAAGCACAGCAAGCACACAAAGCACAGAAAGCACAGCAAGAACCCCCACAATGCAGAGCAACAACAGCAAACATGGAAAAATAGAACACATTTGAACTACAGACAGGTTGAGAAGAACTGATGAGGAAGAACAAAATACCTGACTCAGGTGGGATTCAAACCCAGGAACTCAGAGTCTCAATACATATGATTATCTTGATGCGCCACTCAGATGACACAGCTCATGAGGTAGCAGAAAAAAGATTAGAAAGCTACAAGGATTAACATATGTCAAATTAGTTTATAAACCCTAGGTGGCGCTGTACTCTGACTTCTCAGGTACCTTCAGGATATCATGTCAAAGCTCCTTATCAATTTTTGCGCAGATATGTCCAATAGTTCAAAAAATATAACAATTTATGTCAAATTTCAAAATGGCGGACAGGCGGTTCAGTCAAACCTGGCATAATACACATTGACAGATGCGGCATGAGGCAAGGTATCCATAGACAGCAAGTTCATAATTTTCTGACAAACAGTTCAGTAGTTATGGGCAAAAATATAATTTTTTTAAATCTCATGACCCATAGGTGGCGCTGTCACCAAATTTGGCATGGACCCCAGGTTCATGGTCAACATTAAGTGTACCAAATTTTATTTAAATTGATCAAAGAATGACCGAGCTACAGCTTCAGAACCATTTTTGCGACAACCTTGTTAAGTTTGTGCATTTATTACTTTTGAACAAAAATAATTATAAAAATTCTATTCGGACATTTCTGTGCGGATCACTCCAAAGATCATCTGTGCCAAATCTCATAAAAATTGAACCACGTTTGAAGAAGGAGTAGCGAAAAAACGAAATACTGTACATTTCAAAATGGCCGCTACTGTAATGGGTGGAGTCTTACTGTAAAGTATCAAATTCAATAAGCGGGATGAGAGCAATCACGTGTACTAAGTAGAATTTTCATAGATCAAATGGTTCACCAGTTATAACAGTTTGAACATTGAATTTTTGGACTACTGGTGGCGCTATAGAGTTACTGCTAAAGACCCCATTTTTGGTCACATGACTATTTATGACCACCTCTACAACTGTGCCAAATTTCATCATTTTCCTATGTACGGTTCATAGGGCTGCCATAGACTCCCATTGGGGAAAAATAATAATAATAATAATAAATATAGCTGCAAGCAGCAACACGGGGTCAAGCACCTTCGGCGCAATGCACACACAGCACAGCAAGCACACAAAGCACAGCAAGTTCACAATGCACAGCAAGCACACAAAGCACAGCAATTACACAAATCACAGCAGGCACACAAAGCACAGCAAGCTCACAAAGCACAGCAAGCACACAAAGCACAGCAAGCACACAAAGCACAGCAAGCACACAAAGCACAGCAAGCTCACAATGCACAGCAAGCACACAAAGCACAGCAAGCTCACAATGCACAGCAAGCACACAAAGCACAGCAATTACACAAAGCACAGCAAGCTCACAAAGCACAGCAAGCACACAAAGCACAGCAAGCATGCAAAGCACAGCAAGCACACAAAGCAGAGTAATCTCACAAAGCACAGCAAACTCACAAAGCACAGCAAGCACACAAAGCACAGCAAGCTCACAAAGCACAGCAAGCTCACAAAGCACAGCAAACTCACAAAGCACAGCAAGCTCACAAAGCACAGCAAACTCACAAAGCACAGCAAGCTCACAAAGCACAGCAAGCTCACAAAGCACAGCAAGCACACAAAGCACACAAAGCACAGCAAGCACACAAAGCATAGCAACAAAAAAGCACTGCAAGCACACAAAGCACAGCAAGCACAGCAAGCTCACAAAGCACAGCAAGCTCACAAAGCACAACCAGCACACAAAGCACAGCAAACTCCCAAAGCACAGCAAGCACACAAAGCACACAAAGAACAGAAAGCACAGCAAGAACCACCACAATGCAGAGCAACAACAGCAAACATGGAAAAATAGAACACATTTGAACTACAGACAGGTTGAGAAGAACTGATGAGGAAGAACAAAATACCTGACTCAGGTGGGATTCAAACCCAGGAACTCAGAATCTCAATACATATGACTAACTTGATGCGCCACTCAGATGACACAGCTCATGAGGCAGCAGAAAAGAGATTAGAAAGCTACAAGGATTAACATATGTCAAATTAGTTTATAAACCCTAGGTGGCGCTGTATTCTGACTTCTCAGGTACCTTCAGGATATCATGTCAAAGCTCCTTATCAATTTTTGCGCAGATATGTCCAATAGTTCAAAAAATATAACAATTTATGTCAAATTTCAAAATGGCGGACAGGCGGTTCTGTCAAACCTGGCATAATACACATTGACAGATGCGGCATGAGGCAAGGTATCCATAGACAGCAAGTTCATAATTTTCTGACAAACAGTTCAGTAGTTATGGGCAAAAATATCATTTTTTTAAATCTCATGACCCATAGGTGGCGCTGTCACCAAATTTGGCATGGACCCCAGGTTCATGGTCAACATTAAGTGTACCAAATTTTATTTCAATTGATCAAAGAATGACCGAGCTACAGCTTCAGAACCATTTTTGCGTCAACCTTGTTAAGTTTGCGCATTTATTACTTTTGAACAAAAATAATTATAAAAATTCTGTTCGGTCATTTCTGTGCGGATCACTCCAAAGATCATCTGTGCCAAATCTCATAAGAATTGAACCACGTTTGAAGAAGGAGTAGCGAAAAAACGAAATACTGTACATTTCAAAATGGCCACTACTGTAATGGGTGGAGTCTTACTGTAAAGTATCAAATTCAATAAGCGGGATGAGAGCAATCACGTGTACTAAGTAGAATTTTCATAGATCAAATGGTTCACCAGTTATAACAGTTTGAACATTGAATTTTTGGACTACTGGTGGCGCTATAGAGTTACTGCTAAAGACCCCATTTTTGGTCACATGACTATTTATGACCACCTCTACAACTGTGCCAAATTTCATCATTTTCCTATGTACGGTTCATAGGGCTGCCATTGACTCCCATTGGGGAAAAATAATAATAATAATAATAATAATACTAACAAATATAGCTGCAAGCAGCAACACGGGGTCAAGCACCTTCGGCGCAATGCACACTCAGCACAGCAAGCACACAAAGCACAGCAAGTTCACAATGCACAGCAAGCACACAAAGCACAGCAATTACACAAATCACAGCAGGCACACAAAGCACAGCAAGCTCACAAAGCACAGCAAGCACACAAAGCACAGCAAGCACACAAAGCACAGCAAGCACATAAAGCACAGCAAGCTCACAATGCACAGCAAGCACACAAAGCACAGCAAGCTCACAATGCACAGCAAGCACACAAAGCACAGCAATTACACAAAGCACAACAAGCTCGCAAAGCACAGCAAGCACACAAAGCACAGCAAGCACGCAAAGCACAGCAAGCACACAAAGCACAGTAATCTCACAAAGCATAGCAAACTCACAAAGCACAGCAAGCACACAAAGCACAGCAAGCTCACAAAGCACAGCAAGCTCACAAAGCACAGCAAACTCACAAAGCACAGCAAGCACACAAAGCACAGCAAGCTCACAAAGCACAGCAAGCTCACAAAGCACAGCAAGCTCACAATGCACAGCAAGCACACAAAGCACAGCAAGCTCACAATGCACAGCAAGCACACAAAGCACAGCAATTACACAAAGCACAGCAAGCTCGCAAAGCACAGCAAGCTCGCAAAGCACAGCAAGCACGCAAAGCACAGCAAGCACGCAAAGCACAGCAAGCACACAAAGCACAGTAATCTCACAAAGCATAGCAAACTCACAAAGCACAGCAAGCACACAAAGCACAGCAATTACACAAATCACAGCAGGCACACAAAGCACAGCAAGCTCACAAAGCACAGCAAGCACACAAAGCACAGCAAGCACACAAAGCACATCAAGCTCACAATGCACAGCAAGCACACAAAGCACAGCAAGCTCACAATGCACAGCAAGCACACAAAGCACAGCAATTACACAAAGCACAGCAAGCTCACAAAGCACAGCAAGCACACAAAGCACAGCAAGCACGCAAAGCACAGCAAGCACGCAAAGAAAAGTAATCTCACAAAGCACAGCAAACTCACAAAGCACAGCAAGCACACAAAGCACAGCAAGCTCACAAAGCACAGCAAGCTCACAAAGCACAGCAAACTCACAAAGCAAAGCAAACACATAAAACACAGCAATCTCACAAAGCACTGCAAGCACCCAAGGCACAGTAAGCACACAAAGAACAGCAAACTCACAAAGCACAGCAAGCACACAAAGCACAGCAAGCTCACAAAGCACAGCAAGCACACAAAGCACAGTAAGCACACAAAGCACAGCAAGCACACAAAGCATAGCAACAAAAAAAGCACTGCAAGCACACAAAGCACAGCAAGCACAGCAAGCTCACAAAGCACAGCAAGCTCACAAAGCACAACCAGCACACAAAGCACAGCAAACTCCCAAAGCACAGCAAGCACACAAAGCACACAAAGCCGAGAAAGCACAGCAAGAACCACCACAATGCAGAGCAACAACAGCAAACATGGAAAAATAGAACACATTTGAACTACAGACAGTTTGAGAAGAACTGATGAGGAAGAACAAAATACCTGACTCAGGTGGGATTCAAACCCAGGAACTCAGAATCTCAATACATATGATTAACTTGATGCGCCAGTCAGATGACACAGCTCATGAGGCAGCAGAAAAGAGATTAGAAAGCTACAAGGATTAACATATGTCAAATTAGTTTATAAACCCTAGGTGGCGCTGTACTCTGACTTCTCAGGTACCTTCAGGATATCATGTCAAAGCTCCTTATAAATTTTTGTGCAGATATGTCCAATAGTTCAAAAAATATAACAATTTATGTCAAATTTCAAAATGGCGGACAGGCGGTTCAGTCAAACCTGGCATAATACACATTGACAGATGCGGCATGAGGCAAGGTATCCATAGACAGCAAGTTCATAATTTTCTGACAAACAGTTCAGTAGTTATGGGCAAAAATATCATTTTTTAAATCTCAAGACCCATAGGTGGCGCTGTCACCAAATTTGGCATGGACCCCAGGTTCATGGTCAACATTAAGTGTACCAAATTTTATTTCAATTGATCAAAGAATGACCGAGCTACAGCTTCAGAACCATTTTTGCGTCAACCTTGTTAAGTTTGCGCATTTATTACTTTTGAACAAAAATAATTATAAAAATTCTGTTCGGTCATTTCTGTGCGGATCACTCCAAAGATCATCTGTGCCAAATCTCATAAGAATTGAACCACGTTTGAAGAAGGAGTAGCGAAAAAACGAAATACTGTACATTTCAAAATGGCCGCTACTGTAATGGGTGGAGTCTTACTGTAAAGTATCAAATTCAATAAGCGGGATGAGAGCAATCACGTGTACTAAGTAGAATTTTCATAGATCAAATGGTTCACCAGTTATAACAGTTTGAACATTGAATTTTTGGACTACTGGTGGCGCTATAGAGTTACTGCTAAAGACCCCATTTTTGGTCACATGACTATTTATGACCACCTCTACAACTGTGCCAAATTTCATCATTTTCCTATGTACGGTTCATAGGGCTGCCATAGACTCCCATTGGGGAAAAATAATAATAATAATAATAATAATAATAAATATAGCTGCAAGCAGCGATTCGGGGCCAAGCAGATTTAGCGAAATGAGCACCCAAAGCACAGCAAACAACATAGAAGGTATCAATCACCCAATGCGCATTGAGCACCCAATCAAAAACACAAGGCGCAGCAAGTACCCAAAACGTAGCAATCACAGATCAGAACCACTGCAGTGCAGAGCAGCAACAGAAAACATGACAAAAATAGAACATATGTGAACTACAGACAGGTCAGGAAGAATAGGTGGGAAAGAACAAAACTTTAATAGAAGAAATTAACACCTGCCTCAGGCTGGATTCAAACCCATGAACTCAGGATCTCTATGCATACGACTTAACAGATGCGCCACTCAGTAGACACAGCTCAAGGGTCAGCAGAAAAGAGCTTACATGCCAAAGAATTCAGAAGTTATAAGCAATTCGATAAGAACTGTTATAGTTTATAACCCCTAGGTGGCGCTGTACTCTGATTTCCTCAGGACATCATGCCGAAGCTCCCTACCGATGTTTGCGCCGATATATCCGATACTTCAAAAGTTATAGCAAATTATCACAAATTTCAAAATGGCGGACAGACGGTTCGGTCAATCCCGGCATAATACACATCGACAGATGCGGCATGAGCCAAGGAATCCGTAGACACCAAGATCATAATTTTCTGACAAACGATTCAGAAGTTATGCGCAAAAATAGCCTTTTTTCCTATCTCATGACCCATAGGTGGCGCTGTCACCAAATTTGGCATGGACCCCCATTTCATGGTCGACATGAAGCGTACCAAATTTCATCTCGATTGATCAAAGAATGACCGAGATACAGCTTCAGAACCAATTTTGCGTCGATCTCGTTAAGTTCACGCATTAATTACTTTTAAATAAAGAAAAATATCAAAATTCTGTTCAGTCATTTCTATGCGGCTCACTCCAAAGATCACATGTGCCAAATCTCATGAGAATTGAACCAAATTTGAAGGAGGAGTAGCGAAAAAACAAAATACTGTACATTTCAAAATGGCCGCTACTGTAATGGGTGGAGTCTTACTGTAAGGTATTAAAAACAACAAGCATGAGGAGAGCAATCACGTGTACTAAGTAGAATTTTCATAGAGCAAATGGATCATGAGTTATAACCATTTGAACATTGAATTTTTGAGATGATGGTGGCGCTATAGAGTTACTGCTAGAGACCCCATTTTTGGCCAAATGACTATTTATGACCACCACTACAACTGTGCCAAATTTCATCATTTTCCTATATACGGTTCATAGGGCTGCCATAGACTCCCATTGGGGAAGATTAAGAAGAATAATAATACTAACAGAAACAATAGGTGCCACAGCACCATAGGTGCTTGGCCCCTAATAATACTAACAATTACAATAGGTGTCTCAGCACCTTCGGTGCTTGACCCCTAATAACAATAGGTGTCTCAGCACCTTCGGTGCTTGACCCCTAATAATAATAATACTAACAATTACAATAGGTGTCTCAGCACCTTCGGTGCTTGACCCCTAAATATAGCTGCAAGCAGCAATTGCGGGGTCAAGCACCTTCAGCGCAATGAGCACCCAAAGCACAGCAAAAACCACACGACGCAGCAAATGCGCAAAGCACAGAAAGCGCGCAATACAGAGCCCGAACCCGAAGCAAAGCAAATGCAGAGCAGAACCACTGCAGTGCGGAGCAACAACAGTAAATATGGCAAAAATATAACACGTGTGGAAAACCAGACAGGTCGAGAAGAACGTGTTAAAGGGAACACAAAAGGAAATCTCAATAAGTGAAAGTAAGAGCTGGGATTCGAACCCATGACCTCAGGTTCCCAAAGCATCGCACTAACCGAATGCGCCACTGAGTAAACGATTAAACCACTGAGTTGGTGTGTCCAAGCTATAGAATAGAGATTTAGAACTGTAAACATTGATATCCAGCAATTACTAAAAGTGCAGAAATGACAACAGAGAGCACAAATAACTGAAATACAATGTATAGTATGAAAATCACAAAACTTAAGTGAGAAAAAAGTTAAGACAAAAACCACTGCACATGGGATTCAAACCCATGAACTCAGGTTCCCAAAGCACAACAGTTAGCGCATGCGCCACTGAGTAAACGATTAAACCACTGAGTTGGTGTGTCCAAGCTATAGAATAGAGATTTAGAGCTGTAAACATTGATATCCAGCAATTACCAAACGTGCAGAAATGACAACAGAGAGCACAAATAACTGAAATACAATGTATTGTATGAAAATCACAAAACTTAAGTGAGAAAAAAGTTAAGACAAAATATCACTGCACATGGGATTTGAACCCATGACCTCAGAATCTCATGGCATGTGGTTAACCAGATGCGCAACTCAGCTAACACAGCTCAAAGGGCAGCAAAAAACAGCTTAGGTGCTTCAAGGATTGACATGTGCCAATCAACACAGATGCAGAACTGACAGTGCAGAGCAGAACTATCAGAAATACAATGTATATGGGAATCAAAAAGCTCAAATGAGATTGAAGACAAGAACATCATTCTGTATAGTAATGCTATACAATGTAATATACAGTCACATTAATTTACTATGACAAATAGACAACGTCACAGGCACGGTCAACTTTGGAGTGGTATTTCTAAGAAAGAGAACAGAATATCAAAAATCTGTTCGGTCATTTCTCTGCGGATTGCTCCAAACATTATACGAGCAGTACCTGGCATAAAATAAACAACATTTGTAAAAGGAGTAGCGAAAAAATAATCTACCATATGCTTTACAATAACACATGAACAGAATGTTGGAAAATGACAAACGAGGCATCGTTGCAATCGGCATAAACCAGTGAATACAATTTCACAAAGAAATTAATATCAGACAAAGTATTCAGAAGTTATAAGCAGTTCCATGAGAACTGTTATAGTTTATAACCCCTAGGTGGCGCTGTACTCTGACTTCCCAGGTACCTTCAGGACATCATGTCGAAGCTCCTTACTAATTTTTGCGCGGATATGTCCAATAGTTCAAAAAATATAACAAATTATGTGAAATTTCAAAATGGCGGACAGGCGGTTCGGTCAAACCCTGCATAATACACATCGACAGATGCGGCATGAGGTAAGCAATCCATAGACATCAAGATCATAATTTTCTGACAAACAGTTCAGAAGTTATGGGCAAAAATAGCCTATTTTATTATCTCATGACCCATAGGTGGCGCTGTCACCAAATTTGGCATGGACCCCAAGTTCATGGTCCACATGAAGTGTACCAAATTTCATTTCAATTGATCAAAGAATGACTGAGCTACAGCTTCAGAACCATTTTTGCGTCAACCTCGTTAAGTTTGCGCATTTATTACTTTTGAACAAAGATAAATATCAAAATTCTGTTCAGTCATTTCTATGCGGCTTACTCCAAAGATCATCTGTGCCAAATCTCATAAGAATTGAACAACATTTGAAGGAGGAGTAGCGAAAAAATGGAATACTGTACATTTCAAAATGGCCGCTACTGTAATGGGTGGAGTTTTACTGTAAGGTATTAAAATCAACAAGCATGAGGAGAGCAATCACGTGTACTAAGTAGAATTTTCATAGATCAAGCGGATCAGAAGTTATAACCCTTTGAACATTGAATTTTTGAACTGCTGGTGGCGCTATAGAGTTAGTACTAGAGACCCCATTTTTGGTCACATGACTTTTTAAGACCACCACTACAACTGTGCCAAATTTCATCATTTTCCTATGTACGGTTCATAGGGCTGCCATAGACGCCTATGGCTAAGAAGAAGAAGAAGCAGAATAATAATAATAATAAATATAGCTGCAAGCAGCAACACAGGGTCAAGCACCTTCGGCGCAATGCACACAAAGCACAGCAAGCACACAAAGCACAGTAATCTCACAAAGCACAGCAAGCTCACATAGCACAGCAAGCACACAAAGCACGGTAAGCTCACAAAGCACAGCAAACACACAAAGCATAGCAAGCACACAAAGCACAGCAAGCTCACAAAGCACAGCAAGCTCACAAAGCACAGCAAGCACACAAAGCACAGCAAGCTCACAAAGCATAGCAAGCACACAAAGCACAGCAAGCTCACAAAGCACAGCAAGCACACAAAGCACTCAAGCTCACAAAGCAAAGCAAGCACACAAAGCACAGCAAGCATTCAAAGCACGGCAAGCTCACAATGCACAGCAAGCACACAAAGCAGAGCAATTACACAAATCACAGCAGGCACACAAAGCACAGCAAGCTCACAAAGCACAGCAAGCACACAAAGCACAGCAAGCACACAAAGCACAGCAAGCTCACAATGCACAGCAAGCACACAAAGCACAGCAATTACACAAATCACAGCAGGCACACAAAGCACAGCAAGCTCACAAAGCACAGCAAGCACACAAAGCACAGCAAGCCCACAAAGCATAGCAAGCTCACAAAGCACAGCAAGCACACAAAGCACAGCAAGCTCACAAAGCACAGCAAGCTCACAAAGCACATCAAGCACACAAAGCACAGCAAGCACACAAAGCACAGCAAGCAAACAAAGCATAGCAAGCTCACAAAGCACAGCAAGCACACAAAGCACATCAATTACACAAATCACAGCAGGCATACAAAGCACAGCAAGCTCACAAAGCACAGCAAGCACACAAAGCACAGCAGGCACACAAAGCACAGCAAGCACACAAAGCACAGCAATTACACAAATCACAGCAGGCACACAATGCACAGAAAGCTCACAAAGCACAGCAAGCACACAAAGCACAGCAAGCACACAAAGCACAGCAAGCTCACAATGCACACCAAGCACACAAAGCACAGCAATTACACAAATCACAGCAGGCACACAAAGCACAGCAAGCTCACAAAGCACAGCAAGCACACAAAGCACAGCAAGCTCACAAAGCACAGCAAGCACACAAAGCACAGCAAGCACACAAAGCACAGCAAGCACACAAAGCATAGCAAGCTCACAAAGCACAGCAAGCACACAAAGCACATTAATTACACAAATCACAGCAGGCACTCAAAGCACAGCAAGCTCACAAAGCACAGCAAGCACACAAAGCACAGCAAGCACACAAAGCACAGCAAGCACACAAAGCACAGCAAGTACACAAAGCATAGCAAGCTCACAAAGCACAGCAAGCACACAAAGCACAGCAAGCTCACAAAGCAAAGCAAGCTCACAAAGCACAGCAAGCACACAAAGCACAGCAAGCTCACAAAGCACAGCAAGCACACAAAGCACAGTAAGCTCACAAAGCACAGCAAGCTCACAAAGCACAGCAAGCACACAAAGCACAGCAAGCTCACAAAGCACAGCAAGCACCATTAATTGCATTAAAAACGCAAGGCTCAGGAATCATAGAGCAGAACCACCACAATGCAGAGCAACAACAGCAAACATGGAAAAATAGAACACATGTGAACTACAGACAGGTTTAGAAGAATTGATGAGGAAGAACAAAATACCTGACTCAGGTGGGATTCGAACCCAGGATCTCAGAATCTCAATGCATACGATTAACTAGATCCGCCACTCAGTTGACACGGTTCATTGGGCAGCAGAAAGAGATAACAGTATAATATCAATAAGAATTGTAATAGTTTATAACCCCTAGGTGGCGCTGTACTCTGACTTCCCAGGTAACTTCAGGACATCATGTCAAAGCTCCTTACCAATTTTTGTGCGGATATGTCAAATAGTTCAAAAAATATAACAATTTATGTTAAATTTCAAAATGGCAGACAGGCGGTTCGGTCAAACCCGGCATAATACACATCGACAGATGCGGCATGAGGTAAGCAATCCATAGACATCAAGATCATAATTTTCTGACAAACAGTTCAGAAGTTATGGGCAAAAATAGCCTATTTTATTATCTCATGACCCATAGGTGGCGCTGTCACCAAATTTGGCATGGACCCCAAGTTCATGGTCCACATGAAGTGTACCAAATTTTATTTCAATTGATCAAAGAATGACCGAGCTACAGCTTCAGAACCATTTTTGCGTCAACCTTGTTAAGTTTGCGCATTTATTACTTTTGAACAAAAATAATTATAAAAATTCTGTTCGGTCATTTCTGTGCGGATCACTCCAAAGATCATCTGTGCCAAATCTCATAAGAATTGAACCACGTTTGAAGAAGGAGTAGCGAAAAAACGAAATACTGTACATTTCAAAATGGCCGCTACTGTAATGGGTGGAGTCTTACTGTAAAGTATCAAATTCAATAAGGGGGATGAGAGCAATCACGTGTACTAAGTAGAATTTTCATAGATCAAATGGTTCACCAGTTATAACAGTTTGAACATTGAATTTTTGGACTACTGGTGGCGCTATAGAGTTACTGCTAAAGACCCCATTTTTGGTCACATGACTATTTATGACCACCTCTACAACTGTGCCAAATTTCATCATTTTCCTATGTACGGTTCATAGGGCTGCCATAGACTCCCATTGGGGAAAAATAATAATAATAATAATAAATATAGCTGCAAGCAGCGATACGGGGTCAAGCACCTTCGGCGCAATGAGCACCCAAAGCACAGCAAAAACGGCACGACGCAGCAAATGCGCAAAGCGCAGAAAGCGCGCAATACAGAGCCCGAACCCGAAGCAAAGCAAATGCAGAGCAGAACCACTGCAGTGCGGAGCAACAACAGTAAAGATTGCAAAAATATAATATCAGACAAAGTATTCAGAAGTTATAAGCAGTTCCATAAGAACTGTTATAGTTTATAACCCCTAGTTGGCGCTGTACTCTGACTTCCCAGGTACCTTCAGGACATCATGTCGAAGCTCCTTACTAATTTTTCCGCAGATATGTCAAATATTTCCAAAAATATAACAAATTATGTGAAATTTCAAAGTGGCGGACAGGCGGTTCGGTCAAACCCGGCATAATACACATCGACAGATGCGGCATGAGGTAAGCAATCCATAGACATCAAGATCATAATTTTCTGACAAACAGTTCAGAAGTTATGGGCAAAAATAGCCTATTTTATTATCTCATGACCCATAGGTGGCGCTGTCACCAAATTTGGCATGGACCCCAAGTTCATGGTCCACATGAAGTGTACAAAATTTCATTTCAATTGATCAAAGAATGACTGAGCTACAGCTTCAGAACCATTTTTGCGTCAACCTCGTTAAGTTTGCGCATTTATTACTTTTGAACAAAGATAAATATCAAAATTCTGTTCAGTCATTTCTATGCGGCTTACTCCAAAGATCATCTGTGCCAAATCTCATAAGAATTGAACAACATTTGAAGGAGGAGTAGCGAAAAAATGGAATACTGTACATTTCAAAATGGCCGCTACTGTAATGGGTGGAGTTTTACTGTAAGGTATTAAAAGCAACAAGCATGAGGAGAGCAATCACGTGTACTAAGTAGAATTTTCATAGATCAAGCGGATCAGAAGTTATAACCCTTTGAACATTGAATTTTTGCACTGCTGGTGGCGCTATAGAGTTAGAGACCCCATTTTTGGTCACATGACTTTTTAAGACCACCACTACAACTGTGCCAATTTTCATCATTTTCGTATGTACGGTTCATAGGGCTGCCATAGACGCCTATGGCTAAGAAGAAGAAGCAGAATAATAATAATAATAAATATAGCTGCAAGCAGCGATTCGGGGCCAAGCAGATTTAGCGAAATGAGCACCCAAAGCACAGCAAACAACATAGAAGGTATCAATCACCCAATGCGCATTGAGCACCCAATCAAAAACACAAGGCGCAGCAAGTACCCAAAACGTAGCAATCACAGATCAGAACCACTGCAGTGCAGAGCAGCAACAGAAAACATGACAAAAATAGAACATATGTGAACTACAGACAGGTCAGGAAGAATAGGTGGGAAAGAACAAAACTTTAATAGAAGAAATTAACACCTGCCTCAGGCTGGATTCGAACCCATGAACTCAGGATCTCTATGCATACGACTTAACAGATGCGCCACTCAGTAGACACAGCTCAAGGATCAGCAGAAAAGAGCTTACATGCCAAAGAATTCAGAAGTTATAAGCAATTCGATAAGAACTGTTATAGTTTATAACCCCTAGGTGGCGCTGTACTCTGATTTCCTCAGGACATCATGCCGAAGCTCCCTACCGATGTTTGCGCCGATATATCCGATACTTCAAAAGTTATAGCAAATTATCACAAATTTCAAAATGGCGGACAGACGGTTCGGTCAATCCCGGCATAATACACATCGACAGATGCGGCATGAGCCAAGGAATCCGTAGACACCAAGATCATAATTTTCTGACAAACGATTCAGAAGTTATGCGCAAAAATAGCCTTTTTTCCTATCTCATGACCCATAGGTGGCGCTGTCACCAAATTTGGCATGGACCCCCATTTCATGGTCGACATGAAGCGTACCAAATTTCATCTCGATTGATCAAAGAATGACCAAGATACAGCTTCAGAACCAATTTTGCGTCGATCTCGTTAAGTTCACGCATTAATTACTTTTAAATAAAGAAAAATATCAAAATTCTGTTCAGTCATTTCTATGCGGCTCACTCCAAAGATCACATGTGCCAAATCTCATGAGAATTGAACCAAATTTGAAGGAGGAGTAGCGAAAAAACAAAATACTGTACATTTCAAAATGGCCGCTACTGTAATGGGTGGAGTCTTACTGTAAGGTATTAAAAACAACAAGCATGAGGAGAGCAATCACGTGTACTAAGTAGAATTTTCATAGAGCAAATGGATCATGAGTTATAACCATTTGAACATTGAATTTTTGAGATGATGGTGGCGCTATAGAGTTACTGCTAGAGACCCCATTTTTGGCCAAATGACTATTTATGACCACCACTACAACTGTGCCAAATTTCATCATTTTCCTATATACGGTTCATAGGGCTGCCATAGACTCCCATTGGGGAAGATTAAGAAGAATAATAATACTAACAGAAACAATAGGTGCCACAGCACCATAGGTGCTTGGCCCCTAATAATAATACTAACAATTACAATAGGTGTCTCAGCACCTTCGGTGCTTGACCCCTAAATATAGCTGCAAGCAGCAACACGGGGTCAAGCACCTTCGGCGCAATGCACACACAGCACAGCAAGCACACAAAGCACGGCAAGTTCACAATGCACAGCAAGCACACAAAGCACAGCAATTACACAAATCACAGCAGGCACACAAAGCACAGCAAGCTCACAAAGCACAGCAAGCACAAAAAGCACAGCAAGCACACAAAGCACAGCAAGCACACAAAGCACAGCAAGCTCACAATGCACAGCAAGCACACAAAGCACAGCAAGCTCACAATGCACAGCAAGCACACAAAGCACAGCAATTACACAAAGCACAGCAAGCTCACAAAGCACAGCAAGCACGCAAAGCACAGCAAGCACGCAAAGCACAGCAAGCACACAAAGCACAGTAATCTCACAAAGCACAGCAATTACACAAAGCACAGCAAGCTCACAAAGCACAGCAAGCACACAAAGCACAGCAAGCACGCAAAGCACAGCAAGCACACAAAGCACAGTAATCTCACAAAGCACAGCAAACTCACAAAGCACAGCAAGCACACAAAGCACAGCAAGCTCACAAAGCACAGCAAGCTCACAAAGCACAGCAAACTCACAAAGCACAGCAAGCTCACAATGCACAGCAAGCACACAAAGCACAGCAAGCTCACAATGCACAGCAAGCACACAAAGCACAGCAATTACACAAAGCACAGCAAGCTCACAAAGCACAGCAAGCACGCAAAGCACAGCAAGCACGCAAAGCACAGCAAGCACACAAAGCACAGTAATCTCACAAAGCACAGCAATTACACAAAGCACAGCAAGCTCACAAAGCACAGCAAGCACACAAAGCACAGCAAGCACGCAAAGCACAGCAAGCACACAAAGCACAGTAATCTCACAAAGCACAGCAAACTCACAAAGCACAGCAAGCACACAAAGCACAGCAAGCTCACAAAGCACAGCAAGCTCACAAAGCACAGCAAACTCACAAAGCGCAGCAAGCACACAAAGCACAGCAAGCTCACAAAGCACAGCAAGCTCACAAAGCACAGCAAACTCACAAAGCACAGCAAGCTCACAATGCACAGCAAGCACACAAAGCACAGCAAGCTCACAATGCACAGCAAGCACACAAAGCACAGCAATTACACAAAGCACAGCAAGCTCACAAAGCACAGCAAGCACACAAAGCACAGCAAGCGCGCAAAGCACAGCAAGCACACAAAGCACAGTAATCTCACAAAGCACAGCAAACTCACAAAGCACAGCAAGCACACAAAGCACAGCAAGCTCACAAAGCACAGCAAGCTCACAAAGCACAGCAAACTCACAAAGCGCAGCAAGCACACAAAGCACAGCAAGCTCACAAAGCACAGCAAGCTCACAAAGCACAGCAAACTCACAAAGCACAGCAAGCTCACAAAGCACAGCAAGCACACAAAGCACAGTAAGCACACAAAGCACAGCAAGCACACAAAGCATAGCAACAAAAAAAGCACTGCAAGCACAGCAAGCACAGCAAGCTCACAAAGCACAGCAAGCTCACAAAGCACAACCAGCACACAAAGCACAGCAAACTCCCAAAGCACAGCAAGCACACAAAGCACACAAAGCACAGAAAGCACAGCAAGAACCACCACAATGCAGAGCAACAACAGCAAACATGGAAAAATAGAACACATTTGAACTACAGACAGGTTGAGAAGAACTGATGAGGAAGAACAAAATACCTGACTCAGGTGGGATTCAAACCCAGGAACTCAGAATCTCAATACATATGATTAACTTGATGCGCCACTCAGATGACACAGCTCATGAGGCAGCAGAAAAGAGATTAGAAAGCTACAAGGATTAACATATGTCAAATTAGTGTATAAACCCTAGGTGGCGCTGTACTCTGACTTCTCAGGTACCTTCAGGATATCATGTCAAAGCTCCTTATCAATTTTTGCACAGATATGTCCAATAGTTCAAAAAATATAACAATTTATGTCAAATTTCAAAATGGCGGACAGGCGGTTCAGTCAAACCTGGCATAATTCACATCGACAGATGCGGCATGAGGTAAGCAATCCATAGACATCAAGATCATAATTTTCTGACAAACAGTTCAGAAGTTATGGGCAAAAATAGCCTATTTTATTATCTCATAACCCATAGGTGGCGCTGTCACCAAATTTGGCATGGACCCCAAGTTCATGGTCGACATGAAGTGTACCAAATTTCATTTCAATTGATCAAAGAATGACCGAGCTACAGCTTCAGAACCATTTTTGCGTCAACCTTGTTAAGTTTGCGCATTTATTACTTTTGAACAAAGATAAATATCAAAATTCTGTTCGGTCATTTCTATGCGGCTCACTCCAAAGATCATCTGTGCCAAATCTCATAAGAATTGAACCGCATTTGAAGGAGGAGTAGCGAAAAAACGAAATACTGTACATTTCAAAATGGCTGCTACTGTAATGGGTGGAGTCTTACTGTAAAGTATCAAATTCAATAAGCGGGATGAGAGCAATCACGTGTACTAAGTAGAATTTTCATAGATCAAATGGTTCACCAGTTATGGGCAAAAATAGCCTATTTTATTATCTCATAACCCATAGGTGGCGCTGTCACCAAATTTGGCATGGACCCCAAGTTCATGGTCGACATGAAGTGTACCAAATTTCATTTCAATTGATCAAAGAATGACCGAGCTACAGCTTCAGAACCATTTTTGCGTCAACCTTGTTAAGTTTGCGCATTTATTACTTTTGAACAAAGATAAATATCAAAATTCTGTTCGGTCATTTCTATGCGGCTCACTCCAAAGATCATCTGTACCAAATCTCATAAGAATTGAACCACATTTGAAGGAGGAGTAGCGAAAAAACGAAATACTGTACATTTCAAAATGGCCGCTACTGTAATGGGTGGAGACTTACTGTAAAGTATCAAATTCAATAAGCGGGATGAGAGCAATCACGTGTACTAAGTAGAATTTTCATAGATCAAATGGTTCACCAATTATAACAGTTTGAACATTGAATTTTTGGACTACTGGTGGCGCTATAGAGTTACTGCTAAAGACCCCATTTTTGGTCACATGACTATTTATGACCACCTCTTCAACTGTGCCAAATTTCATCATTTTCCTATGTACGGTTCATAGGGCTGCCATAGACTCTCATTGGAGAATAATAATAATAATAATAAATATAGCTGCAAGCAGCAACACGGGGTCAAGCACCTTCGGCGCAATGCACACACAGCACAGCAAGCACACAAAGCACAGCAAGTTCACAATGCACAGCAAGCACACAAAGCACAGCAATTACACAAATCACAGCAGGCACACAAAGCACAGCAAGCTCACAAAGCACAGCAAGCACACAAAGCACAGCAAGCACACAAAGCACAGCAAGCACACAAAGCACAGCAAGCTCACAATGCACAGCAAGCACACAAAGCACAGCAAGCTCACAATGCACAGCAAGCACACAAAGCACAGCAATTACACAAAGCACAGCAAGCTCACAAAGCACAGCAAGCACACAAAGCACAGCAAGCATGCAAAGCACAGCAAGCACACAAAGCAGAGTAATCTCACAAAGCACAGCAAACTCACAAAGCACAGCAAGCACACAAAGCACAGCAAGCTCACAAAGCACAGCAAGCTCACAAAGCACAGCAAACTCACAAAGCACAGCAAGCACACAAAGCACAGCAAGCTCACAAAGCACAGCAAGCTCACAAAGCACAGCAAACTCACAAAGCACAGCAAGCTCACAAAGCACAGCAAGCTCACAAAGCACAGCAAGCACACAAAGCACACAAAGCACAGCAAGCACACAAAGCATAGCAACAAAAAAGCACTGCAAGCACACAAAGCACAGCAAGCACAGCAAGCTCACAAAGCACAGCAAGCTCACAAAGCACAACCAGCACACAAAGCACAGCAAACTCCCAAAGCACAGCAAGCACACAAAGCACACAAAGAACAGAAAGCACAGCAAGAACCACCACAATGCAGAGCAACAACAGCAAACATGGAAAAATAGAACACATTTGAACTACAGACAGGTTGAGAAGAACTGATGAGGAAGAACAAAATACCTGACTCAGGTGGGATTCAAACCCAGGAACTCAGAATCTCAATACATATGACTAACTTGATGCGCCACTCAGATGACACAGCTCATGAGGCAGCAGAAAAGAGATTAGAAAGCTACAAGGATTAACATATGTCAAATTAGTTTATAAACCCTAGGTGGCGCTGTATTCTGACTTCTCAGGTACCTTCAGGATATCATGTCAAAGCTCCTTATCAATTTTTGCGCAGATATGTCCAATAGTTCAAAAAATATAACAATTTATGTCAAATTTCAAAATGGCGGACAGGCGGTTCTGTCAAACCTGGCATAATACACATTGACAGATGCGGCATGAGGCAAGGTATCCATAGACAGCAAGTTCATAATTTTCTGACAAACAGTTCAGTAGTTATGGGCAAAAATATCATTTTTTTAAATCTCATGACCCATAGGTGGCGCTGTCACCAAATTTGGCATGGACCCCAGGTTCATGGTCAACATTAAGTGTACCAAATTTTATTTCAATTGATCAAAGAATGACCGAGCTACAGCTTCAGAACCATTTTTGCGTCAACCTTGTTAAGTTTGCGCATTTATTACTTTTGAACAAAAATAATTATAAAAATTCTGTTCGGTCATTTCTGTGCGGATCACTCCAAAGATCATCTGTGCCAAATCTCATAAGAATTGAACCACGTTTGAAGAAGGAGTAGCGAAAAAACGAAATACTGTACATTTCAAAATGGCCACTACTGTAATGGGTGGAGTCTTACTGTAAAGTATCAAATTCAATAAGCGGGATGAGAGCAATCACGTGTACTAAGTAGAATTTTCATAGATCAAATGGTTCACCAGTTATAACAGTTTGAACATTGAATTTTTGGACTACTGGTGGCGCTATAGAGTTACTGCTAAAGACCCCATTTTTGGTCACATGACTATTTATGACCACCTCTACAACTGTGCCAAATTTCATCATTTTCCTATGTACGGTTCATAGGGCTGCCATTGACTCCCATTGGGGAAAAATAATAATAATAATAATAAATATAGCTGCAAGCAGCGATTCGGGGCCAAGCAGATTTAGCGAAATGAGCACCCAAAGCACAGCAAACAACATAGAAGGTATCAATCACCCAATGCGCATTGAGCACCCAATCAAAAACACAAGGCGCAGCAAGTACCCAAAACGTAGCAATCACAGATCAGAACCACTGCAGTGCAGAGCAGCAACAGAAAACATGACAAAAATAGAACATATGTGAACTACAGACAGGTCAGGAAGAATAGGTGGGAAAGAACAAAACTTTAATAGAAGAAATTAACACCTGCCTCAGGCTGGATTCAAACCCATGAACTCAGGATCTCTATGCATACGACTTAACAGATGCGCCACTCAGTAGACACAGCTCAAGGGTCAGCAGAAAAGAGCTTACATGCCAAAGAATTCAGAAGTTATAAGCAATTCGATAAGAACTGTTATAGTTTATAACCCCTAGGTGGCGCTGTACTCTGATTTCCTCAGGACATCATGCCGAAGCTCCCTACCGATTTTTGCCCCGATATATCCGATACTTCAAAAGTTATAGCAAATCATCACAAATTTCAAAATGGCGGACAGGTGAATCGGTCAATCCCGGCATAATACACATCGACAGATGCGGCATGAGCCAAGGAATCCGTAGACACCAAGATCATAATTTTCTGACAAACGATTCAGAAGTTATGCGCAAAAATAGCCTTTTTTCCTATCTCATGACCCATAGGTGGCGCTGTCACCAAATTTGGCATGGACCCCCAGTTCATGGTCGACATGAAGCGTACCAAATTTCATCTCGATTGATCAAAGAATGACCGAGATACAGCTTCAGAACCAATTTTGCGTCAATCTCGTTAAGTTCACGCATTAATTACTTTTAAATAAAGAAAAATATCAAAATTCTGTTCAGTCATTTCTATGCGGCTCACTCCAAAGATCACATGTGCCAAATCTCATAAGAATTGAACCAAATTTGAAGGAGGAGTAGCGAAAAAACGAAATACTGTACATTTCAAAATGGCCGCTACTGTAATGGGTGGAGTCTTACTGTAAGGTATTAAAAACAATAAGCATGAGGAGAGCAATCACGTGTACTAAGTAGAATTTTCATAGAGCAAATGGATCATGAGTTATAACCATTTGAACATTGAATTTTTGAGATGATGGTGGCGCTATAGAGTTACTGCTAGAGACCCCATTTTTTGCCAAATGACTATTTATGACCACCACTACAACTGTGCCAAATTTCATCATTTTCCTATATACGGTTCATAGGGCTGCCATAGACTCCCATTGGGGAAGAAGAAAAATTTACTAACAGAAACAATGACCAATATAGCTGCAAGCAGCAACACGGGGTCAAGCACCTTTGGCGCAATGCACACACAGCACAGCAAGCACACAAAGCACAGCAAGTTCACAATGCACAGCAAGCACACAAAGCACAGCAATTACACAAATCACAGCAGGCACAAAAAGCACAGCAAGCTCACAAAGCAAAGCAAGCACACAAAGCACAGCAAGCACACAAAGCACAGCAAGCACACAAAGCACAGCAAGCTCACAATGCACAGCAAGCACACAAAGCACAGCAAGCTCACAATGCACAGCAAGCACACAAAGCACAGCAATTACACAAAGCACAGCAAGCTCACAAAGCACAGCAAGCACACAAAGCACAGCAAGCACGCAAAGCACAGCAAGCACACAAAGCACAGTAATCTCACAAAGCACAGCAAACTCACAAAGCACAGCAAGCACACACAGCACAGCAAGCTCACAAAGCACAGCAAGCTCACAAAGCACCGCAAACTCACAAAGCAAAGCAAACACACAAAACACAGCAAGCTCACAAAGCACAGCAAGCACCCAAGGCACAGTAAGCACACAAAGAACAGCAAACTCACAAAGCACAGCAAGCACACAAAGCACAGCAAGCTCACAAAGCACAGCAAGCTCACAAAGCACAGCAAGCACACAAAGCACAGTAAGCACACAAAGCACAGCAAGCTCACAAAGCACAGCAAGCACACAAAGCACAGCAAGCACGCAAAGCACAGCAAGCACACAAAGCACAGCAAGCTCACAAAGCACAGCAAGCTCACAAAGCACAGCAAGCACACAAAGCACAGTAAACACACAAAGCACAGCAAGCACACAAAGCATAGCAACAAAAAAAGCACTGCAAGCACACAAAGCACAGCAAGCACAGCAAGCTCACAAAGCACAGCAAGCTCACAAAGCACAACCAGCACACAAAGCACAGCAAACTCACAAAGCACAGCAAGCACACAAAGCACACAAAGCACAGAAAGCACAGCAAGAACAACCACAATGCAGAGCAACAACAGCAAACATGGAAAAATAGAACACATTTGAACTACAGACAGGTTGAGAAGAACTGATGAGGAAGAACAAAATACCTGACTCAGGTGGGATTCAAACCCAGGAACTCAGAATCTCAATACATATGATTAACTTGATGCGCCACTCAGATGACACAGCTCATGAGGCAGCAGAAAAGAGATTAGAAAGCTACAAGGATTAACATCTGTCAAATTAGTTTATAAACCCTAGGTGGCGCTGTACTCTGACTTCTCAGGTACCTTCAGGATATCATGTCAAAGCTCCTTATCAATTTTTGGGCAGATATGTCCAATAGTTCAAAAAATATAACAATTTATGTCAAATTTCAAAATGGCGGACAGGCGGTTCAGTCAAACCTGGCATAATACACATTGACAGATGCGGCATGAGGCAAGGTATCCATAAACAGCAAGTTCATAATTTTCTGACAAACAGTTCAGTAGTTATGGGCAAAAATATCATTTTTTTAAATCTCATGACCCATAGGTGGCGCTGTCATCAAATTTGGAATGGACCCCAGGTTCATGGTCAACATTAAGTGTACCAAATTTTATTTCAATTGATCAAAGAATGACCGAGCTACAGCTTCAGAACCATTTTTGCGTCAACCTTGTTAAGTTTGCGCATTTATTACTTTTGAACAAAAATAATTATAAAAATTCTGTTCGGTCATTTTTGTGCGGATCACTCCAAAGATCATCTGTGCCAAATCTCATAAGAATTGAACCACGTTTGAAGAAGGAGTAGCGAAAAAACGAAATACTGTACATTTCAAAATGGCCGCTACTGTAATGGGTGGAGTCTTACTGTAAAGTATCAAATTCAATAAGCGGGATGAGAGCAATCACGTGTACTAAGTAGAATTGTCATAGATCAAATGGTTCACCAGTTATAACAGTTTGAACATTGAATTTTTGGACTACTGGTGGCGCTATAGAGTTACTGCTAAAGACCCCATTTTTGGTCACATGACTATTTATGACCACCTCTACAACTGTGCCAAATTTCATCATTTTCCTATGTACAGTTCATAGGGCTGCCATAGACTCCCATTGGGGAAAAATAATAATAATAATAATAATAATACTAACAATTACAATAGGTGTCTCAGCACCTTCGGTGCTTGACCCCTAAATATAGCTGCAAGCAGCAACACGGGGTCAAGCACCTTCGGCGCAATGCACACAAAGCACAGCAAGCACACAAAGCACAGCAAGCACACAAAGCACAGCAAGCACACAAAGCACGGCAAGCACAGCAAGCACACAAATCACAACAGGCACACAAGGCACAGCAAGCTCACAAAGCACAGCAAGCACACAAAGCACAGCAAGCACACAAAGCACAGCAAGCACACAAAGCACAGCAAGCACACAAAGCACAGCAAGCACACAAAGCATAGCAAGCTCACAAATTACAGCAAGCACACAAAGCACAGCAGGCTCACAAAGCACATCAAGCTCACAAAGCACAACCAGCACACAAAGCACAGCAAACTCCCAAAGCACAGCAAGCACAAAAAGCACAGCAAGAACCACCACAATGCAGAGCAACCACAGCAAACATGGAAAAATAGAACACATGTGAACTACAGACAGGTTGAGAAGAATTGATGAGAAAGAACAAAACATTAATAGAAAAACCTAATACATGACTGAGGTGGGATTCGAACCCAAGAACTCAGAATCTCAATGCATGTTGTTTCCTAGATGCGCCACTCAGTTGACACAGCTCATAGGGCAGCAGAAAAGAGATTAGAGAGCTACAAGGATTAAAAAATGTCAAATTAGTTTATAAACCCTAGGTGGCGCTGTACTCTGACTTCTCAGGTACCTTCAGGATATCATGTCAAAGCTCCTTACCAAGTTTTGTGCGGATATGTCCAATAGTTCAAAAAATATAACAATTTATGTCAAATTTCTAAATGGCGGACAGGCGGTTCAGTCAAACCTGGCATAATACACATTGACAGATGTGGCATGAGGCAAGGAATCCATAGACACCAAGTTCATAATTTTCTGACAAACAGTTCAGTAGTTATGGGCAAAAAGAGCCTTTTTTTATATCTCATGACCCATAGGTGGTGCTATCACCAAATTTGGCATGGACCCCAAGTTCATGGTCCACATGAAGTGTACCAAATTTCATTTCAATTGATCAAAGAATGACCGAGCTACAGCTTCAGAACCAATTTTGCGTCAATCTCGTTAAGTTCACGCATTTATTACTTTTGAACAAAGAAAAATATAAAAATTCTGTTCAGTCATTTCTATGCGGCTCACTCCAAAGATCACCTGTGCCAAATCTCATAAGAATTCAACCAAATTTGAAGGAGGAGTAGCGAAAAATCGAAATACTGTACATTTCAAAATGGACGCTACTGTAATGGGTGGAGTCTTACTGTAAAATATCAAATTAAATAAGCGAGATGAGAGCAATCACATGTACTAAATAGAATTTTCATAGATCTAATGGATCACGAGTTATAACCATTTGAATATTGAATTTTTGAGATGATGGTGGCGCTATAGAGTTACTGCTAGAGACCCCATTTTTGGCCAAATGACTATTTATGACCACCACTACAACTGTGCCAAATTTCATCATTTTCCTACATACGGTTCATAGGGCTGCCATAGACTCCCATTGGGGAAGAAGAAAAATTTACTAACAGAAACAATGACCAATATAGCTGCAAGCAGCAACACGGGGTCAAGCACCTTCGGCGCAATGCACACACAGCACAGCAAGCACACAAAGCACAGCAAGTTCACAATGCACAGCAAGCACACAAAGCACAGCAATTACACAAATCACAGCAGGCACACAAAGCACATCAAGCTCACAAAGCACAGCAAGCACACAAAGCACAGCAAGCACACAATGCACAGCAAGCACACAAAGCACAGCAAGCTCACAATGCACAGCAAGCACACAAAGCACAGCAAGCTCACAATGCACAGCAAGCTCACAATGCACAGCAAGCACACAAAGCACAGCAAGCTCACAAAGCACAGCAAGCACACAAAGCACAGCAAGCACGCAAAGCACAGCAAGCACACAAAGCACAGTAATCTCACAAAGCACAGCAAACTCACAAAGCACAGCAAGCACGCAAAGCACAGCAAGCTCACAAAGCACAGCAAGCTCACAAAGCACAGCAAACTCACAAAGCAAAGCAAACACACAAAACACAGCAAGCTCACAAAGCACAGCAAGCACCCAAGGCACAGTAAGCACACAAAGAACAGCAAACTCACAAAGCACAGCAAGCACACAAAGCACAGCAAGCTCACAAAGCACAGCAAGCTCACAAAGCACAGCAAGCACACAAAGCACAGTAAGCACAGCAAGCACACAAAGCATAGCAACAAAAAAAGCACTGCAAGCACACAAAGCACAGCAAGCTCACAAAGCACAGCAAGCTCACAAAGCACAACCAGCACACAAAGCACAGCAAACTCCCAAAGCACAGCAAGCACACAAAGCACAGAAAGCACAGCAAGAACCACCACAATGCAGAGCAACAACAGCAAACATGGAAAAATAGAACACATTTGAACTACAGACAGGTTGAGAAGAACTGATGAGGAAGAACAAAATACCTGACTCAGGTGGGATTCAAACCCAGGAACTCAGAATCTCAATACATATGATTAACTTGATGCGCCACTCAGATGACACAGCTCATGAGGCAGCAGAAAAGAGATTAGAAAGCTACAAGGATTAACATATGTCAAATTAGTTTATAAACCCTAGGTGGCGCTGTACTTTGACTTCTCAGGTACCTTCAGGATATCATGTCAAAGCTCCTTATCAATTTTTGCGCAGATATGTCCAATAGTTCAAAAAATATAACAATTTATGTCAAATTTCAAAATGGCGGACAGGCGGTTCAGTCAAACCTGGCATAATACACATCGACAGATGCGGCATGAGGCAAGGTATCCATAGACAGCAAGTTCATAATTTTCTGACAAACAGTTCAGTAGTTATGGGCAAAAATATCATTTTTTTAAATCTCATGACCCATAGGTGGCGCTGTCACCAAATTTGGCATGGACCCCAGGTTCATGGTCAACATTAAGTGTACCAAATTTTATTTCAATTGATCAAAGAATGACCGAGCTACAGCTTCAGAACCATTTTTGCGTCAACCTTGTTAAGTTTGCGCATTTATTACTTTTGAACAAAGATAAATATCAAAATTCTGTTCGGTCATTTCTATGCGGCTCACTCCAAAGATCATCTGTGCCAAATCTCATAAGAATTTAACCGCAATTGAAGGAGGAGTAGCGAAAAAACGAAATACTGTACATTTCAAAATGGCTGCTACTGTAATGGGTGGAGTCTTACTGTAAAGTATCAAATTCAATAAGCGGGATGAGAGCAATCACGTGTACTAAGTAGAATTTTCATAGATCAAATGGTTCACCAGTTATAACAGTTTGAACATTGAATTTTTGGACTACTGGTGGCGCTATAGAGTTACTGCTAAAGACCCCATTTTTGGTCACATGACTATTTATGACCACCTCTACAACTGCGCCAAATTTCATCATTTTCCTATGTACGGTTCATAGGGCTGCCATAGACTCCCATTGGGGAAAAATAATAATAATAATAATAAATATAGCTGCAAGCAGCAACACGGGGTCAAGCACCTTCGGCGCAATGCACACACAGCACAGCAAGCACACAAAGCACGGCAAGCTCACAATGCACAGCAAGCACACAACGCAGAGCAATTACACAAATCACAGCAGGCACACAAAGCACAGCAAGCTCACAAAGCACAGCAAGCACACAAAGCATAGCAAGCTCACAAAGCACAGCAAGCTCACAAAGCACAGCAAGCTCACAAAGCACAGCAAGCTCACAAAGCACAGCAAGCTTACAAAGCACAGCAAGCACACAAAGCACAGCAAGCTCAACAAGCTCACAAAGCACAGCACGCTCACAAATCACAGCAAGCACACAAAGCACAGCAAGCTCACAAAGCACAGCAAGCTCACAAAGCAAATCAAGCACACAAAGCACAGCAAGCACACAAAGCACAGCAAGCAAACAAAGCATAGCAAGCTCACAAAGCACAGCAAGCACACAAAGCACATCAATTACACAAATCACAGCAGGCACACAAAGCACAGCAAGCTCACAAAGCACAGCAAGCACACAAAGCACAGCAGGCACAAAAAGCACAGCAAGCACACAAAGCACAGCAATTACACAAAGCACAGCAATTACACAAATCACAGCAGGCACACAAAGCACAGCAAGCTCACAAAGCACAGCAAGCACACAAAGCACAGCAAGCACACAAAGCACAGCAAGCTCACAATGCACACCAAGCACACAAAGCACAGCAATTACACAAATCACAGCAGGCACACAAAGCACAGCAAGCTCACAAAGCACAGCAAGCACACAAAGCACAGCAAGCTCACAAAGCACAGCAAGCACACAAAGCACAGCAAGCACACAAAGCACAGCAAGCACACAAAGCATAGCAAGCTCACAAAGCACAGCAAGCTCACAAAGCACATTAATTTCACAAATCACAGCAGGCACACAAAGCACAGCAAGCTCACAAAGCACAGCAAGCACACAAAGCACAGCAAGCACACAAAGCACAGCAAGCACACAAAGCACAGCAAGCTCACAAAGCACAGCAAGCACACAAAGCACAGCAAGCTCACAAAGCACAGCAAGCTCACAAAGCACAGCAAGCACACAAAGCACAGCAAGCTCACAAAGCACAGCAAGCACACAAAGCACAGTAAGCTCACAAAGCACAGCAAGCTCACAAAGCACACAAAGCACAGCAAGCTCACAAAGCACAGCAAGCACCATAAATTGCATCAAAATCGCAAGGCTCAGGAATCATAGAGCAGAACCATCACAATGCAGAGCAACAACAGCAAACATGGAAAAATGAACACATGTGAACTACAGACAGGTTTAGAAGAATTGATGAGGAAGAACAAAATACCTGACTCAGGTGGGATTCGAACCCAGTATCTCAGAATCTCAATGCATACGATTAACTAGATGCGCCACTCAGTTAACACGGTTCATTGGGCAGCAGAAAAGAGATAACAGTATAATATCAATAAGACTTGTAATAGTTTATAACCCCTAGGTGGCGCTGTACTCTGACTTCCCAGGTAACTTCAGGACATCATGTCAAAGCTCCTTACCAATTTTTGTGCGGATATGTCAAATAGTTCAAAAAATATAACAATTTATGTTAAATTTCAAAATGGCAGACAGGTGGTTCGGTCAAACCCGGCATAATACACATCGACAGATGCGGCATGAGGTAAGCAATCCATAGACATCAAGATCATAATTTTCTGACAAGCAGTTCAGAAGTTATGGGCAAAAATAGCCTATTTTATTATCTCATGACCCATAGGTGGCGCTGTCACCAAATTTGGCATGGACCCCAAGATCATGGTCCACATGAAGTGTACCAAATTTCATTTCAATTGATCAAAGAATGACTGAGCTACAGCTTCAGAACCATTTTTGCGTCAACCTCGTTAAGTTTGCGCATTTATTACTTTTGAACAAAGATAAATATCAAAATTCTGTTCGGTCATTTCTATGCGGCTAACTCCAAAGATCATCTGTGCCAAATTTCATAAGAATTGAACCACATTTGAAGGAGGAGTAGCGAAAAAACGAAATACTGTACATTTCAAAATGGCCGCTACTGTAATGGGTGGAGTCTTACTGTAAAGTATCAAATTCAATAAGCGGGATGGGAGCAATCACGTGTACTAAGTAGAATTTTTATAGATCAAATGGTTCACCAGTTATAACAGTTTGAACATTGAATTTTTGGTCTACTGGTGGCGCTATAGAGTTACTGCTAAAGACCCCATTTTTGGTCACATGACTATTTATGACCACCTCTACAACTGTGCCAAATTTCATCATTTTCCTATGTACGGTTCATAGGGCTGCCATAGACTCCCATTGGGGAAAAATAATAATAATAATAATAAATATAGCTGCAAGCAGCGATTCGGGGCCAAGCACCTTTAGCGCAATGAGCACCCAAAGCACAGCAAGCAACATAGAAGGTATCAATAACCCAATGTGCTTGACCACCCAAGGTGCATCAAGAACACAAAGCGCAGCAAGTACCCAAAGCGTTGCAATGACAGAGCAGAACCACCGCAGTGCAGAGCAGCAACAGAAAACATGGCAAAAATAGAACATATGTGAACTACAGACAGGTCAAGAAGAATAGGTGGGAAATAACAAAACTTTAATAGAAGAAACTAACACCTGCCTCAGGCTGGATTCAAACCCATGAACTCAGGATCTCTATGCATACGACTTAGACAGATGTGCCACTCAGTAGACACAGCTTAAGCAGCAGCAGAAAAGAGCTTACATGCCATACAAAGAATTCAGAAGTTATAAGCAGTTCTATAAGAACTGTTATAGTTTATAACCCCTTGGTGGCGCTATTCTCTGATTTCCTCAGGACATCATGCCGAAGCTCCCTACCGATTTTTGCCCCGATATATCCGATACTTCAAAAGTTATAGCAAATTATCACAAATTTCAAAATGGCGGACAGGCGATTCGGTCAAAGCCGGCATAAAACATATCGAGAGATGCGGCATGAGCCAAGGAATCCGTAGACACCACGATCATAATTTTCTGACAAACGATTCAGTAGATATGGGCAAAAATAGCCTTTTTTCATATCTCATGACCCATAGGTGGCGCTGTCACCAAATTTGGCATGGAACCACAGTTCATGGTCGACATGAAGTGTACCAAATTTCATCTCGATTGATCAAAGAATGACCGAGCTACAGCTTCAGAAACATTTTTCCGTCAATCTCGTTAAGTTCACGCATTAATAACTTTTGAATAAAGATAAATATCAAAATTCTGTTCAGTCATTTCTATGCGGCTGACTCCAAAGATCCCCTGTGCCAAATCTCATAAGAATTGAACCACATTTGAAGGAGGAGTAGCGAAAAAACGAAATACTGTACATTTCAAAATGGCCGCTACTGTAATGGGTGGAGTCTTAATGTAAAGTATCAAATTCAATAAGCGGGATGAGAGCAATCACATGCACTAAGTAGAATTTTCATAGATCTAATGGATCATGAGTTATAACCATTTGAATATTGAATTTTTGAGATAATGGTGGCGCTATAGAGTTACAGCTAGAGACCCCATTTTTGGCCACATGACTATTTATGACCACCACTACAACTATGCCAAATTTCATCATTTTCCTACATCCGCTTCATAGGGCTGCCATAGACTCCCATTGGGGAAGAAGAAACATTTACTAACAGAAACAATGACCAATATAGCTGCAAGCAGCGATTCGGGGCCAAGCACCTTTAGCGCAATGAGCACCCAAAGCACAGCAAGCAACATAGAAGGTATCAATCACCCAATGCTCACTGATCACCCAAGGTGCATCAAGAACACAAAGCGCAGCAAGTACCCAAAGCGTTGCAATGACAGAGCAGAACCACCGCAGTGCAGAGCAGCAACAGAAAACATGGCAAAAATAGAACATATGTGAACTACAGACAGGTCAAGAAGAATAGGTGGGAAAGAACAAAACTTTAATAGAAGAAATTAACACCTGCCTCAGGTGGGATTCGAACCCATGAGGTCAGGATCTCTATGCATACGACTTAATGGATGCGCCACTCAGCAGACACAGCTCAAGGGGCAGCAGGAAAGAGATTACAGAAATGCAAGCATTGACATATGCCAATCACCAAAGATGTAGAAATGACACCGCAGAGCAGAAATCACAGAAATACAATGTATATGAGAATCAAAAAGCTCAAGTGAGATTGAAGACAAGAAGAACATTCCGTAGAGTAACGCTATAAAATGTAATATAAAGTAATTAACTATGACAAATAGACAACATCACAGGGACGATCAACTTTACAGAGGTTTTTCTCAAAAAATTCCTAGGTGCAAGAAAAATCTGTTCAGTCATTTCTGTGCGGATTGCTCCAAACATTATACGAGCAGAACCTGGCATAAAATAAACAAAATTTGTAAAAGGAGTAGCGAAAAAATCATTTACCATATGCCTTACAATAACACATGAACAGAATGATGGAAAATGACAAACGAGGTATCGTTGCAATCGGCATAAACCAGTGAATACAATTTCACAAAGAAAATTAATATCCGACAAAGTATTCAGAAGTTATGAGCAGTTCTATAAGAACTGTTATAGTTTATAACCCCTAGGTGGCGCTGTATTCTGACTTCCCAGATACAATCAGGACATCATGCCAAAGCTTACTACCGATTTTTGCGCCAATATATCCAATACTTCAAAAGTTATAACAATTTATGACAAATTTCAAAATGGCGGACAGGCGGTTCGGTCAAACCCGGCATAATACACATCGACAGATGCGGCATGAGGTAAGGAATCCGTAGACACCAAGATCATAATTTTCTGACAAACGATTCAGAAGTTATGCGCAAAAATAGCCTTTTTTACTATCTCATGACCCATAGGTGGCGCTGTCACCAAATTTGGCATGGACCCCCATTTCATGGTCGACATGAAGCGTACCAAATTTCATCTCGATTGATCAAAGAATGACCGAGATACAGCTTCAGAACCAATTTTGCGTCAATCTCGTTAAGTTCACGCATGAATTACTTTTAAATAAAGAAAAATATCAAAATTCTGTTCAGTCATTTCTATGCGGCTCACTCCAAAGATCACATGTGCCAAATCTCATAAGAATTGAACCAAATTTGAAGGAGGAGTAGCGAAAAAACGAAATACTGTACATTTCAAAATGGCCGCTACTGTAATGGGTGGAGTCTTACTGTAAAGTATCAAATTCAATAAGTGGGATGAGAGCAATCACGTGTACTAAGTAGAATTTTCATAGATCAAATGGTTCACCAATTATAACAGTTTGAACATTGAATTTTTGCACTGCTGGTGGCGCTATAGAGTTACTGCTAGAGACCCCATTTTTGGTCACATGACTTTTTAGGACCACCACTACAACTGTGCCAAATTTCATCACTCTACTACTTACGGTTCATAGGGCTGCCATAGACTCCCATTGGACAAGAGTAAGAATAATAATAATAATACTAACAATTGCAATAGGTGTCTCAGCACCTTCGGTGCTTGACCCCTAATAATACTAACAATTACAATAGGTGTCTCAGCACCTTCGGTGCTTGACCCCTAAATATAGCTGCAAGCAGCAACACGGGGTCAAGCACCTTCGGCGCAATGCACACACAGCACAGCAAGCACACAAACCACAGCAAGTTCACAATGCACAGCAAGCACACAAAGCACAGCAAGCACACAAATCACAGCAGGCACACAAAGCACAGCAAGCTCACAATGCACAGCAAGCACACAAAGCACAGCAAGCTCACAATGCACAGCAAGCACACAAAGCACAGCAAGCACACAAATCACAGCAGGCACACAAAGCACAGCAAGCTCACAATGCACAGCAAGCACACAAAGCACAGCAAGCTCACAATGCACAGCAAGCACACAAAGCACAGCAATTACACAAAGCACAGCAAGCTCACAAAGCACAGCAAGCACACAAAGCACAGCAAGCAAGCACGCAAAGCACAGCAAGCAAGCACACAAAGCACAGCAAGCAAGCACACAAAGCACAGCAAACTCACAAAGCACAGCAAGCACACAAAGCACAGCAAGCTCACAAAGCACAGCAAGCTCACAAAGCACAGCAAGCTCACAAAGCACAGCAAACTCACAAAGCAAAGCAAACACACAAAACACAGCAAGCTCACAAAGCACAGCAAGCACCCAAGGCACAGTAAGCACACAAAGAACAGCAAACTCACAAAGCACAGCAAGCACAGAAAGCACAGCAAGCTCACAAAGCACAGCAAGCTCACAAAGCACAGCAAGCTCACAAAGCACAGCAAGCTCACAAAGCACAGCAAGCACACAAAGCACAGTAAGCACACAAAGCACAGCAAGCACACAAAGCATAGCAACAAAAAAGCACTGCAAGCACACAAAGCACAGCAAACTCACAAAGCACAGCAAGCTCACAAAGCACAACCAGCACACAAAGCACAGCAAACTCCCAAAGCACAGCAAGCACACAAAGCACACAAAGCACAGAAAGCACAGCAAGAACCCCCACAATGCAGAGCAACAACAGCAAACATGGAAAAATAGAACACATTTGAACTACAGACAGGTTGAGAAGAACTGATGAGGAAGAACAAAATACCTGACTCAGGTGGGTTTCGAACCCAGGAACTCAGAATCTCAATACATATGATTAACTTGATGCGCCACTCAGATGACACAGCTCATGAGGCAGCAGAAAAGAGATTAGAAAGCTACAAGGATTAACATATGTCAAATTAGTTTATAAACCCTAGGTGGCGCTGTACTCTGACTTCTCAGGTACCTTCAGGATATCATGTCAAAGCTCCTTATCAATTTTTGCGCAGATATGTCCAATAGTTCAAAAAATATAACAATTTATGTCAAATTTCAAAATGGCGGACAGGCGGTTCAGTCAAACCTGGCATAATTCACATCAACAGATGCGGCATGAGGTAAGCAATCCATAGACATCAAGATCATAATTTTCTGACAAACAGTTCAGAAGTTATGGGCAAAAATAGCCTATTTTATTATCTCATAACCCATAGGTGGCGTTGTCACCAAATTTGGCATGGACCCCAAGTTCATGGTCCACATGAAGTGTACCAAATTTCATTTCAATTGATCAAAGAATGAATGAGCTACCGCTTCAGAACCATTTTTGCGTCAACCTCGTTAAGTTTGCGCATTTATTACTTTTGAACAAAGATAAATATCAAAATTCTGTTCGGTCATTTCTATGCGGCTCACTCCAAAGATCATCTGTGCCAAATCTCATAAGAATTGAACCACGTTTGAAGAAGGAGTAGCGAAAAAACGAAATACTGTACATTTCAAAATGGCCGCTACTGTAATGGGTGGAGTCTTACTGTAAAGTATCAAATTCAATAAGCGGGATGAGAGCAATCACGTGTACTAAGTAGAATTTTCATAGATCAAATGGTTCACCAGTTATAACAGTTTGAACATTGAATTTTTGGACTACTGGTGGCGCTATAGAGTTACTGCTAAAGACCCCATTTTTGGTCACATGACTATTTATGACCACCTCTACAACTGTGCCAAATTTCATCATTTTCCTATGTACGGTTCATAGGGCTGCCATAGACTCCCATTGGGGAAAAATAATAATAATAATAATACTAACAAATATAGCTGCAAGCAGCAACACGGGGTCAAGCACCTTCGGCGCAATGCACACACAGCACAGCAAGCACACAAAGCACAGCAAGTTCACAATGCACAGCAAGCACACAAAGCACAGCAATTACACAAATCACAGCAGGCACACAAAGCACAGCAAGCTCACAAAGCACAGCAAGCACACAAAGCACAGCAAGCACACAAAGCACAGCAAGCACACAAAGCACAGCAAGCTCACAATGCACAGCAAGCACACAAAGCACAGCAAGCTCACAATGCACAGCAAGCACACAAAGCACAGCAATTACACAAAGCACAGCAAGCTCACAAAGCACAGCAAGCACACAAAGCACAGCAAGCATGCAAAGCACAGCAAGCACACAAAGCAGAGTAATCTCACAAAGCACAGCAAACTCACAAAGCACAGCAAGCACACAAAGCACAGCAAGCTCACAAAGCACAGCAAGCTCACAAAGCACAGCAAACTCACAAAGCACAGCAAGCACACAAAGCACAGCAAGCTCACAAAGCACAGCAAGCTCACAAAGCACAGCAAACTCACAAAGCACAGCAAGCTCACAAAGCACAGCAAGCTCACAAAGCACAGCAAGCACACAAAGCACACAAAGCACAGCAAGCACACAAAGCATAGCAACAAAAAAGCACTGCAAGCACACAAAGCACAGCAAGCACAGCAAGCTCACAAAGCACAGCAAGCTCACAAAGCACAACCAGCACACAAAGCACAGCAAACTCCCAAAGCACAGCAAGCACACAAAGCACACAAAGAACAGAAAGCACAGCAAGAACCACCACAATGCAGAGCAACAACAGCAAACATGGAAAAATAGAACACATTTGAACTACAGACAGGTTGAGAAGAACTGATGAGGAAGAACAAAATACCTGACTCAGGTGGGATTCAAACCCAGGAACTCAGAATCTCAATACATATGACTAACTAGATGCGCCACTCAGATGACACAGCTCATGAGGCAGCAGAAAAGAGATTAGAAAGCTACAAGGATTAACATATGTCAAATTAGTTTATAAACCCTAGGTGGCGCTGTATTCTGACTTCTCAGGTACCTTCAGGATATCATGTCAAAGCTCCTTATCAATTTTTGCGCAGATATGTCCAATAGTTCAAAAAATATAACAATTTATGTCAAATTTCAAAATGGCGGACAGGCGGTTCTGTCAAACCTGGCATAATACACATTGACAGATGCGGCATGAGGCAAGGTATCCATAGACAGCAAGTTCATAATTTTCTGACAAACAGTTCAGTAGTTATGGGCAAAAATATCATTTTTTTAAATCTCATGACCCATAGGTGGCGCTGTCACCAAATTTGGCATGGACCCCAGGTTCATGGTCAACATTAAGTGTACCAAATTTTATTTCAATTGATCAAAGAATGACCGAGCTACAGCTTCAGAACCATTTTTGCGTCAACCTTGTTAAGTTTGCGCATTTATTACTTTTGAACAAAAATAATTATAAAAATTCTGTTCGGTCATTTCTGTGCGGATCACTCCAAAGATCATCTGTGCCAAATCTCATAAGAATTGAACCACGTTTGAAGAAGGAGTAGCGAAAAAACGAAATACTGTACATTTCAAAATGGCCACTACTGTAATGGGTGGAGTCTTACTGTAAAGTATCAAATTCAATAAGCGGGATGAGAGCAATCACGTGTACTAAGTAGAATTTTCATAGATCAAATGGTTCACCAGTTATAACAGTTTGAACATTGAATTTTTGGACTACTGGTGGCGCTATAGAGTTACTGCTAAAGACCCCATTTTTGGTCACATGACTATTTATGACCACCTCTACAACTGTGCCAAATTTCATCATTTTCCTATGTACGGTTCATAGGGCTGCCATTGACTCCCATTGGGGAAAAATAATAATAATAATAATAAATATAGCTGCAAGCAGCGATTCGGGGCCAAGCACCTTTAGCGCAATGAGCACCCAAAGCACAGCAAGCAACATAGAAGGTATCAATCACCCAATGCTCACTGACCACCCAAGGTGCATCAAGAACACAAAGCGCAGCAAGTACCCAAAGCGTTGCAATGACAGAGCAGAACCACCGCAGTGCAGAGCAGCAACAGAAAACATGGCAAAAATAGAACATATGTGAACTACAGACAGGTCAAGAAGAATAGGTGGGAAAGAACAAAACTTTAATAGAAGAAATTAACACCTGCCTCAGGTGGGATTCGAACCCATGAACTCAGGATCTCTATGCATACGACTTAGTGGATGCGCCACTCAGCAGACACAGCTCAAGGGGCAGCAGGAAAGAGATTACAGAAATGCAAGCATTGACATATGCCAATCACCAAAGATGTAGAAATGACACCGCAGAGCAGAAATCACAGAAATACAATGTATATGAGAATCAAAAAGCTCAAGTGAGATTGAAGACAAGAAGAACATTCCGTAGAGTAACGCTATAAAATGTAATATAAAGTAATTAACTATGACAAATAGACAACATCACAGGGACGATCAACTTTACAGAGGTTAATCTCAAAAAATTCCTAGGTGCAAGAAAAATCTGTTCAGTCATTTCTGTGCGGATTGCTCCAAACATTATACAAGCAGAACCTGGCATAAAATAAACAAAATTTGTAAAAGGAGTAGCGAAAAAATCATTTACCATATGCCTTACAATAACACATGAACAGAATGATGGAAAATGACAAACGAGGTATCGTTGCAATCGGCATAAACCAGTGAATACAATTTCACAAAGAAAATTAATATCCGACAAAGTATTCAGAAGTTATGAGCAGTTCTATAAGAACTGTTATAGTTTATAACCCCTAGGTGGCGCTGTATTCTGACTTCCCAGATACAATCAGGACATCATGCCAAAGCTTACTACCGATTTTTGCGCCAATATATCCAATACTTCAAAAGTTATAACAATTTATGACAAATTTCAAAATGGCGGACAGGCGGATCGGTCAAACCCGGCATAATACACATCGACAGATGCGGCATGAGGTAAGGAATCCGTAGACACCAAGATCATAATTTTCTGACAAACGATTCAGAAGTTATGCGCAAAAATAGCCTTTTTTACTATCTCATGACCCATAGGTGGCGCTGTCACCAAATTTGGCATGGACCCCCATTTCATGGTCGACATGAAGCGTACCAAATTTCATCTCGATTGATCAAAGAATGACCGAGATACAGCTTCAGAACCAATTTTGCGTCAATCTCGTTAAGTTCACGCATGAATTACTTTTAAATAAATAAAAATATCAAAATTCTGTTCAGTCATTTCTATGCGGCTCACTCCAAAGATCACATGTGCCAAATCTCATAAGAATTGAACCAAATTTGAAGGAGGAGTAGCGAAAAAACGAAATACTGTACATTTCAAAATGGCCGCTACTGTAATGGGTGGAGTCTTACTGTAAAGTATCAAATTCAATAAGTGGGATGAGAGCAATCACGTGTACTAAGTAGAATTTTCATAGATCAAATGGTTCACCAATTATAACAGTTTGAACATTGAATTTTTGCACTGCTGGTGGCGCTATAGAGTTACTGCTAGAGACCCCATTTTTGGTCACATGACTTTTTAGGACCACCACTACAACTGTGCCAAATTTCATCACTCTACTACTTACGGTTCATAGGGCTGCCATTGACTCCCATTGGACAAGAGTAAGAATAATAATAATAATACTAACAATTGCAATAGGTGTCTCAGCACCTTCGGTGCTTGACCCCTAAATATAGCTGCAAGCAGCGACACGGGGTCAAGCACCTTCAGCGCAATGAGCACCCAAAGCACAGCAAAAACGGCACGACGCAGCAAATGCGCAAATCGCAGAAAGCGCGCAATACAGAGCCCGAACCCGAAGCAAAGCAAATGCAGAGCAGAACCACTGCAGTGCGGAGCAACAACAGTAAAGATGGCAAAAATATAATTTCAGACAAAGTATTCAGAAGTTATAAGCAGTTCCATAAGAACTGTTATAGTTTGTAACCCCTAGGTGGCGCTGTATTCTGACTTCCCAGGTACCTTCAGGACATCATGTCGAAGCTCCTTACTAATTTTTGCGCGGATATGTCCAATATTTCCAAAAATATAACAAATTATGTGAAATTTCAAAATGGCGGACAGGCAGTTCGGTCAAACCCGGCATAATACACATCGACAGATGCGGCATGAGGTAAGCAATCCATAGACATCAAGATCATAATTTTCTGACAAACAGTTCAGAAGTTATGGGCAAAAATAGCCTATTTTATTATCTCATGACCCATAGGTGGCGCTGTCACCAAATTTGGCATGGACCCCAAGTTCATGGTCCACATGAAGTGTACCAAATTTCATTTCAATTGATCAAAGAATGACTGAGCTACAGCTTCAGAACCATTTTTGCGTCAACCTCGTTAAGTTTGCGCATTTATTACTTTTGAACAAAGATAAATATCAAAATTCTGTTCAGTCATTTCTATGCGGCTTACTCCAAAGATCATCTGTGCCAAATCTCATAAGAATTGAACAACATTTGAAGGAGGAGTAGCGAAAAAATGGAATACTGTACATTTCAAAATGGCCGCTACTGTAATGGGTGGAGTTTTACTGTAAGGCATTAAAAAGAATAAGCATGAGGAGAGCAATCACGTGTACTAAGTAGAATTTTCATAGATCAAGCAAATCAGCAGTTATAACCATTTGAACATTGAATTTTTGCACTGCTGGTGGCGCTATAGAGTTAGTGCTAGAGACCCCATTTTTGGTCACTTGACTTTTCAGGACCACCTCTACAACTGTGCCAAATTTCATCATTTTCCTACCTACGGTTCATAGGGCTGCCATAGACTCTCATTGGGGAAGAAGAAAAATTTACTAACAGAAACAATGACCAATATAGCTGCAAGCAGCGATTCGGGGCCAAGCACCTTTAGTGCAATGAGCACCCAAAGCACAGCAAGCAACATAGAAGGTATCAATCACCCAATGCTCACTGGCCACCCAAGGTGCATAAAGAACACAAAGCGCAGCAAGTACCCAAAGCGTTGCAATGACAGAGCAGAACCACCGCAGTGCAGAGCAGCAACAGAAAACATGGCAAAAATAGAACATATGTGAACTACAGACAGGTCAAGAAGAATAGGTGGGAAAGAACAAAACTTTAATAGAAGAAATTAACACCTGCCTCAGGTGGGATTCGAACCCATGAACTCAGGATCTCTATGCATACGACTTAGTGGATGCGCCACTCAGCAGACACAGCTCAAGGGGCAGCAGGAAAGAGATTACAGAAATGCAAGCATTGACATATGCCAATCACCAAAGATGTAGAAATGACACCGCAGAGCAGAAATCACAGAAATACAATGTATATGAGAATCAAAAAGCTCAAGTGAGATTGAAGACAAGAAGAACATTCCGTAGAGTAACGCTATAAAATGTAATATAAAGTAATTAACTATGACAAATAGACAACATCACAGGGACGATCAACTTTACAGAGGTTTTTCTCAAAAAATTCCTAGGTGCAAGAAAAATCTGTTCAGTCATTTCTGTGCGGATTGCTCCAAACATTATACGAGCAGAACCTGGCATAAAATAAACAAAATTTGTAAAAGGAGTAGCGAAAAAATCATTTACCATATGCCTTACAATAACACATGAACAGAATGATGGAAAATGACAAACGAGGTATCGTTGCAATCGGCATAAACCAGTGAATACAATTTCACAAAGAAAATTAATATCCGACAAAGTATTCAGAAGTTATGAGCAGTTCTATAAGAACTGTTATAGTTTATAACCCCTAGGTGGCGCTGTATTCTGACTTCCCAGATACAATCAGGACATCATGCCGAAGCTTCCTACCGATTTTTGCGCCAATATATCCAATACTTCAAAAGTTATAACAATTTATGACAAATTTCAAAATGGCGGACAGGCGGTTCGGTCAAACCCGGCATAATACACATCGACAGATGCGGCATGAGGTAAGGAATCCGTAGACACCAAGATCATAATTTTCTGACAAACGATTCAGAAGATATGCGCAAAAATAGCCTTTTTTACTATCTCATGACCCATAGGTGGCGCTGTCACCAAATTTGGCATGGACCCCCATTTCATGGTCGACATGAAGCGTACCAAATTTCATCTCGATTGATCAAAGAATGACCGAGATACAGCTTCAGAACCAATTTTGCGTCAATCTCGTTAAGTTCACGCATGAATTACTTTTAAATAAAGAAAAATATCAAAATTCTGTTCAGTCATTTCTATGCGGCTCACTCCAAAGATCACATGTGCCAAATCTCATAAGAATTGAACCAAATTTGAAGGAGGAGTAGCGAAAAAACGAAATACTGTACATTTCAAAATGGCCGCTACTGTAATGGGTGGAGTCTTACTGTAAAGTATCAAATTCAATAAGTGGGATGAGAGCAATCACGTGTACTAAGTAGAATTTTCATAGATCAAATGGTTCACCAATTATAACAGTTTGAACATTGAATTTTTGCACTGCTGGTGGCGCTATAGAGTTACTGCTAGAGACCCCATTTTTGGTCACATGACTTTTTAGGACCACCACTACAACTGTGCCAAATTTCATCACTCTACTACTTACGGTTCATAGGGCTGCCATAGACTCCCATTGGACAAGAGTAAGAATAATAATAATAATACTAACAATTGCAATAGGTGTCTCAGCACCTTCGGTGCTTGACCCCTAAATATAGCTGCAAGCAGCGATACGGGGTCAAGCACCTTCAGCGCAATGAGCACCCAAAGCACAGCAAAAACGGCACGACGCAGCAAATGCGCAAAGCGCAGAAAGCGCGCAATACAGAGCCCGAACCCGAAGCAAAGCAAATGCAGAGCAGAACCACTGCAGTGCGGAGCAACAACAGTAAAGATGGCAAAAATATAATATCAGACAAAGTATTCAGAAGTTATAAGCAGTTCCATTAGAACTGTTATAGTTTATAACCCCTAGGTGGCGCTGTACTCTGACTTCCCAGGTACCTTCAGGACATCATGTCGAAGCTCCTTACTAATTTTTGCGCGGATATGTCCAATATTTCCAAAAATATAACAAATTATGTGAAATTTCAAAATGGCGGACAGGCGGTTCGGTCAAACCCGGCATAATACACATCGACAGATGCGGCATGAGGTAAGCAATCCATAGACATCAAGATCATAATTTTCTGACAAACAGTTCAGAAGTTATGGGCAAAAATAGCCTATTTTATTATCTCATGACCCATAGGTGGCGCTGTCACCAAATTTGGCATGGACCCCAAGTTCATGGTCCACATGAAGTGTACCAAATTTCATTTCAATTGATCAAAGAATGACTGAGCTACAGCTTCAGAACCATTTTTGCGTCAACCTCGTTAAGTTTGCGCATTTATTACTTTTGAACAAAGATAAATATCAAAATTCTGTTCAGTCATTTCTATGCGGCTTACTCCAAAGATCATCTGTGGCAAATCTCATAAGAATTGAACAAAATTTGAAGGAGGAGTAGCGAAAAAATGGAATACTGTACATTTCAAAATGGCCGCTACTGTAATGGGTGGAGTTTTACTGTAAGGTATTAAAAGCAACAAGCATGAGGAGAGCAATCACGTGTACTAAGTAGAATTTTCATAGATCAAGCGGATCAGAAGTTATAACCCTTTAAACATTGAATTTTTGCACTGCTGGTGGCGCTATAGAGTTAGTACTAGAGACCCCATTTTTGGTCACATGACTTTTTAAGACCACCACTACAACTGTGCCAAATTTCATCATTTTCCTATGTACGGTTCATAGGGCTGCCATAGACGCCTATGGCTAAGAAGAAGAAGCAGAATAATAATAATAATAATAAATATAGTTGCAAGCAGCGATTCGGGGCCAAGCACCTTTAGCGCAATGAGCACCCAAAGCACAGCAAGCAACATAGAAGGTATCAATCACCCAATGCTCACTGACCACCCAAGGTGCATCAAGAACACAAAGCGCAGCAAGTACCCAAAGCGTTGCAATGACAGAGCAGAACCACCGCAGTGCAGAGCAGCAACAGAAAACATGGCAAAAATAGAACATATGTGAACTACAGACAGGTCAAGAAGAATAGGTGGGAAAGAACAAAACTTTAATAGAAGAAATTAACACCTGCCTCAGGTGGGATTCGAACCCATGAACTCAGGATCTCTATGCATACGACTTAGTGGATGCGCCACTCAGCAGACACAGCTCAAGGGGCAGCAGGAAAGAGATTACAGAAATGCAAGCATTGACATATGCCAATCACCAAAGATGTAGAAATGACACCGCAGAGCAGAAATCACAGAAATACAATGTATATGAGAATCAAAAAGCTCAAGTGAGATTGAAGACAAGAAGAACATTCCGTAGAGTAACGCTATAAAATGTAATATAAAGTAATTAACTATGACAAATAGACAACATCACAGGGACGATCAACTTTACAGAGGTTTTTCTCAAAAAATTCCTAGGTGCAAGAAAAATCTGTTCAGTCATTTCTGTGCGGATTGCTCCAAACATTATACGAGCAGAACCTGGCATAAAATAAACAAAATTTGTAAAAGGAGTAGCGAAAAAATCATTTACCATATGCCTTACAATAACACATGAACAGAATGATGGAAAATGACAAACGAGGTATCGTTGCAATCGGCATAAACCAGTGAATACAATTTCACAAAGAAAATTAATATCCGACAAAGTATTCAGAAGTTATGAGCAGTTCTATAAGAACTGTTATAGTTTATAACCCCTAGGTGGCGCTGTATTCTGACTTCCCAGATACAATCAGGACATCATGCCAAAGCTTACTACCGATTTTTGCGCCAATATATCCAATACTTCAAAAGTTATAACAATTTATGACAAATTTCAAAATGGCGGACAGGCGGTTCGGTCAAACCCGGCATAATACACATCGACAGATGCGGCATGAGGTAAGGAATCCGTAGACACCAAGATCATAATTTTCTGACAAACGATTCAGAAGTTATGCGCAAAAATAGCCTTTTTTACTATCTCATGACCCATAGGTGGCGCTGTCACCAAATTTGGCATGGACCCCCATTTCATGGTCGACATGAAGCGTACCAAATTTCATCTCGATTGATCAAAGAATGACCGAGATACAGCTTCAGAACCAATTTTGCGTCAATCTCGTTAAGTTCACGCATGAATTACTTTTAAATAAAGAAAAATATCAAAATTCTGTTCAGTCATTTCTATGCGGCTCACTCCAAAGATCACATGTGCCAAATCTCATAAGAATTGAACCAAATTTGAAGGAGGAGTAGCGAAAAAACGAAATACTGTACATTTCAAAATGGCCGCTACTGTAATGGGTGGAGTCTTACTGTAAAGTATCAAATTCAATAAGTGGGATGAGAGCAATCACGTGTACTAAGTAGAATTTTCATAGATCAAATGGTTCACCAATTATAACAGTTTGAACATTGAATTTTTGCACTGCTGGTGGCGCTATAGAGTTACTGCTAGAGACCCCATTTTTGGTCACATGACTTTTTAGGACCACCACTACAACTGTGCCAAATTTCATCACTCTACTACTTACGGTTCATAGGGCTGCCATAGACTCCCATTGGACAAGAGTAAGAATAATAATAATAATACTAACAATTGCAATAGGTGTCTCAGCACCTTCGGTGCTTGACCCCTAATAATACTAACAATTACAATAGGTGTCTCAGCACCTTCGGTGCTTGACCCCTAATAACAATAGGTGTCTCAGCACCTTCGGTGCTTGACCCCTAATAATAATAATACTAACAATTACAATAGGTGTCTCAGCACCTTCGGTGCTTGACCCCTAAATATAGCTGCAAGCAGCAATTGCGGGGTCAAGCACCTTCAGCGCAATGAGCACCCAAAGCACAGCAAAAACCACACGACGCAGCAAATGCGCAAAGCACAGAAAGCGCGCAATACAGAGCCCGAACCCGAAGCAAAGCAAATGCAGAGCAGAACCACTGCAGTGCGGAGCAACAACAGTAAATATGGCAAAAATATAACACGTGTGGAAAACCAGACAGGTCGAGAAGAACGTGTTAAAGGGAACACAAAAGGAAATCTCAATAAGTGAAAGTAAGAGCTGGGATTCGAACCCATGACCTCAGGTTCCCAAAGCATCGCACTAACCGAATGCGCCACTGAGTAAACGATTAAACCACTCAGTTGGTGTGTCCAAGCTATAGAATAGAGATTTAGAACTGTAAACATTGATATCCAGCAATTACTAAAAGTGCAGAAACGACAACAGAGAGCACAAATAACTGAAATACAATGTATAGTATGAAAATCACAAAACTTAAGTGAGAAAAAAGTTAAGACAAAAACCACTGCACATGGGATTCAAACCCATGAACTCAGGTTCCCAAAGCACAACAGTTAGCGCATGCGCCACTGAGTAAACGATTAAACCACTGAGTTGGTGTGTCCAAGCTATAGAATAGAGATTTAGAGCTGTAAACATTGATATCCAGCAATTACCAAACGTGCAGAAATGACAACAGAGAGCACAAATAACTGAAATACAATGTATTGTATGAAAATCACAAAACTTAAGTGAGAAAAAAGTTAAGACAAAATATCACTGCACATGGGATTTGAACCCATGACCTCAGAATCTCATGGCATGTGGTTAACCAGATGCGCAACTCAGCTAACACAGCTCAAAGGGCAGCAAAAAACAGCTTAGGTGCTTCAAGGATTGACATGTGCCAATCAACACAGATGCAGAACTGACAGTGCAGAGCAGAACTATCAGAAATACAATGTATATGGGAATCAAAAAGCTCAAATGAGATTGAAGACAAGAACATCATTCTGTATAGTAATGCTATACAATGTAATATACAGTCACATTAATTTACTATGACAAATAGACAACGTCACAGGCACGGTCAACTTTGGAGTGGTATTTCTAAGAAAGAGAACAGAATATCAAAAATCTGTTCGGTCATTTCTCTGCGGATTGCTCCAAACATTATACGAGCAGTACCTGGCATAAAATAAACAACATTTGTAAAAGGAGTAGCGAAAAAATAATCTACCATATGCTTTACAATAACACATGAACAGAATGTTGGAAAATGACAAACGAGGCATCGTTGCAATCGGCATAAACCAGTGAATACAATTTCACAAAGAAATTAATATCAGACAAAGTATTCAGAAGTTATAAGCAGTTCCATGAGAACTGTTATAGTTTATAACCCCTAGGTGGCGCTGTACTCTGACTTCCCAGGTACCTTCAGGACATCATGTCGAAGCTCCTTACTAATTTTTGCGCGGATATGTCCAATAGTTCAAAAAATATAACAAATTATGTGAAATTTCAAAATGGCGGACAGGCGGTTCGGTCAAACCCTGCATAATACACATCGACAGATGCGGCATGAGGTAAGCAATCCATAGACATCAAGATCATAATTTTCTGACAAACAGTTCAGAAGTTATGGGCAAAAATAGCCTATTTTATTATCTCATGACCCATAGGTGGCGCTGTCACCAAATTTGGCATGGACCCCAAGTTCATGGTCCACATGAAGTGTACCAAATTTCATTTCAATTGATCAAAGAATGACTGAGCTACAGCTTCAGAACCATTTTTGCGTCAACCTCGTTAAGTTTGCGCATTTATTACTTTTGAACAAAGATAAATATCAAAATTCTGTTCAGTCATTTCTATGCGGCTTACTCCAAAGATCATCTGTGCCAAATCTCATAAGAATTGAACAACATTTGAAGGAGGAGTAGCGAAAAAATGGAATACTGTACATTTCAAAATGGCCGCTACTGTAATGGGTGGAGTTTTACTGTAAGGTATTAAAATCAACAAGCATGAGGAGAGCAATCACGTGTACTAAGTAGAATTTTCATAGATCAAGCGGATCAGAAGTTATAACCCTTTGAACATTGAATTTTTGAACTGCTGGTGGCGCTATAGAGTTAGTACTAGAGACCCCATTTTTGGTCACATGACTTTTTAAGACCACCACTACAACTGTGCCAAATTTCATCATTTTCCTATGTACGGTTCATAGGGCTGCCATAGACGCCTATGGCTAAGAAGAAGAAGAAGCAGAATAATAATAATAATAAATATAGCTGCAAGCAGCAACACAGGGTCAAGCACCTTCGGCGCAATGCACACAAAGCACAGCAAGCACACAAAGCACAGTAATCTCACAAAGCACAGCAAGCTCACATAGCACAGCAAGCACACAAAGCACAGTAAGCTCACAAAGCACAGCAAACACACAAAGCATAGCAAGCACACAAAGCACAGCAAGCTCACAAAGCACAGCAAGCTCACAAAGCACAGCAAGCACACAAAGCACAGCAAGCTCACAAAGCATAGCAAGCACACAAAGCACAGCAAGCTCACAAAGCACAGCAAGCACACAAAGCACTCAAGCTCACAAAGCAAAGCAAGCACACAAAGCACAGCAAGCATTCAAAGCACGGCAAGCTCACAATGCACAGCAAGCACACAAAGCAGAGCAATTACACAAATCACAGCAGGCACACAAAGCACAGCAAGCTCACAAAGCACAGCAAGCACACAAAGCACAGCAAGCACACAAAGCACAGCAAGCTCACAATGCACAGCAAGCACACAAAGCACAGCAATTACACAAATCACAGCAGGCACACAAAGCACAGCAAGCTCACAAAGCACAGCAAGCACACAAAGCACAGCAAGCCCACAAAGCATAGCAAGCTCACAAAGCACAGCAAGCACACAAAGCACAGCAAGCTCACAAAGCACAGCAAGCTCACAAAGCACATCAAGCACACAAAGCACAGCAAGCACACAAAGCACAGCAAGCAAACAAAGCATAGCAAGCTCACAAAGCACAGCAAGCACACAAAGCACATCAATTACACAAATCACAGCAGGCATACAAAGCACAGCAAGCTCACAAAGCACAGCAAGCACACAAAGCACAGCAGGCACACAAAGCACAGCAAGCACACAAAGCACAGCAATTACACAAATCACAGCAGGCACACAATGCACAGAAAGCTCACAAAGCACAGCAAGCACACAAAGCACAGCAAGCACACAAAGCACAGCAAGCTCACAATGCACACCAAGCACACAAAGCACAGCAATTACACAAATCACAGCAGGCACACAAAGCACAGCAAGCTCACAAAGCACAGCAAGCACACAAAGCACAGCAAGCTCACAAAGCACAGCAAGCACACAAAGCACAGCAAGCACACAAAGCACAGCAAGCACACAAAGCATAGCAAGCTCACAAAGCACAGCAAGCACACAAAGCACATTAATTACACAAATCACAGCAGGCACTCAAAGCACAGCAAGCTCACAAAGCACAGCAAGCACACAAAGCACAGCAAGCACACAAAGCACAGCAAGCACACAAAGCACAGCAAGTACACAAAGCATAGCAAGCTCACAAAGCACAGCAAGCACACAAAGCACAGCAAGCTCACAAAGCAAAGCAAGCTCACAAAGCACAGCAAGCACACAAAGCACAGCAAGCTCACAAAGCACAGCAAGCACACAAAGCACAGTAAGCTCACAAAGCACAGCAAGCTCACAAAGCACAGCAAGCACACAAAGCACAGCAAGCTCACAAAGCACAGCAAGCACCATTAATTGCATTAAAAACGCAAGGCTCAGGAATCATAGAGCAGAACCACCACAATGCAGAGCAACAACAGCAAACATGGAAAAATAGAACACATGTGAACTACAGACAGGTTTAGAAGAATTGATGAGGAAGAACAAAATACCTGACTCAGGTGGGATTCGAACCCAGGATCTCAGAATCTCAATGCATACGATTAACTAGATCCGCCACTCAGTTGACACGGTTCATTGGGCAGCAGAAAGAGATAACAGTATAATATCAATAAGAATTGTAATAGTTTATAACCCCTAGGTGGCGCTGTACTCTGACTTCCCAGGTAACTTCAGGACATCATGTCAAAGCTCCTTACCAATTTTTGTGCGGATATGTCAAATAGTTCAAAAAATATAACAATTTATGTTAAATTTCAAAATGGCAGACAGGCGGTTCGGTCAAACCCGGCATAATACACATCGACAGATGCGGCATGAGGTAAGCAATCCATAGACATCAAGATCATAATTTTCTGACAAACAGTTCAGAAGTTATGGGCAAAAATAGCCTATTTTATTATCTCATGACCCATAGGTGGCGCTGTCACCAAATTTGGCATGGACCCCAAGTTCATGGTCCACATGAAGTGTACCAAATTTTATTTCAATTGATCAAAGAATGACCGAGCTACAGCTTCAGAACCATTTTTGCGTCAACCTTGTTAAGTTTGCGCATTTATTACTTTTGAACAAAAATAATTATAAAAATTCTGTTCGGTCATTTCTGTGCGGATCACTCCAAAGATCATCTGTGCCAAATCTCATAAGAATTGAACCACGTTTGAAGAAGGAGTAGCGAAAAAACGAAATACTGTACATTTCAAAATGGCCGCTACTGTAATGGGTGGAGTCTTACTGTAAAGTATCAAATTCAATAAGGGGGATGAGAGCAATCACGTGTACTAAGTAGAATTTTCATAGATCAAATGGTTCACCAGTTATAACAGTTTGAACATTGAATTTTTGGACTACTGGTGGCGCTATAGAGTTACTGCTAAAGACCCCATTTTTGGTCACATGACTATTTATGACCACCTCTACAACTGTGCCAAATTTCATCATTTTCCTATGTACGGTTCATAGGGCTGCCATAGACTCCCATTGGGGAAAAATAATAATAATAATAATAATAATAATAATAACAATTACAATAGGTGTCTCAGCACCTTCGGTGCTTGACCCCTAATAATACTAACAATTACAATAGGTGTCTCAGCACCTTCGGTGCTTGACCCCTAATAATACTAACAATTGCAATAGGTGTCTCAGCACCTTCGGTGCTTGACCCCTAAATATAGCTGCAAGCAGCAATTGCGGGGTCAAGCACCTTCAGCGCAATGAGCACCCAAAGCACAGCAAAAACCACACGACGCAGCAAATGCGCAAAGCGCAGAAAGCGCGCAATACAGAGCCCGAACCCGAAGCAAAGCAAAGGCAGAGCAGAACCACTGCAGTGCGGAGCAACAACAGTAAAGATGGCAAAAATATTACACGTGTGGAAAACCAGACAGGTCGAGAAGAACGTGTTAAAGGGAACACAAAGGAAATCTCAATAAGTGAAAGTAAGAGCTGGGATTCGAACCCATGCCCTCAGGTTCCCAAAGCAAGGCACTAACCGCATACGCCACTGAGTAAACGATTAAACCACTGAGTTGGTGTGTCCAAGCTATAGAATAGAGATTTAGAACTGTAAACATTGATATCCAGCAATTACCAAACGTGCAGAAATGACAAAAGAGAGCACAAATAGCTGAAATACAATGTATAGTATGAAAATCACAAAACTTAAGTGAGAAAAAAAGTTAAGACAAAAACCACTGCACATGGGATTCGGACCCATGAACTCAGGTTCCCAAAGCACAGCAGTTACCGCATGCGCCACTGAGTAAACGATTAAACCACTCAGTTGGTGTGTCCAAGCTATAGAATAGAGATTTAGAGCTGTACACATTGATATCCAGCAATTACCAAACGTGCAGAAATGACAACAGAGAGCACAAATAACTGAAATACAATGTATTGTATGAAAATCACAAAACTTAAGTGAGAAAAAAAGTTAAGACAAAAACCACTGCACATGGGATTCGAACCCATGAACTCGGGTTCCCAAAGCACAGCAGTTACCGCATGCGCCACTGAGTAAACGATTAAACCACTGAGTTGGTGTGTCCAAGCTATAGAATAGAGATTTAGAGCTGTAAACATTGATATCCAGCAATTACCAAACGTGCAGAAATGACAACAGAGAGCACAAAAAACTGAAATACAATGTATAGTATGAAAATCACAAAACTTAAGTGAGAAAAAAGTTAAGACAAAATATCACAGCCCATGGGATTCAAACCCATGACCTCAGAATCTCATGGCATGTGGTTAACCAGATGCGCAACTCAGTTAACACAGCTCAAAGGGCAGCAAAAAACAGCTTAGGTGCTGCAAGGATTGACATATGCCAATCAACACAGATGCAGAACTGACAGTGCAGAGCAGAACTAACAGAAATACAATGTATATGAGAATCAAAAAGCTCAAGTGAGATTGAAGACAAGAAGATCATTCTGTATAGTAATGCTATACAATGTAATATACAGTCACATTAATTTACTATGACAAATAGACAACGTCACAGGCACGGTCAACTTTGGAGTGGTATTTCTAAGAAAAAGAAAACAGAATATCAAAAATCTGTTCAGTCATTTCTGTGCGGATTGCTCCAAACATTATACGAGCAGTACCTGGCATAAAATAAACAAAATTTGTAAAAAGAGTAGCGAAAAAATCATCTACCATATGCTTTACAATAACACATGAACAGAATGTTGGAAAATGACAAACGAGGTATCGTTGCAATCGGCATAAACCAGTGAATACAATTTCACAAAGAAATTAATATCAGACAAAGTATTCAAAAGGTATTAGCAGTTCCATAAGAACTGTTATAGTTTATAACCCCTAGGTGGCGCTATACTCTGACTTCCAAGGTACCTTCAAGACATCATGCTGAATCTCCCTACTGATTTTTGCACGGATATGTCCAATAGTTCAAAAGATATAACAATTTATGACAAATTTCAAAATGTCGGACAGATGTGTGTGGTCAAACCCGGCATAATACACATCGACAGATGCGGCATGAGGTAAGCAATCCATAGACATCAAGATCATAATTTTCTGACAAACAGTTCAGAAGTTATGGGCAAAAATAGCCTATTTTATTATCTCATGACCCATAGGTGGCGCTGTCACCAAATTTGGCATGGACCCCAAGTTCATGGTCCACATGAAGTGTACCAAATTTCATTTCAATTGATCAAAGAATGACTGAGCTTCAGAACCATTTTTGCGTCAACCTCTTTAAGTTTGCGCATTTATTACTTTTGAACAAAGATAAATATCAAAATTCTGTTCAGTCATTTCTATGCGGCTTACTCCAAAGATCATCTGTGCCAAATCTCATAAGAATTGAACAACATTTGAAGGAGGAGTAGCGAAAAAATGGAATACTGTACATTTCAAAATGGCCGCTACTGTAATGGGTGGAGTTTTACTGTAAGGTATGAAAAGCAACAAGCATGAGGAGAGCAATCACGTGTACTAAGTAGAATTTTCATAGATCAAGCGGATCAGAAGTTATAACCCTTTGAACATTGAATTTTTGCACTGCTGGTGGCGCTATAGAGTTAGTACTAGAGACCCCATTTTTGGTCACATGACTTTTTAAGACCACCACTACAACTGTGCCAAATTTCATCATTTTCCTATGTACGGTTCATAGGGCTGCCATAGACGCCTATGGCTAAGAAGAAGAAGAAGCAGAATAATAATAATAATACTAACAATTCCAATAGGTGTCTCAGCACCTTCGGTGCTTGACCCCTAAATATAGCTGCAAGCAGCAATTGCGGGGCCAAGCACCTTCAGCGCAATGAGCACCCAAAGCACAGCAAAAACCACACGACACAGCAAATGTGCAAAGCGCAGAAAGCGAAAAATACAGAGCCCGAAACCGAAGCAAAGCAAATGCAGAGCAGGACCACTGCAGTGCGGAGCAACAACAGTAAAGATGGCAACAATATAACACGTGTGGAAAACCAAACAGGTCGAGAAGAACGTGTTAAAGGAAACGCAAAAGGAAATCTCAATAAGTGAAAGTAAGAGCTGGGATTTGAACCCATGACCTCAGGTTCCCAAAGCATGGAGCTTACCGTATGCGCCACTGAGTAAACGATAAAATCACTGAGTTGGTGTGTCCAAGCTATAGAATAGAGATTTAGAGATGTAAACATTGATATCCAGCAATTACCAAAAGTGCAGAAATGACAACAGAGAGCACAAATAACTGAAATACAATGTATAGTATGAAAATCACAAAACTTAAGTGAGAAAAAAGTTAAGACAAAATATCACTGCACATGGGATTTGAACCCATGACCTCAAAATCTCATGGCATGTGGTTAACCAGATGCGCAACTCAGCTAACACAGCTCAAAGGGAATCAAAAAACAGCTTAGGTGCTGCAAGGATTGACATATGCCAATCACCAAAGATGCAGAACTGACAGTGCAGCGCAGAACTAACAGAAATACAATGTATATGAGAATCAAAAAGCTCAAGTGAGATTGAAGACAAGAAGATCATTCTGTATAGTAATGCTATACAATGTAATATACAGTCACATTAATTTACTATGACAAATAGACAACGTCACAGGCACGGTCAACTTTGGAGTGGTATTTCTTAGAAAGAGAACAGAATATCAAAAATCTGTTCAGTCATTTCTGTGCGGATTGCTCCAAACATTATACAAGCAGAACCTGGCATAAAATAAACAAAATTTCTAAAAGGAGTAGCGAAAACATCATTTACCATATGCTTTACAATAATACATGAACAGAATGTTGGAAAATGACAAACGAGGTATCGTTGCAATCGGCATAAACCAGTGAATACAATTTCACAAAGAAATTAATATCAGACAAAGTATTCAGAAGTTATAAGCAGTTCCATAAGAACTGTTATAGTTTATAACCCCAAGGTGGCGCTGTACTCTGACTTCCCAGGTACCTTCAGGACATCATGTCGAAGCTCCTTACTAATTTTTGCGCGGATATGTCCAATAGTTCAAAAAATATAACAAATTATGTGAAATTTCAAAATGGCGGACAGGCGGTTCGGTCAAACCCGGCATAATACACATCGACAGATGCGGCATGAGGTAAGCAATCCATAGACATCAAGATCATAATTTTCTGACAAACAGTTCAGAAGTTATGGGCAAAAATAGCCTATTTTATTATCTCATGACCCATAGGTGGCGCTGTCACCAAATTTGGCATGGACCCCAAGTTCATGGTCCACATGAAGTGTACCAAATTTCATTTCAATTGATCAAAGAATGACTGAGCTACAGCTTCAGAACCATTTTTGCGTCAACCTCGTTAAGTTTGCGCATTTATTACTTTTGAACAAAGATAAATATCAAAATTCTGTTCAGTCATTTCTATGCGGCTTACTCCAAAGATCATCTGTGCCAAATCTCATAAGAATTGAACAACATTTGAAGGAGGAGTAGCGAAAAAATGGAATACTGTACATTTCAAAATGGCCGCTACTGTAATGGTTGGAGTTTTACTGTAAGGTATTAAAAGCAACAAGCATGAGGAGAGCAATCACGTGTACTAAGTAGAATTTTCATAGATCAAGCGGATCAGAAGTTATAACCCTTTGAACATTGAATTTTTGCACTGCTGGTGGCGCTATAGAGTTAGTACTAGAGACCCCATTTTTGGTCACATGACTTTTTAAGACCACCACTACAACTGTGCCAAATTTCATCATTTTCCTATGTACGGTTCATAGGGCTGCCATAGACGCCTATGGCTAAGAAGAAGAAGAAGCAGAATAATAAATATAGCTGCAAGCAGCAACACGGGGTCAAGCACCTTCGGCGCAATGCACACACAGCACAGCAAGCACACAAAGCACAGCAAGTTCACAATGCACAGCAAGCACACAAAGCACAGCAATTACACAAATCACAGCAGGCACACAAAGCACAGCAAGCTCACAAAGCACAGCAAGCACACAAAGCACAGCAAGCACACAAAGCACAGCAAGCACACAAAGCACAGCAAGCTCACAATGCACAGCAAGCACACAAAGCACAGCAAGCTCACAATGCACAGCAAGCACACAAAGCACAGCAATTACACAAAGCACACCAAGCTCACAAAGCACAGCAAGCACACAAAGCACAGCAAGCACGCAAAGCACAGCAAGCACACAAAGCACAGTAATCTCACAAAGCACAGCAAACTCACAAAGCACAGCAAGCACACAAAGCACAGCAAGCTCACAAAGCACAGCAAGCTCACAAAGCACAGCAAACTCACAAAGCGCAGCAAGCACACAAAGCACAGCAAGCTCACAAAGCACAGCAAGCTCACAAAGCACAGCAAGCTCACAAAGCACAGCAATCACACAAAGCACAGCAAGCACACAAAGCACAGTAAGCACACAAAGCACAGCAAGCACACAAAGCATAGCAACAAAAAAAGCACTGCAAGCACACAAAGCACAGCAAGCACAGCAAGCTCACAAAGCACAGCAAGCTCACAAAGCACAACCAGCACACAAAGCACAGCAAACTCCCAAAGCACAGCAAGCACACAAAGCACACAAAGCACAGAAAGCACAACAAGAACCACCACAATGCAGAGCAACAACAGCAAACATGGAAAAATAGAACACATTTGAACTACAGACAGGTTGAGAAGAACTGATGAGGAAGAACAAAATACCTGACTCAGGTGGGATTCAAACCCAGGAACTCAGAAGCTCAATACATATGATTAACTTCATGCGCCACTCAGATGACACAGCTCATGAGGCAGCAGAAAAGAGATTAGAAAGCTACAAGGATTAACATATGTCAAATTAGTTTATAAACCCTAGGTGGCGCTGTATTCTGACTTCTCAGGTACCTTCAGGATATCATGTCAAAGCTCCTTATCAATTTTTGCGCAGATATGTCCAATAGTTCAAAAAATATAACAATTTATGTCAAATTTCAAAATGGCGGACAGGCGGTTTAGTCAAACCTGGCATAATACACATTGACAGATGCGGCATGAGGCAAGGTATCCATAGACAGCAAGTTCATAATTTTCTGACAAACAGTTCAGTAGTTATGGGCAAAAATATCATTTTTTTAAATCTCATGACCCATAGGTGGCGCTGTCACCAAATTTGGCATGGACCCCAGGTTCATGGTCAACATTAAGTGTACCAAATTTTATTTCAATTGATCAAAGAATGACCGAGCTACAGCTTCAGAACCATTTTTGCGTCAACCTTGTTAAGTTTGCGCATTTATTACTTTTGAACAAAAATAATTATAAAAATTCTGTTCGGTCATTTCTGTGCGGATCACTCCAAAGATCATCTGTGCCAAATCTCATAAGAATTGAACCACGTTTGAAGAAGGAGTAGCGAAAAAACGAAATACTGTACATTTCAAAATGGCCGCTACTGTAATGGGTGGAGTCTTACTGTAAAGTATCAAATTCAATAAGCGGGATGAGAGCAATCACGTGTACTAAGTAGAATTTTCATAGATCAAATGGTTCACCAGTTATAACAGTTTGAACATTGAATTTTTGGACTACTGGTGGCGCTATAGAGTTACTGCTAAAGACCCCATTTTTGGTCACATGACTATTTATGACCACCTCTACAACTGTGCCAAATTTCATCATTTTCCTATGTACGGTTCATAGGGCTGCCATAGACTCCCATTGGGGAAAAATAATAATAATAATAATAAATATAGCTGCAAGCAGCGATTCGGGGCCAAGCAGATTTAGCGAAATGAGCACCCAAAGCACAGCAAACAACATAGAAGGTATCAATCACCCAATGCGCATTGAGCACCCAATCAAAAACACAAGGCGCAGCAAGTACCCAAAACGTAGCAATCACAGATCAGAACCACTGCAGTGCAGAGCAGCAACAGAAAACATGACAAAAATAGAACATATGTGAACTACAGACAGGTCAGGAAGAATAGGTGGGAAAGAACAAAACTTTAATAGAAGAAATTAACACCTGCCTCAGGCTGGATTCGAACCCATGAACTCAGGATCTCTATGCATACGACTTAACAGATGCGCCACTCAGTAGACACAGCTCAAGGGTCAGCAGAAAAGAGCTTACATGCCAAAGATTTCAGAAGTTATAAGCAATTCGATAAGAACTGTTATAGTTTATAACCCCTAGGTGGCGCTGTACTCTGATTTCCTCAGGACATCATGCCGAAGCTCCCTACCGATGTTTGCGCCGATATATCCGATACTTCAAAAGTTATAGCAAATTATCACAAATTTCAAAATGGCGGACAGACGGTTCGGTCAATCCCGGCATAATACACATCGACAGATGCGGCATGAGCCAAGGAATCCGTAGACACCAAGATCATAATTTTCTGACAAACGATTCAGAAGTTATGCGCAAAAATAGCCTTTTTTCCTATCTCATGACCTATAGGTGGCGCTGTCACCAAATTTGGCATGGACCCCCAGTTCATAGTCGACATGAAGCGTACCAAATTTCATCTCGATTGATCAAAGAATGACCGAGATACAGCTTCAGAACCAATTTTGCGTCAATCTCGTTAAGTTCACGCATTAATTACTTTTAAATAAAGAAAAATATCAAAATTCTGTTCAGTCATTTCTATGCGGCTCACTCCAAAGATCACATGTGACAAATCTCATAAGAATTGAACCAAATTTGAAGGAGGAGTAGCGAAAAAACGAAATACTGTACATTTCAAAATGGCCGCTACTGTAATGGGTGGAGTCTTACTGTAAGGTATTAAAAACAATAAGCATGAGGAGAGCAATCACGTGTACTAAGTAGAATTTTCATAGAGCAAATGGATCATGAGTTATAACCATTTGAACATTGAATTTTTGAGATGATGGTGGCGCTATAGAGTCACTGCTAGAGACCCCATTTTTGGCCAAATGACTATTTATGACCACCACTACAACTGTGCCAAATTTCATCATTTTCCTATATACGGTTCATAGGGCTGCCATATACTCCCATTGGGGAAGATTAAGAAGAATAATAATACTAACAGAAACAATAGGTGCCACAGCACCATAGGTGCTTGGCCCCTAAATATAGCTGCAAGCAGCGATTCGGGGCCAAGCAGATTTAGCGAAATGAGCACCCAAAGCACAGCAAACAACATAGAAGGTATCAATCACCCAATGCGCATTGAGCACCCAATCAAAAACACAAGGCGCAGCAAGTACCCAAAACGTAGCAATCACAGATCAGAACCACTGCAGTGCAGAGCAGCAACAGAAAACATGACAAAAATAGAACATATGTGAACTACAGACAGGTCAGGAAGAATAGGTGGGAAAGAACAAAACTTTAATAGAAGAAATTAACACCTGCCTCAGGCTGGATTCAAACCCATGAACTCAGGATCTCTATGCATACGACTTAACAGATGCGCCACTCAGTAGACACAGCTCAAGGGTCAGCAGAAAAGAGCTTACATGCCAAAGAATTCAGAAGTTATAAGCAATTCGATAAGAACTGTTATAGTTTATAACCCCTAGGTGGCGCTGTACTCTGATTTCCTCAGGACATCATGCCGAAGCTCCCTACCGATGTTTGCGCCGATATATCCGATACTTCAAAAGTTATAGCAAATTATCACAAATTTCAAAATGGCGGACAGACGGTTCGGTCAATCCCGGCATAATACACATCGACAGATGCGGCATGAGCCAAGGAATCCGTAGACACCAAGATCATAATTTTCTGACAAACGATTCAGAAGTTATGCGCAAAAATAGCCTTTTTTCCTATCTCATGACCCATAGGTGGCGCTGTCACCAAATTTGGCATGGACCCCCATTTCATGGTCGACATGAAGCGTACCAAATTTCATCTCGATTGATCAAAGAATGACCGAGATACAGCTTCAGAACCAATTTTGCGTCGATCTCGTTAAGTTCACGCATTAATTACTTTTAAATAAAGAAAAATATCAAAATTCTGTTCAGTCATTTCTATGCGGCTCACTCCAAAGATCACATGTGCCAAATCTCATGAGAATTGAACCAAATTTGAAGGAGGAGTAGCGAAAAAACAAAATACTGTACATTTCAAAATGGCCGCTACTGTAATGGGTGGAGTCTTACTGTAAGGTATTAAAAACAACAAGCATGAGGAGAGCAATCACGTGTACTAAGTAGAATTTTCATAGAGCAAATGGATCATGAGTTATAACCATTTGAACATTGAATTTTTGAGATGATGGTGGCGCTATAGAGTTACTGCTAGAGACCCCATTTTTGGCCAAATGACTATTTATGACCACCACTACAACTGTGCCAAATTTCATCATTTTCCTATATACGGTTCATAGGGCTGCCATAGACTCCCATTGGGGAAGATTAAGAAGAATAATAATACTAACAGAAACAATAGGTGCCACAGCACCATAGGTGCTTGGCCCCTAAATATAGCTGCAAGCAGCAACACGGGGTCAAGCACCTTCGGCGCAATGCACACACAGCACAGCAAGCACACAAAGCACGGCAAGTTCACAATGCACAGCAAGCACACAAAGCACAGCAATTACACAAATCACAGCAGGCACACAAAGCACAGCAAGCTCACAAAGCACAGCAAGCACAAAAAGCACAGCAAGCACACAAAGCACAGCAAGCACACAAAGCACAGCAAGCTCACAATGCACAGCAAGCACACAAAGCACAGCAAGCTCACAATGCACAGCAAGCACACAAAGCACAGCAATTACACAAAGCACAGCAAGCTCACAAAGCACAGCAAGCACGCAAAGCACAGCAAGCACGCAAAGCACAGCAAGCACACAAAGCACAGTAATCTCACAAAGCACAGCAATTACACAAAGCACAGCAAGCTCACAAAGCACAGCAAGCACACAAAGCACAGCAAGCACGCAAAGCACAGCAAGCACACAAAGCACAGTAATCTCACAAAGCACAGCAAACTCACAAAGCACAGCAAGCACACAAAGCACAGCAAGCTCACAAAGCACAGCAAGCTCACAAAGCACAGCAAACTCACAAAGCGCAGCAAGCACACAAAGCACAGCAAGCTCACAAAGCACAGCAAGCTCACAAAGCACAGCAAACTCACAAAGCACAGCAAGCTCACAATGCACAGCAAGCACACAAAGCACAGCAAGCTCACAATGCACAGCAAGCACACAAAGCACAGCAATTACACAAAGCACAGCAAGCTCACAAAGCACAGCAAGCACACAAAGCACAGCAAGCACGCAAAGCACAGCAAGCACACAAAGCACAGTAATCTCACAAAGCACAGCAAACTCACAAAGCACAGCAAGCACACAAAGCACAGCAAGCTCACAAAGCACAGCAAGCTCACAAAGCACAGCAAACTCACAAAGCGCAGCAAGCACACAAAGCACAGCAAGCTCACAAAGCACAGCAAACTCACAAAGCACAGCAAGCTCACAAAGCACAGCAAGCACACAAAGCACAGTAAGCACACAAAGCACAGCAAGCACACAAAGCATAGCAACAAAAAAAGCACTGCAAGCACAGCAAGCTCACAAAGCACAGCAAGCTCACAAAGCACAACCAGCACACAAAGCACAGCAACCTCCCAAAGCACAGCAAGCACACAAAGCACAGAAAGCACAGCAAGAACCACCACAATGCAGAGCAACAACAGCAAACATGGAAAAATAGAACACATTTGAACTACAGACAGGTTGAGAAGAACTGATGAGGAAGAACAAAATACCTGACTCAGGTGGGATTCAAACCCAGAAACTCAGAATCTCAATACATATGATTAACTTGATGCGCCACTCAGATGACACAGCTCATGAGGCAGCAGAAAAGAGATTAGAAAGCTACAAGGATTAACATATGTCAAATTAGTGTATAAACCCTAGGTGGCGCTGTACTCTGACTTCTCAGGTACCTTCAGGATATCATGTCAAAGCTCCTTATCAATTTTTGCACAGATATGTCCAATAGTTCAAAAAATATAACAATTTATGTCAAATTTCAAAATGGCGGACAGGCGGTTCAGTCAAACCTGGCATAATTCACATCGACAGATGCGGCATGAGGTAAGCAATCCATAGACATCAAGATCATAATTTTCTGACAAACAGTTCAGAAGTTATGGGCAAAAATAGCCTATTTTATTATCTCATAACCCATAGGTGGCGCTGTCACCAAATTTGGCATGGACCCCAAGTTCATGGTCGACATGAAGTGTACCAAATTTCATTTCAATTGATCAAAGAATGACCGAGCTACAGCTTCAGAACCATTTTTGCATCAACCTTGTTAAGTTTGCGCATTTATTACTTTTGAACAAAGATAAATATCAAAATTCTGTTCGGTCATTTCTATGCGGCTCACTCCAAAGATCATCTGTGCCAAATCTCATAAGAATTGAACCGCATTTGAAGGAGGAGTAGCGAAAAAACGAAATACTGTACATTTCAAAATGGCTGCTACTGTAATGGGTGGAGTCTTACTGTAAAGTATCAAATTCAATAAGCGGGATGAGAGCAATCACGTGTACTAAGTAGAATTTTCATAGATCAAATGGTTCACCAGTTATAACAGTTTGAACATTGAATTTTTGGACTACTGGTGGCGCTATAGAGTTACTGCTAAAGACCCCATTTTTGGTCACATGACTATTTATGACCACCTCTACAACTGTGCCAAATTTCATCATTTTCCTATGTACGGTTCATAGGGCTGCCATAGACTCCCATTGGGGAAAAATAATAATAATAATAATAATAATAATAATAATACTAACAATTACAATAGGTGTCTCAGCACCTTCGGTGCTTGACCCCTAAATATAGCTGCAAGCAGCGATTCGGGGCCAAGCACCTTTAGCGCAATGAGCACCCAAAGCACAGCAAGCAACATAGAAGGTATCAATCACCCAATGCTCACTGACCACCCAAGGTGCATCAAGAACACAAAGCGCAGCAAGTACCCAAAGCGTTGCAATGACAGAGCAGAACCACCGCAGTGCAGAGCAGCAACAGAAAACATGGCAAAAATAGAACATATGTGAACTACAGACAGGTCAAGAAGAATAGGTGGGAAAGAACAAAACTTTAATAGAAGAAATTAACACCTGCCTCAGGTGGGATTCGAACCCATGAGGTCAGGATCTCTATGCATACGACTTAATGGATGCGCCACTCAGCAGACACAGCTCAAGGGGCAGCAGGAAAGAGATTACAGAAATGCAAGCATTGACATATGCCAATCACCAAAGATGTAGAAATGACACCGCAGAGCAGAAATCACAGAAATACAATGTATATGAGAATCAAAAAGCTCAAGTGAGATTGAAGACAAGAAGAACATTCCGTAGAGTAACGCTATAAAATGTAATATAAAGTAATTAACTATGACAAATAGACAACATCACAGGGACGATCAACTTTACAGAGGTTTTTCTCAAAAAATTCCTAGGTGCAAGAAAAATCTGTTCAGTCATTTCTGTGCGGATTGCTCCAAACATTATACGAGCAGAACCTGGCATAAAATAAACAAAATTTGTAAAAGGAGTAGCGAAAAAATCATTTACCATATGCCTTACAATAACACATGAACAGAATGATGGAAAATGACAAACGAGGTATCGTTGCAATCGGCATAAACCAGTGAATACAATTTCACAAAGAAAATTAATATCCGACAAAGTATTCAGAAGTTATGAGCAGTTCTATAAGAACTGTTATAGTTTATAACCCCTAGGTGGCGCTGTATTCTGACTTCCCAGATACAATCAGGACATCATGCCAAAGCTTACTACCGATTTTTGCGCCAATATATCCAATACTTCAAAAGTTATAACAATTTATGACAAATTTCAAAATGGCGGACAGGCGGTTCGGTCAAACCCGGCATAATACACATTGACAGATGCGGCATGAGGTAAGGAATCCGTAGACACCAAGATCATAATTTTCTGACAAACGATTCAGAAGTTATGCGCAAAAATAGCCTTTTTTACTATCTCATGACCCATAGGTGGCGCTGTCACCAAATTTGGCATGGACCCCCATTTCATGGTCGACATGAAGCGTACCAAATTTCATCTCGATTGATCAAAGAATGACCGAGATACAGCTTCAGAACCAATTTTGCGTCAATCTCGTTAAGTTCACGCATGAATTACTTTTAAATAAAGAAAAATATCAAAATTCTGTTCAGTCATTTCTATGCGGCTCACTCCAAAGATCACATGTGCCAAATCTCATAAGAATTGAACCAAATTTGAAGGAGGAGTAGCGAAAAAACGAAATACTGTACATTTCAAAATGGCCGCTACTGTAATGGGTGGAGTCTTACTGTAAAGTATCAAATTCAATAAGTGGGATGAGAGCAATCACGTGTACTAAGTAGAATTTTCATAGATCAAATGGTTCACCAATTATAACAGTTTGAACATTGAATTTTTGCACTGCTGGTGGCGCTATAGAGTTACTGCTAGAGACCCCATTTTTGGTCACATGACTTTTTAGGACCACCACTACAACTGTGCCAAATTTCATCACTCTACTACTTACGGTTCATAGGGCTGCCATAGACTCCCATTGGACAAGAGTAAGAATAATAATAATAATACTAACAATTGCAATAGGTGTCTCAGCACCTTCGGTGCTTGACCCCTAATAATAATAATAATAATAATACTAACAATTACAATAGGTGTCTCAGCACCTTCGGTGCTTGACCCCTAAATATAGCTGCAAGCAGCGATACGGGGTCAAGCACCTTCAGCGCAATGAGCACCCAAAGCACAGCAAAAACGGCACGACGCAGCAAATGCGCAAAGCGCAGAAAGCGCGCAATACAGAGCCCGAACCCGAAGCAAAGCAAATGCAGAGCAGAACCACTGCAGTGCGGAGCAACAACAGTAAATATGGCAAAAATATAATATCAGACAAAGTATTCAGAAGTTATAAGCAGTTCCATAAGAACTGTTATAGTTTATAACCCCTAGGTGGCGCTGTACTCTGACTTCCCAGGTACCTTCAGGACATCATGTCGAAGCTCCTTACTAATTTTTGCGCGGATATGTCCAATATTTCCAAAAATATAACAAATTATGTGAAATTTCAAAATGGCGGACAGGCGGTTCGGTCAAACCCGGCATAATACACATCGACAGATGCGGCATGAGGTAAGCAATCCATAGACATCAAGATCATAATTTTCTGACAAACAGTTCAGAAGTTATGGCCAAAAATAGCCTATTTTATTATCTCATGACCCATAGGTGGCGCTGTCACCAAATTTGGCATGGACCCCAAGTTCATGGTCCACATGAAGTGTACCAAATTTCATTTCAATTGATCAAAGAATGACTGAGCTACAGCTTCAGAACCATTTTTGCTTCAACCTCGTTAAGTTTGCGCATTTATTACTTTTGAACAAAGATAAATATCAAAATTCTGTTCAGTCATTTCTATGCGGCTTACTCCAAAGATCATCTGTGCCAAATCTCATAAGAATTGAACAACATTTGAAGGAGGAGTAGCGAAAAAATGGAATACTGTACATTTCAAAATGGCCGCTACTGTAATGGGTGGAGTTTTACTGTAAGGTATTAAAAGCAACAAGCATGAGGAGAGCAATCACGTGTACTAAGTAGAATTTTTATAGATCAAGCGGATCAGAAGTTATAACCCTTTGAACATTGAATTTTTGCACTGCTGGTGGCGCTATAGAGTTAGTACTAGAGACCCCATTTCTTATGATGAGAAATGTCGTTTAAAGGCATTTCCAGCTCAGAAAAGCATTTTTCAAACAGATTTCAACATTTCAGGTTGGATTTTGACTTTTCATGCAAAAGTGCCCAATTCGGCCTAAGATGCCTTCAAAAGCATTCTTATGATGAGAAATGTCGTTTAAAGGCATTTCCAGCTCAGAAAAGCATTTTTCAAGCGATTTCAACATTTCAGGTTGGATTGTGACTTTTCATGCAAAAGTGCCCAATTCGGCCTAAAATGCCTTCAGGAGCATTCTTATGATGAGAAATGTCATTTAAAGGCATTTCCAGCTCAGAAAAGCATTTTTCAAGCGATTTCAACATTTCAGATTGGATTTTGACTTTTCATGCAAAAGTGCCCAATTCGGCCTAAAATGCCATCAGGAGCATTCTTATGATGAGAAATGTCGTTTAAAGGCATTTCCAGCTCAGAAAAGCATTTTTCAAGCGATTTCAACATTTCAGGTTGGATTGTGACTTTTCATGCAAAAGTGCCCAAATCAGCCTAAAATGCCTTCAAAAGCATTCTTATGATGAGAAATGTCGTTTAAAGGCATTTCCAGCTCAGAAAAGCATTTTTCAAACAGATTTCAACATTTCAGGTTGGATTGTGACTTTTCATGCAAACGTCCCCAATTCGGCCTAAAATGCCTTCAGGAGCATTCTTATGATGAGAAATGTCGTTTAAAGGCATTTCCAGCTCAGAAAAGCATTTTTCAAGCGATTTCAGCATTTCAGGTTGGATTGTGACTTTTCATGCAAAAGTGCCCAATTCGGCCTAAAATGCCTTCAAAAGCATTCTAATGATGAGAAATGTCGTTTAAAGGCATTTCCAGCTCAGAAAAGCATTTTTCAAGCGATTTCAGCATTTCAGGTTGGATTGTGACTTTTCATGCAAAAGTGCCCAATTCGGCCTAAAATGCCTTCAGGAGCATTCTTATGATGAGAAATGTCGTTTAAAGGCATTTCCAACTCAGAAAAGCATTTTTCAAGCGATTTCAGCATTTCAGGTTGGATTGTGACTTTTCATGCAAAAGTGCCCAATTCGGCCTAAAATGCCTTCAGGAGCATTCTTATGATGAGAAATGTCGTTTAAAGGCATTTCCAGCTCAGAAAAGCATTTTTCAAGCGATTTCAACATTTCAGGTTGGATTGTGACTTTTCATTCAAAAGTGCACAATTCGGCCTAAAATGCCTTCTGGAGCATTCTTATGATGAGAAATGTCGTTTAAAGGCATTTCCAGCTCAGAAAAGCATTTTTCAAACAGATTTCAACATTTCAGGTTGGATTTTGACTTTTCATGCAAAAGTGCCCAATTCGGCCTAAAATGCCTTCAGGAGCATTCTTATGATGAGAAATGTCGTTTAAAGGCATTTCCAGCTCAGAAAAGCATTTTTCAAACGATTTCAAAATTTCAGGTTGGATGTTGACTTTTCATGCAAAAGTGCCAAATTCGGCCTAAAATGCCTTCAGGAGCATTCTTATGATGAGAAATGTCGTTTAAAGGCATTTCCAGCTCAGAAAAGCATTTTTCAAGCGATTTCAGCATTTCAGGTTGGATTGTGACTTTTCATGCAAAAGTGCCCAATTCGGCCTAAAATGCCTTCAGGAGCATTCTTATGATGAGAAATGTCGTTTAAAGGCATTTCCAGCTCAGAAAAGCATTTTTCAAGCGATTTCAACATTTCAGGTTGGATTGTGACTTTTCATGCAAAAGTGCCCAATTCGGCCTAAAATGCCTTCAGGAGCATTCTTATGATGAGAAATGTCGTTTAAAGGCATTTCCAGCTCAGAAAAGCATTTTTCAAGCGATTTCAACATTTCAGGTTGGATTGTGACTTTTCATGCAAAAGTGCCCAATTCGGCCTAAAATGCCTTCAGGAGCATTCTTATGATGAGAAATGTCGTTTAAAGGCATTTCCAGCTCAGAAAAGCATTTTTCAAACGATTTCAACATTTCAGGTTGGATTTTGACTTTTCATGCAAAAGTGCCCAATTCGGCCTAAAATGCCTTCAGGAGCATTCTTATGATGAGAAATGTCGTTTAAAGGCATTTCCAGCTCAGAAAAGCATTTTTCAAGCGATTTCAACATTTCAGGTTGGATTTTGACTTTTCATGCAAAAGTGCCCAATTCGGCCTAAAATGCCTTCAGGAGCATTCTTATGATGAGAAATGTCGTTTAAAGGCATTTCCAGCTCAGAAAAGCATTTTTCAAGCGATTTCAACATTTCAGGTTGGATTTTGACTTTTCATGCAAAAGTGCCCAATTCGGCCTAAAATGCCTTCAGGAGCATTCGTATGATGAGAAATGTCGTTTAAAGGCATTTCCAGCTCAGAAAAGCATTTTCAAGCGATTTCAACATTTCAGGTTGGATTTTGACTTTTCATGCAAAAGTGCCCACTTCGGCCTAAAATGCCTTCAGGAGCATTCTTATGATGAGAAATGTCGTTTAAAGGCATTTCCAGCTCAGAAAAGCATTTTTCAAGCGATTTCAGCATTTCAGGTTGGATTTTGACTTTTCATGCAAAAGTGCCCAATTCGGCCTAAAATGCCTTCAAAAGCATTCTTATGATGAGAAATGTCGTTTAAAGGCATTTCCAGCTCAGAAAAGCATTTTTCAAGCGATTTCAACATTTCACGTTGGATTTTGACTTTTCATGCAAAAGTGCCCAATTCGGCCTAAAATGCCTTCAGGAGCATTCTTATGATGAGAAATGTCGTTTAAAGGCATTTCCAGCTCAGAAAAGCATTTTTCAAGCGATTTCAGCATTTCAGGTTGGATTGTGACTTTTCATGCAAAAGTGCCCAATTCGGCCTAAAATGCATACAGGAACATTCTTATGATGAGAAATGTCGTTTAAAGGCATTTCCAGCTCAGAAAAGCATTTTTCAAGCGATTTCAGCATTTCAGGTTGGATTGTGACTTTTCATGCAAAAGTGCCCAATTCGGCCTAAAATGCCTTCAGGAGCATTCTTATGATGAGAAATGTCGTTTAAAGGCATTTCCAGCTCAGAAAAGCATTTTTCAAGCGATTTCAACATTTCAGGTTGGATTTTGACTTTTCATGCAAAAGTGCCCAATTCGGCCTAAAATGCCTTCAAAAGCATTCTTATGATGAGAGATGTCGTTTAAAGGCATTTCCAGCTCAGAAAATCATTTTTCAAGCGATTTCAACATTTCAGATTGGATTTTGACTTTTCATGCAAAAGTGCCCAATTCGGCCTAAAATGCCTTCAAAAGCATTCTTATGATGAGAAATGTCGTTTAAAGGCATTTCCAGCTCAGAAAAGCATTTTTCAGGCGATTTCAGCATTTCAGGTTGGATTGTGACTTTTCATGCAAAAGTGCCCAATTCGGCCTAAAATGCCTTCAGGAGCATTCTTATGATGAGAAATGTCGTTTAAAAGGCATTTCCAGCTCAGAAAAGCATTTTTCAAGCGATTTCAACATTTCAGGTTGGATTGTGACTTTTCATGCAAAAGTGCCCAATTCGGCCTAAAATGCCTTCAGGAGCATTCTTATGATGAGAAATGTCGTTTAAAGGCATTTCCAGCTCAGAAAAGCATTTTTCAAGCGATTTCAACATTTCAGGTTGGATTTTGACTTTTCATGCAAAAGTGCCCAATTCGGCCTAAAATGCCTTCAAAAGCATTCTTATGATGAGAGATGTCGTTTAAAGGCATTTCCAGCTCAGAAAAGCATTTTTCAAGCGATTTCAACATTTCAGATTGGATTTTGACTTTTCATGCAAAAGTGCCCAATTCGGCCTAAAATGCCTTCAAAAGCATTCTAATGATGAGAAATGTCGTTTAAAGGCATTTCCAGCTCAGAAAAGCATTTTTCAGGCGATTTCAGCATTTCAGGTTGGATTGTGACTTTTCATGCAAAAGTGCCCAATTCGGCCTAAAATGCCTTCAGGAGCATTCTTATGATGAGAAATGTCGTTTAAAGGCATTTCCAGCTCAGAAAAGCATTTTTCAAGCGATTTCAGCATTTCAGGTTGGATTGTGACTTTTCATGCAAAAGTGCCCAATTCGGCCTAAAATGCCTTCAGGAGCATTCTTATGATGAGAAATGTCGTTTAAAGGCATTTCCAGCTCAGAAAAGCATTTTTCAAGCGATTTCAACATTTCAGGTTGGATTGTGACTTTTCATGCAAAAGTGCCCAATTCGGCCTAAAATGCCTTCAGAAGCATTCTTATGATGAGAAATGTCGTTTAAAGGCATTAACAGCTCAGAAAAGCATTTTTCAAGCGATTTCAACATTTCAGGTTGGATTTTGACTTTTCATGCAAAAGTGCCCAATTCGGCCTAAAATGCCTTCAGAAGCATTCTTATTATGAGAAATGTCGTTTAAAGGCATTTCCAGCTCAGAAAAGCATTTTTCAAGCGATTTCAACATTTTAGGTTGGATTTTGACTTTTCATGCAAAAGTGCCCACTTCGGCCTAAAATGCCTTCAGGAGCATTCTTATGATGAGAAATGTCGTTTAAAGGCATTTCCAGCTCAGAAAAACATTTTTCAAGCGATTTCAACATTTCAGGTTGGATTTTGACTTTTCATGCAAAAGTGCCCAATTCGGCCTAAAATGCCTTCAGGAGCATTCTTATGATGAGAAATGTCGTTTAAAGGCATTTCCAGCTCAGAAAAGCATTTTTCAAGCGATTTCAACATTTCAGGTTGGATTTTGACTTTTCATGCAAAAGTGCCCAATTCGGCCTAAAATGCCTTCAAAAGCATTCTTATGATGAGAAATGTCGTTTAAAGGCATTTCCAGCTCAGAAAAGCATTTTTCAAGCGATTTCAACATTTCAGATTGGATTTTGACTTTTCATGCAAAAGTGCCCAATTCGGCCTAAAATGCCTTCAAAAGCATTCTTATGATGAGAAATGTCGTTTAAAGGCATTTCCAGCTCAGAAAAGCATTTTTCAAGCGATTTCAACATTTCAGGTTGGATTTTGACTTTTCATGCAAAAGTGCCCAATTCGGCCTAAAATGCCTTCAAAAGCATTCTTATGATGAGAAATGTCGTTTAAAGGCATTTCCAGCTCAGAAAAGCATTTTTCAAGCGATTTCAGCATTTCAGATTGGATTTTGACTTTTCATGCAAAAGTGCCAAATTCGGCCTAAAATGCCTTCAGGAGCATTCTTATGATGAGAAATGTCGTTTAAAGGCATTTCCAGCTCAGAAAAGCATTTTTCAAGCGATTTCAGCATTTCAGGTTGGATTGTGACTTTTCATGCAAAAGTGCCCAATTCGGCCTAAAATGCCTTCAGGAGCATTCTTATGATGAGAAATGTCGTTTAAAGGCATTTCCAGCTCAGAAAAGCATTTTTCAAGCGATTTCAACATTTCAGGTTGGATTGTGACTTTTCATGCAAAAGTGCCCAATTCGGCCTAAAATGCCTTCAGGAGCATTCTTATGATGAGAAATGTCGTTTAAAGGCATTTCCAGCTCAGAAAAGCATTTTTCAAGCGATTTCAACATTTCAGGTTGGATTGTGACTTTTCATGCAAAAGTGCCCAATTCGGCCTAAAATGCCTTCAGGAGCATTCTTATGATGAGAAATGTCGTTTAAAGGCATTTCCAGCTCAGAAAAGCATTTTTCAAACGATTTCAACATTTCAGGTTGGATTTTGACTTTTCATGCAAAAGTGCCCAATTCGGCCTAAAATGCCTTCAGGAGCATTCTTATGATGAGAAATGTCGTTTAAAGGCATTTCCAGCTCAGAAAAGCATTTTTCAAGCGATTTCAACATTTCAGGTTGGATTTTGACTTTTCATGCAAAAGTGCCCAATTCGGCCTAAAATGCCTTCAGGAGCATTCTTATGATGAGAAATGTCGTTTAAAGGCATTTCCAGCTCAGAAAAGCATTTTTCAAGCGATTTCAACATTTCAGGTTGGATTTTGACTTTTCATGCAAAAGTGCCCAATTCGGCCTAAAATGCCTTCAGGAGCATTCGTATGATGAGAAATGTCGTTTAAAGGCATTTCCAGCTCAGAAAAGCATTTTCAAGCGATTTCAACATTTCAGGTTGGATTTTGACTTTTCATGCAAAAGTGCCCACTTCGGCCTAAAATGCCTTCAGGAGCATTCTTATGATGAGAAATGTCGTTTAAAGGCATTTCCAGCTCAGAAAAGCATTTTTCAAGCGATTTCAACATTTCAGGTTGGATTTTGACTTTTCATGCAAAAGTGCCCAATTCGGCCTAAAATGCCTTCAAAAGCATTCCTATGATGAGAAATGTCGTTTAAAGGCATTTCCAGCTCAGAAAAGCATTTTTCAAGCGATTTCAACATTTCAGGTTGGATTTTGACTTTTCATGCAAAAGTGCCCAATTCGGCCTAAAATGCCTTCAAAAGCATTCCTATGATGAGAAATGTCGTTTAAAGGCATTTCCAGCTCAGAAAAGCATTTTTCAAGCGATTTCAACATTTCAGATTGGATTTTGATTTTTCATGCAAAAGTGCCCAATTCGGCCTAAAATGCCTTCAGGAGCATTCTTATGATGAGAAATGTCGTTTAAAGGCATTTCCAGCTCAGAAAAGCATTTTTCAAGCGATTTCAGCATTTCAGGTTGGATTTTGACTTTTCATGCAAAAGTGCCCAATTCGGCCTAAAATGCCTTCAAAAGCATTCTTATGATGAGAAATGTCGTTTAAAGGCATTTCCAGCTCAGAAAAGCATTTTTCAAGCGATTTCAACATTTCAGATTGGATTTTGACTTTTCATGCAAAAGTGCCAAATTCGGCCTAAAATGCCTTCAGGAGCATTCTTATGATGAGAAATGTCGTTTAAAGGCATTTCCAGCTCAGAAAAGCATTTTTCAAGCGATTTCAGCATTTCAGGTTGGATTGTGACTTTTCATGCAAAAGTGCCCAATTCGGCCTAAAATGCCTTCAGGAGCATTCTTATGATGAGAAATGTCGTTTAAAGGCATTTCCAGCTCAGAAAAGCATTTTTCAAGCGATTTCAACATTTCAGGTTGGATTGTGACTTTTCATGCTAAAGTGCCCAATTCGGCCTAAAATGCCTTCAGGAGCATTCTTATGATGAGAAATGTCGTTTAAAGGCATTTCCAGCTCAGAAAAGCATTTTTCAAACGATTTCAAAATTTCAGGTTGGATGTTGACTTTTCATGCAAAAGTGCCCAATTCGGCCTAAAATGCCTTCAGGAGCATTCTTATGATGAGAAATGTCGTTTAAAAGGCATTTCCAGCTCAGAAAAGCATTTTTCAAACGATTTCAACATTTCAGGTTGGATTTTGACTTTTCATGCAAAAGTGCCCAATTCGGCCTAAAATGCCTTCAGGAGCATTCTTATGATGAGAAATGTCGTTTAAAGGCATTTCCAGCTCAGAAAAGCATTTTTCAAGCGATTTCAACATTTCAGGTTGGATTTTGACTTTTCATGCAAAAGTGCCCAATTCGGCCTAAAATGCCTTCAGAAGCATTCTTATGATGAGAAATGTCGTTTAAAGGTATTTCCAGCTCAGAAAAGCATTTTTCAAGCGATTTCAGCATTTCAGGTTGGATTGTGACTTTTCATGCAAAAGTGCCCAATTCGGCCTAAAATGCCTTCAGGAGCATTCTTATGATGAGAAATGTCGTTTAAAGGCATTTCCAGCTCAGAAAAGCATTTTTCAAGCGATTTCAGCATTTCAGGTTGGATTTTGACTTTTCATGCAAAAGTGCCCAATTCGGCCTAAAATGCCTTCAAAAGCATTCTTATGATGAGAAATGTCGTTTAAAGGCATTTCCAGCTCAGAAAAGCATTTTTCAAGCGATTTCAACATTTCAGATTGGATTTTGACTTTTCATGCAAAAGTGCCAAATTCGGCCTAAAATGCCTTCAGGAGCATTCTTATGATGAGAAATGTCGTTTAAAGGCATTTCCAGCTCAGAAAAGCATTTTTCAAGCGATTTCAGCATTTCAGGTTGGATTGTGACTTTTCATGCAAAAGTGCCCAATTCGGCCTAAAATGCCTTCAGGAGCATTCTTATGATGAGAAATGTCGTTTAAAGGCATTTCCAGCTCAGAAAAGCATTTTTCAAGCGATTTCAACATTTCAGGTTGGATTGTGACTTTTCATGCAAAAGTGCCCAATTCGGCCTAAAATGCCTTCAGGAGCATTCTTATGATGAGAAATGTCGTTTAAAGGCATTTCCAGCTCAGAAAAGCATTTTTCAAGCGATTTCAGCATTTCAGGTTGGATTGTGACTTTTCATGCAAAAGTGCCTAATTCGGCCTAAAATGCCTTCAGGAGCATTCTTATGATGAGAAATGTCGTTTAAAGGCATTTCCAGCTCAGAAAAGCATTTTTCAAGCGATTTCAGCATTTCAGGTTGGATTGTGACTTTTCATGCAAAAGTGCCCAATTCGGCCTAAAATGCCTTCAGGAGCATTCTTATGATGAGAAATGTCGTTTAAAGGCATTTCCAGCTCAGAAAAACATTTTTCAAGCGATTTCAGCATTTCAGGTTGGATTTTGACTTTTCATGCAAAAGTGCCCAATTCGGCCTAAAATGCCTTAAAAAGCATTCTTATGATGAGAAATGTCGTTTAAAGGCATTTCCAGCTCAGAAAAGCATTTTTCAAGCGATTTCAACATTTCAGATTGGATTTTGACTTTTCATGCAAAAGTGCCAAATTCGGCCTAAAATGCCTTCAGGAGCATTCTTATGATGAGAAATGTCGTTTAAAGGCATTTCCAGCTCAGAAAAGCATTTTTCAAGCGATTTCAGCATTTCAGGTTGGATTTTGACTTTTCATGCAAAAGTGCCCAATTCGGCCTAAAATGCCTTAAAAAGCATTCTTATGATGAGAAATGTCGTTTAAAGGCATTTCCAGCTCAGAAAAGCATTTTTCAAGCGATTTCAACATTTCAGATTGGATTTTGACTTTTCATGCAAAAGTGCCAAATTCGGCCTAAAATGCCTTCAGGAGCATTCTTATGATGAGAAATGTCGTTTAAAGGCATTTCCAGCTCAGAAAAGCATTTTTCAAGCGATTTCAGCATTTCAGGTTGGATTGTGACTTTTCATGCAAAAGTGCCCAATTCGGCCTAAAATGCCTTCAGGAGCATTCTTATGATGAGAAATGTCGTTTAAAGGCATTTCCAGCTCAGAAAAGCATTTTTCAAGCGATTTCAACATTTCAGGTTGGATTGTGACTTTTCATGCAAAAGTGCCCAATTCGGCCTAAAATGCCTTCAGAAGCATTCTTATGATGAGAAATGTCGTTTAAAGGCATTAACAGCTCAGAAAAGCATTTTTCAAGCGATTTCAACATTTCAAGTTGGATTTTGACTTTTCATGCAAAAGTGCCCAATTCGGCCTAAAATGCCTTCAGAAGCATTCTTATGATGAGAAATGTCGTTTAAAGTCATTTCCAGCTCAGAAAAGCATTTTTCAAGCGATTTCAACATTTTAGGTTGGATTTTGACTTTTCATGCAAAAGTGCCCAATTCGGCCTAAAATGCCTTCAGGAGCATTCTTATGATGAGAAATGTCGTTTAAAGGCATTTCCAGCTCAGAAAAGCATTTTTCAAGCGATTTCAGCATTTCAGGTTGGATTGTGACTCTTCATGCAAAAGTGCCCAATTCGGCCTAAAATGCCTTCAGGAGCATTCTTATGATGAGAAATGTCGTTTAAAGGCATTTCCAGCTCAGAAAAGCATTTTTCAAGCGATTTCAGCATTTCAGGTTGGATTGTGACTTTTCATGCAAAAGTGCCCAATTCGGCCTAAAATGCCTTCAGAAGCATTCTTATGATGAGAAATGTCGTTTAAAGGCATTTCCAGCTCAGAAAAGCATTTTTCAAGCGATTTCAACATTTTAGGTTGGATTTTGACTTTTCATGCAAAAGTGCCCACTTCGGCCTAAAATGCCTTCAGGAGCATTCTTATGATGAGAAATGTCGTTTAAAGGCATTTCCAGCTCAGAAAAGCATTTTTCAAGCGATTTCAATATTTCAGGTTGGATTTTGACTTTTCATGCAAAAGTGCCCAATTGGGCCTAAAATGCCTTCAGGAGCATTCTCATGATGAGAAATGTCGTTTAAAGGCATTTCCAGCTCAGAAAAGCATTTTTCAAGCGATTTCAACATTTCAGGTTGGATTTTGACTTTTCATGCAAAAGTGCCCAATTCGGCCTAAAATGCCTTCAGGAGCATTCTTATGATGAGAAATGTCGTTTAAAGGCATTTCCAGCTCAGAAAAGCATTTTTCAAGCGATTTCAGCATTTCAGGTTGGATTGTGACTTTTCATGCAAAAGTGCCCAATTCGGCCTAAAATGCCTTCAGGAGCATTCTTATGATGAGAAATGTCGTTTAAAGGCATTTCCAGCTCAGAAAAGCATTTTTCAAGCGATTTCAGCATTTCAGGTTGGATTGTGACTTTTCATGCAAAAGTGCCCAATTCGGCCTAAAATGCCTTCAGGAGCATTCTTATGATGAGAAATGTCGTTTAAAGGCATTTCCAGCTCAGAAAAGCATTTTTCAAGCGATTTCAGCATTTCAGGTTGGATTTTGACTTTTCATGCAAAAGTGCCCAATTCGGCCTAAAATGCCTTAAAAAGCATTCTTATGATGTGAAATGTCGTTTAAAGGCATTTCCAGCTCAGAAAAGCATTTTTCAAGCGATTTCAACATTTCAGATTGGATTTTGACTTTTCATGCAAAAGTGCCAAATTCGGCCTAAAATGCCTTCAGGAGCATTCTTATGATGAGAAATGTCGTTTAAAGGCATTTCCAGCTCAGAAAAGCATTTTTCAAGCGATTTCAACATTTCAGATTGGATTTTGACTTTTCATGCAAAAGTGCCAAATTCGGCCTAAAATGCCTTCAGGAGCATTCTTATGATGAGAAATGTCGTTTAAAGGCATTTCCAGCTCAGAAAAGCATTTTTCAAGCGATTTCAGCATTTCAGGTTGGATTGTGACTTTTCATGCAAAAGTGCCCAATTCGGCCTAAAATGCCTTCAGGAGCATTCTTATGATGAGAAATGTCGTTTAAAGGCATTTCCAGCTCAGAAAAGCATTTTTCAAGCGATTTCAACATTTCAGGTTGGATTGTGACTTTTCATGCAAAAGTGCCCAATTCGGCCTAAAATGCCTTCAGAAGCATTCTTATGATGAGAAATGTCGTTTAAAGGCATTAACAGCTCAGAAAAGCATTTTTCAAGCGATTTCAACATTTCAAGTTGGATTTTGACTTTTCATGCAAAAGTGCCCAATTCGGCCTAAAATGCCTTCAGAAGCATTCTTATGATGAGAAATGTCGTTTAAAGTCATTTCCAGCTCAGAAAAGCATTTTTCAAGCGATTTCAACATTTTAGGTTGGATTTTGACTTTTCATGCAAAAGTGCCCAATTCGGCCTAAAATGCCTTCAGGAGCATTCTTATGATGAGAAATGTCGTTTAAAGGCATTTCCAGCTCAGAAAAGCATTTTTCAAGCGATTTCAGCATTTCAGGTTGGATTGTGACTCTTCATGCAAAAGTGCCCAATTCGGCCTAAAATGCCTTCAGGAGCATTCTTATGATGAGAAATGTCGTTTAAAGGCATTTCCAGCTCAGAAAAGCATTTTTCAAGCGATTTCAGCATTTCAGGTTGGATTGTGACTTTTCATGCAAAAGTGCCCAATTCGGCCTAAAATGCCTTCAGAAGCATTCTTATGATGAGAAATGTCGTTTAAAGGCATTTCCAGCTCAGAAAAGCATTTTTCAAGCGATTTCAACATTTTAGGTTGGATTTTGACTTTTCATGCAAAAGTGCCCACTTCGGCCTAAAATGCCTTCAGGAGCATTCTTATGATGAGAAATGTCGTTTAAAGGCATTTCCAGCTCAGAAAAGCATTTTTCAAGCGATTTCAATATTTCAGGTTGGATTTTGACTTTTCATGCAAAAGTGCCCAATTGGGCCTAAAATGCCTTCAGGAGCATTCTCATGATGAGAAATGTCGTTTAAAGGCATTTCCAGCTCAGAAAAGCATTTTTCAAGCGATTTCAACATTTCAGGTTGGATTTTGACTTTTCATGCAAAAGTGCCCAATTCGGCCTAAAATGCCTTCAGGAGCATTCTTATGATGAGAAATGTCGTTTAAAGGCATTTCCAGCTCAGAAAAGCATTTTTCAAGCGATTTCAGCATTTCAGGTTGGATTGTGACTTTTCATGCAAAAGTGCCCAATTCGGCCTAAAATGCCTTCAGGAGCATTCTTATGATGAGAAATGTCGTTTAAAGGCATTTCCAGCTCAGAAAAGCATTTTTCAAGCGATTTCAGCATTTCAGGTTGGATTGTGACTTTTCATGCAAAAGTGCCCAATTCGGCCTAAAATGCCTTCAGGAGCATTCTTATGATGAGAAATGTCGTTTAAAGGCATTTCCAGCTCAGAAAAGCATTTTTCAAGCGATTTCAGCATTTCAGGTTGGATTTTGACTTTTCATGCAAAAGTGCCCAATTCGGCCTAAAATGCCTTAAAAAGCATTCTTATGATGTGAAATGTCGTTTAAAGGCATTTCCAGCTCAGAAAAGCATTTTTCAAGCGATTTCAACATTTCAGATTGGATTTTGACTTTTCATGCAAAAGTGCCAAATTCGGCCTAAAATGCCTTCAGGAGCATTCTTATGATGAGAAATGTCGTTTAAAGGCATTTCCAGCTCAGAAAAGCATTTTTCAAGCGATTTCAGCATTTCAGGTTGGATTGTGACTTTTCATGCAAAAGTGCCCAATTCGGCCTAAAATGCCTTCAGGAGCATTCTTATGATGAGAAATGTCGTTTAAAGGCATTTCCAGCTCAGAAAAGCATTTTTCAAGCGATTTCAACATTTCAGGTTGGATTGTGACTTTTCATGCAAAAGTGCCCAATTCGGCCTAAAATGCCTTCAGAAGCATTCTTATGATGAGAAATGTCGTTTAAAGGCATTAACAGCTCAGAAAAGCATTTTTCAAGCGATTTCAACATTTCAGGTTGGATTTTGACTTTTCATGCAAAAGTGCCCAATTCGGCCTAAAATGCCTTCAGAAGCATTCTTATGATGAGAAATGTCGTTTAAAGGCATTTCCAGCTCAGAAAAGCATTTTTCAAGCGATTTCAACATTTTAGGTTGGATTTTGACTTTTCATGCAAAAGTGCCCACTTCGGCCTAAAATGCCTTCAGGAGCATTCTTATGATGAGAAATGTCGTTTAAAGGCATTTCCAGCTCAGAAAAACATTTTTCAAGCGATTTCAACATTTCAGGTTGGATTTTGACTTTTCATGCAAAAGTGCCCAATTCGGCCTAAAATGCTTTCAGAAGCATTCTTATGATGAGAAATGTCGTTTAAAGGCATTAACAGCTCAGAAAAGCATTTTTCAAGCGATTTCAACATTTTAGGTTGGATTTTGACTTTTCATGCAAAAGTGCCCACTTCGGCCTAAAATGCCTTCAGGAGCATTCTTATGATGAGAAATGTCGTTTAAAGGCATTTCCAGCTCAGAAAAACATTTTTCAAGCGATTTCAACATTTCAGGTTGGATTTTGACTTTTCATGCAAAAGTGCCCAATTCGGCCTAAAATGCCTTCAGGAGCATTCTTATGATGAGAAATGTCGTTTAAAGGCATTTCCAGCTCAGAAAAACATTTTTCAAGCGATTTCAACATTTCAGGTTGGATTTTGACTTTTCATGCAAAAGTGCCCAATTCGGCCTAAAATGCCTTCAAAAGCATTCTTATGATGAGAAATGTCGTTTAAAGGCATTTCCAGCTCAGAAAAGCATTTTTCAAGCGATTTCAACATTTCAGATTGGATTTTGACTTTTCATGCAAAAGTGCCCAATTCGGCCTAAAATGCCTTCAAAAGCATTCTTATGATGAGAAATGTCGTTTAAAGGCATTTCCAGCTCAGAAAAGCATTTTTCAAGCGATTTCAACATTTCAGGTTGGATTTTGACTTTTCATGCAAAAGTGCCCAATTCGGCCTAAAATGCCTTCAAAAGCATTCTTATGATGAGAAATGTCGTTTAAAGGCATTTCCAGCTCAGAAAAGCATTTTTCAAGCGATTTCAGCATTTCAGATTGGATTTTGACTTTTCATGCAAAAGTGCCAAATTCGGCCTAAAATGCCTTCAGGAGCATTCTTATGATGAGAAATGTCGTTTAAAGGCATTTCCAGCTCAGAAAAGCATTTTTCAAGCGATTTCAGCATTTCAGGTTGGATTGTGACTTTTCATGCAAAAGTGCCCAATTCGGCCTAAAATGCCTTCAGGAGCATTCTTATGATGAGAAATGTCGTTTAAAGGCATTTCCAGCTCAGAAAAGCATTTTTCAAGCGATTTCAACATTTCAGGTTGGATTGTGACTTTTCATGCAAAAGTGCCCAATTCGGCCTAAAATGCCTTCAGGAGCATTCTTATGATGAGAAATGTCGTTTAAAGGCATTTCCAGCTCAGAAAAGCATTTTTCAAGCGATTTCAACATTTCAGGTTGGATTGTGACTTTTCATGCAAAAGTGCCCAATTCGGCCTAAAATGCCTTCAGGAGCATTCTTATGATGAGAAATGTCGTTTAAAGGCATTTCCAGCTCAGAAAAGCATTTTTCAAACGATTTCAACATTTCAGGTTGGATTTTGACTTTTCATGCAAAAGTGCCCAATTCGGCCTAAAATGCCTTCAGGAGCATTCTTATGATGAGAAATGTCGTTTAAAGGCATTTCCAGCTCAGAAAAGCATTTTTCAAGCGATTTCAACATTTCAGGTTGGATTTTGACTTTTCATGCAAAAGTGCCCAATTCGGCCTAAAATGCCTTCAGGAGCATTCTTATGATGAGAAATGTCGTTTAAAGGCATTTCCAGCTCAGAAAAGCATTTTTCAAGCGATTTCAACATTTCAGGTTGGATTTTGACTTTTCATGCAAAAGTGCCCAATTCGGCCTAAAATGCCTTCAGGAGCATTCGTATGATGAGAAATGTCGTTTAAAGGCATTTCCAGCTCAGAAAAGCATTTTCAAGCGATTTCAACATTTCAGGTTGGATTTTGACTTTTCATGCAAAAGTGCCCACTTCGGCCTAAAATGCCTTCAGGAGCATTCTTATGATGAGAAATGTCGTTTAAAGGCATTTCCAGCTCAGAAAAGCATTTTTCAAGCGATTTCAACATTTCAGGTTGGATTTTGACTTTTCATGCAAAAGTGCCCAATTCGGCCTAAAATGCCTTCAAAAGCATTCCTATGATGAGAAATGTCGTTTAAAGGCATTTCCAGCTCAGAAAAGCATTTTTCAAGCGATTTCAACATTTCAGGTTGGATTTTGACTTTTCATGCAAAAGTGCCCAATTCGGCCTAAAATGCCTTCAAAAGCATTCCTATGATGAGAAATGTCGTTTAAAGGCATTTCCAGCTCAGAAAAGCATTTTTCAAGCGATTTCAACATTTCAGATTGGATTTTGACTTTTCATGCAAAAGTGCCCAATTCGGCCTAAAATGCCTTCAGGAGCATTCTTATGATGAGAAATGTCGTTTAAAGGCATTTCCAGCTCAGAAAAGCATTTTTCAAGCGATTTCAGCATTTCAGGTTGGATTTTGACTTTTCATGCAAAAGTGCCCAATTCGGCCTAAAATGCCTTCAAAAGCATTCTTATGATGAGAAATGTCGTTTAAAGGCATTTCCAGCTCAGAAAAGCATTTTTCAAGCGATTTCAACATTTCAGATTGGATTTTGACTTTTTATGCAAAAGTGCCAAATTCGGCCTAAAATGCCTTCAGGAGCATTCTTATGATGAGAAATGTCGTTTAAAGGCATTTCCAGCTCAGAAAAGCATTTTTCAAACGATTTCAGCATTTCAGGTTGGATTGTGACTTTTCATGCAAAAGTGCCCAATTCGGCCTAAAATGCCTTCAGGAGCATTCTTATGATGAGAAATGTCGTTTAAAGGCATTTCCAGCTCAGAAAAGCATTTTTCAAGCGATTTCAACATTTCAGATTGGATTTTGACTTTTCATGCAAAAGTGCCAAATTCGGCCTAAAATGCCTTCAGGAGCATTCTTATGATGAGAAATGTCGTTTAAAGGCATTTCCAGCTCAGAAAAGCATTTTTCAAGCGATTTAAGCATTTCAGGTTGGATTGTGACTTTTCATGCAAAAGTGCCCAATTCGGCCTAAAATGCCTTCAGGAGCATTCTTATGATGAGAAATGTCGTTTAAAGGCATTTCCAGCTTAGAAAAGCATTTTTCAAGCGATTTCAACATTTCAGGTTGGATTGTGACTTTTCATGCAAAAGTGCCCAATTCGGCCTAAAATGCCTTCAGAAGCATTCTTATGATGAGAAATGTCGTTTAAAGGCATTAACAGCTCAGAAAAGCATTTTTCAAGCGATTTCAACATTTCAGGTTGGATTTTGACTTTTCATGCAAAAGTGCCCAATTCGGCCTAAAATGCCTTCAGAAGCATTCTTATGATGAGAAATGTCGTTTAAAGGCATTTCCAGCTCAGAAAAGCATTTTTCAAGCGATTTCAACATTTTAGGTTGGATTTTGACTTTTCATGCAAAAGTGCCCACTTCGGCCTAAAATGCCTTCAGGAGCATTCTTATGATGAGAAATGTCGTTTAAAGGCATTTCCAGCTCAGAAAAACATTTTTCAAGCGATTTCAACATTTCAGGTTGGATTTTGACTTTTCATGCAAAAGTGCCCAATTCGGCCTAAAATGCCTTCAGGAGCATTCTTATGATGAGAAATGTCGTTTAAAGGCATTTCCAGCTCAGAAAAGCATTTTTCAAGCGATTTCAACATTTCAGGTTGGATTTTGACTTTTCATGCAAAAGTGCCCAATTCGGCCTAAAATGCCTTCAAAAGCATTCTTATGATGAGAAATGTCGTTTAAAGGCATTTCCAGCTCAGAAAAGCATTTTTCAAGCGATTTCAACATTTCAGATTGGATTTTGACTTTTCATGCAAAAGTGCCCAATTCGGCCTAAAATGCCTTCAAAAGCATTCTTATGATGAGAAATGTCGTTTAAAGGCATTTCCAGCTCAGAAAAGCATTTTTCAAGCGATTTCAACATTTCAGGTTGGATTTTGACTTTTCATGCAAAAGTGCCCAATTCGGCCTAAAATGCCTTCAAAAGCATTCTTATGATGAGAAATGTCGTTTAAAGGCATTTCCAGCTCAGAAAAGCATTTTTCAAGCGATTTCAGCATTTCAGATTGGATTTTGACTTTTCATGCAAAAGTGCCAAATTCGGCCTAAAATGCCTTCAGGAGCATTCTTATGATGAGAAATGTCGTTTAAAGGCATTTCCAGCTCAGAAAAGCATTTTTCAAGCGATTTCAGCATTTCAGGTTGGATTGTGACTTTTCATGCAAAAGTGCCCAATTCGGCCTAAAATGCCTTCAGGAGCATTCTTATGATGAGAAATGTCGTTTAAAGGCATTTCCAGCTCAGAAAAGCATTTTTCAAGCGATTTCAACATTTCAGGTTGGATTGTGACTTTTCATGCAAAAGTGCCCAATTCGGCCTAAAATGCCTTCAGGAGCATTCTCATGATGAGAAATGTCGTTTAAAGGCATTTCCAGCTCAGAAAAGCATTTTTCAAGCGATTTCAACATTTCAGGTTGGATTGTGACTTTTCATGCAAAAGTGCCCAATTCGGCCTAAAATGCCTTCAGGAGCATTCTTATGATGAGAAATGTCGTTTAAAGGCATTTCCAGCTCAGAAAAGCATTTTTCAAACGATTTCAACATTTCAGGTTGGATTTTGACTTTTCATGCAAAAGTGCCCAATTCGGCCTAAAATGCCTTCAGGAGCATTCTTATGATGAGAAATGTCGTTTAAAGGCATTTCCAGCTCAGAAAAGCATTTTTCAAGCGATTTCAACATTTCAGGTTGGATTTTGACTTTTCATGCAAAAGTGCCCAATTCGGCCTAAAATGCCTTCAGGAGCATTCTTATGATGAGAAATGTCGTTTAAAGGCATTTCCAGCTCAGAAAAGCATTTTTCAAGCGATTTCAACATTTCAGGTTGGATTTTGACTTTTCATGCAAAAGTGCCCAATTCGGCCTAAAATGCCTTCAGGAGCATTCGTATGATGAGAAATGTCGTTTAAAGGCATTTCCAGCTCAGAAAAGCATTTTCAAGCGATTTCAACATTTCAGGTTGGATTTTGACTTTTCATGCAAAAGTGCCCACTTCGGCCTAAAATGCCTTCAGGAGCATTCTTATGATGAGAAATGTCGTTTAAAGGCATTTCCAGCTCAGAAAAGCATTTTTCAAGCGATTTCAACATTTCAGGTTGGATTTTGACTTTTCATGCAAAAGTGCCCAATTCGGCCTAAAATGCCTTCAAAAGCATTCCTATGATGAGAAATGTCGTTTAAAGGCATTTCCAGCTCAGAAAAGCATTTTTCAAGCGATTTCAACATTTCAGGTTGGATTTTGACTTTTCATGCAAAAGTGCCCAATTCGGCCTAAAATGCCTTCAAAAGCATTCCTATGATGAGAAATGTCGTTTAAAGGCATTTCCAGCTCAGAAAAGCATTTTTCAAGCGATTTCAGCATTTCAGGTTGGATTTTGACTTTTCATGCAAAAGTGCCCAATTCGGCCTAAAATGCCTTCAAAAGCATTCTTATGATGAGAAATGTCGTTTAAAGGCATTTCCAGCTCAGAAAAGCATTTTTCAAGCGATTTCAACATTTCAGATTGGATTTTGACTTTTCATGCAAAAGTGCCAAATTCGGCCTAAAATGCCTTCAGGAGCATTCTTATGATGAGAAATGTCGTTTAAAGGCATTTCCAGCTCAGAAAAGCATTTTTCAAGCGATTTCAGCATTTCAGGTTGGATTGTGACTTTTCATGCAAAAGTGCCCAATTCGGCCTAAAATGCCTTCAGAAGCATTCTTATGATGAGAAATGTCGTTTAAAGGCATTTCCAGCTCAGAAAAGCATTTTTCAAGCGATTTCAGCATTTCAGGTTGGATTGTGACTTTTCATGCAAAAGTGCCCAATTCGGCCTAAAATGCCTTCAGGAGCATTCTTATGATGAGAAATGTCGTTTAAAGGCATTTCCAGCTCAGAAAAGCATTTTTCAAGCGATTTCAGCATTTCAGGTTGGATTTTGACTTTTCATGCAAAAGTGCCCAATTCGGCCTAAAATGCCTTCAAAAGCATTCTTATGATGAGAAATGTCGTTTAAAGGCATTTCCAGCTCAGAAAAGCATTTTTCAAGCGATTTCAACATTTCAGATTGGATTTTGACTTTTCATGCAAAAGTGCCAAATTCGGCCTAAAATGCCTTCAGGAGCATTCTTATGATGAGAAATGTCGTTTAAAGGCATTTCCAGCTCAGAAAAGCATTTTTCAAGCGATTTCAGCATTTCAGGTTGGATTGTGACTTTTCATGCAAAAGTGCCCAATTCGGCCTAAAATGCCTTCAGGAGCATTCTTATGATGAGAAATGTCGTTTAAAGGCATTTCCAGCTCAGAAAAGCATTTTTCAAGCGATTTCAACATTTCAGGTTGGATTGTGACTTTTCATGCAAAAGTGCCCAATTCGGCCTAAAATGCCTTCAGGAGCATTCTTATGATGAGAAATGTCGTTTAAAGGCATTTCCAGCTCAGAAAAGCATTTTTCAAACGATTTCAAAATTTCAGGTTGGATGTTGACTTTTCATGCAAAAGTGCCCAATTCGGCCTAAAATGCCTTCAGGAGCATTCTTATGATGAGAAATGTCGTTTAAAGGCATTTCCAGCTCAGAAAAGCATTTTTCAAACGATTTCAACATTTCAGGTTGGATTTTGACTTTTCATGCAAAAGTGCCCAATTCGGCCTAAAATGCCTTCAGGAGCATTCTTATGGTGAGAAATGTCGTTTAAAGGCATTTCCAGCTCAGAAAAGCATTTTTCAAGCGATTTCAACATTTCAGGTTGGATTTTGACTTTTCATGCAAAAGTGCCCAATTCGGCCTAAAATGCCTTCAGAAGCATTCTTATGATGAGAAATGTCGTTTAACGGCATTTCCAGCTCAGAAAAGCATTTTTCAAGCGATTTCAACATTTTAGGTTGGATTTTGACTTTTCATGCAAAAGTGCCCACTTCGGCCTAAAATGCCTTCAGGAGCATTCTTATGATGAGAAATGTCGTTTAAAGGCATTTCCAGCTCAGAAAAGCATTTTTCAAGCGATTTCAACATTTCAGGTTGGATTTGACTTTTCATGCAAAAGTGCCCAATGCGGCCTAAAATGCCTTCAGGAGCATTCTTATGATGAGAAATGTCGTTTAAAGGCATTTCCAGCTCAGAAAAGCATTTTTCAAGCGATTTCAACATTTCAGGTTGGATTTTGACTTTTCATGCAAAAGTGCCCAATTCGGCCTAAAATGCCTTCAAAAGCATTCTTATGATGAGAAATGTCGTTTAAAGGCATTTCCACCTCAGAAAAGCATTTTTCAAGCGATTTCAACATTTCAGATTGGATTTTGACTTTTCATGCAAAAGTGCCCAATTCGGCCTAAAATGCCTTCAAAAGCATTCTTATGATGAGAAATGTCGTTTAAAGGCATTTCCAGCTCAGAAAAGCATTTTTCAAGCGATTTCAACATTTCAGATTGGATTTTGACTTTTCATGCAAAAGTGCCCAATTCGGCCTTAAATGCCTTCAAAAGCATTCTTATGATGAGAAATGTCGTTTAAAGGCATTTCCAGCTCAGAAAAGCATTTTTCAAGCGATTTCAGCATTTCAGGTTGGATTTTGACTTTTCATGCAAAAGTGCCCAATTCGGCCTAAAATGCCTTCAAAAGCATTCTTATGATGAGAAATGTCGTTTAAAGGCATTTCCAGCTCAGAAAAGCATTTTTCAAGCGATTTCAACATTTCACGTTGGATTTTGACTTTTCATGCAAAAGTGCCCAATTCGGCCTAAAATGCCTTCAGGAGCATTCTTATGATGAGAAATGTCGTTTAAAGGCATTTCCAGCTCAGAAAAGCATTTTTCAAGCGATTTCAGCATTTCAGGTTGGATTGTGACTTTTCATGCAAAAGTGCCCATTTCGGCCTAAAATGCATACAGGAACATTCTTATGATGAGAAATGTCGTTTAAAGGCATTTCCAGCTCAGAAAAGCATTTTTCAAGCGATTTCAGCATTTCAGGTTGGATTGTGACTTTTCATGCAAAAGTGCCCACTTCGGCCTAAAATGCCTTCAGGAGCATTCTTATGATGAGAAATGTGGTTTTAAGGCATTTCCAGCTCAGAAAAGCATTTTTCAAGCGATTTCAACATTTCAGGTTGGATTTTGACTTTTCATGCAAAAGTGCCCAATTCGGCCTAAAATGCCTTCAAAAGCATTCCTATGATGAGAAATGTCGTTTAAAGGCATTTCCAGCTCAGAAAAGCATTTTTCAAGCGATTTCAACATTTCAGGTTGGATTTTGACTTTTCATGCAAAAGTGCCCAATTCGGCCTAAAATGCCTTCAAAAGCATTCCTATGATGAGAAATGTCGTTTAAAGGCATTTCCAGCTCAGAAAAGCATTTTTCAAGCGATTTCAACATTTCAGATTGGATTTTGACTTTTCATGCAAAAGTGCCCAATTCGGCCTAAAATGCCTTCAGGAGCATTCTTATGATGAGAAATGTCGTTTAAAGGCATTTCCAGCTCAGAAAAGCATTTTTCAAGCGATTTCAGCATTTCAGGTTGGATTTTGACTTTTCATGCAAAAGTGCCCAATTCGGCCTAAAATGCCTTCAAAAGCATTCTTATGATGAGAAATGTCGTTTAAAGGCATTTCCAGCTCAGAAAAGCATTTTTCAAGCGATTTCAACATTTCAGATTGGATTTTGACTTTTTATGCAAAAGTGCCAAATTCGGCCTAAAATGCCTTCAGGAGCATTCTTATGATGAGAAATGTCGTTTAAAGGCATTTCCAGCTCAGAAAAGCATTTTTCAAGCGATTTCAGCATTTCAGGTTGGATTGTGACTTTTCATGCAAAAGTGCCCAATTCGGCCTAAAATGCCTTCAGGAGCATTCTTATGATGAGAAATGTCGTTTAAAGGCATTTCCAGCTCAGAAAAGCATTTTTCAAGCGATTTCAACATTTCAGATTGGATTTTGACTTTTCATGCAAAAGTGCCAAATTCGGCCTAAAATGCCTTCAGGAGCATTCTTATGATGAGAAATGTCGTTTAAAGGCATTTCCAGCTCAGAAAAGCATTTTTCAAGCGATTTAAGCATTTCAGGTTGGATTGTGACTTTTCATGCAAAAGTGCCCAATTCGGCCTAAAATGCCTTCAGGAGCATTCTTATGATGAGAAATGTCGTTTAAAGGCATTTCCAGCTCAGAAAAGCATTTTTCAAGCGATTTCAACATTTCAGGTTGGATTGTGACTTTTCATGCAAAAGTGCCCAATTCGGCCTAAAATGCCTTCAGAAGCATTCTTATGATGAGAAATGTCGTTTAAAGGCATTAACAGCTCAGAAAAGCATTTTTCAAGCGATTTCAACATTTCAGGTTGGATTTTGACTTTTCATGCAAAAGTGCCCAATTCGGCCTAAAATGCCTTCAGAAGCATTCTTATGATGAGAAATGTCGTTTAAAGGCATTTCCAGCTCAGAAAAGCATTTTTCAAGCGATTTCAACATTTTAGGTTGGATTTTGACTTTTCATGCAAAAGTGCCCACTTCGGCCTAAAATGCCTTCAGGAGCATTCTTATGATGAGAAATGTCGTTTAAAGGCATTTCCAGCTCAGAAAAGCATTTTTCAAGCGATTTCAACATTTCAGGTTGGATTTTGACTTTTCATGCAAAAGTGCCCAATTCGGCCTAAAATGCCTTCAGGAGCATTCTTATGATGAGAAATGTCGTTTAAAAGGCATTTCCAGCTCAGAAAAGCATTTTTCAAGCGATTTCAACATTTCAGGTTGGATTTTGACTTTTCATGCAAAAGTGCCCAATTCGGCCTAAAATGCCTTCAAAAGCATTCTTATGATGAGAAATGTCGTTTAAAGGCATTTCCAGCTCAGAAAAGCATTTTTCAAGCGATTTCAACATTTCAGATTGGATTTTGACTTTTCATGCAAAAGTGCCCAATTCGGCCTAAAATGCCTTCAAAAGCATTCTTATGATGAGAAATGTCGTTTAAAGGCATTTCCAGCTCAGAAAAGCATTTTTCAAGCGATTTCAACATTTCAGGTTGGATTTTGACTTTTCATGCAAAAGTGCCCAATTCGGCCTAAAATGCCTTCAAAAGCATTCTTATGATGAGAAATGTCGTTTAAAGGCATTTCCAGCTCAGAAAAGCATTTTTCAAGCGATTTCAGCATTTCAGATTGGATTTTGACTTTTCATGCAAAAGTGCCAAATTCGGCCTAAAATGCCTTCAGGAGCATTCTTATGATGAGAAATGTCGTTTAAAGGCATTTCCAGCTCAGAAAAGCATTTTTCAAGCGATTTCAGCATTTCAGGTTGGATTGTGACTTTTCATGCAAAAGTGCCCAATTCGGCCTAAAATGCCTTCAGGAGCATTCTTATGATGAGAAATGTCGTTTAAAGGCATTTCCAGCTCAGAAAAGCATTTTTCAAGCGATTTCAACATTTCAGGTTGGATTGTGACTTTTCATGCAAAAGTGCCCAATTCGGCCTAAAATGCCTTCAGGAGCATTCTCATGATGAGAAATGTCGTTTAAAGGCATTTCCAGCTCAGAAAAGCATTTTTCAAGCGATTTCAACATTTCAGGTTGGATTGTGACTTTTCATGCAAAAGTGCCCAATTCGGCCTAAAATGCCTTCAGGAGCATTCTTATGATGAGAAATGTCGTTTAAAGGCATTTCCAGCTCAGAAAAGCATTTTTCAAACGATTTCAACATTTCAGGTTGGATTTTGACTTTTCATGCAAAAGTGCCCAATTCGGCCTAAAATGCCTTCAGGAGCATTCTTATGATGAGAAATGTCGTTTAAAAGGCATTTCCAGCTCAGAAAAGCATTTTTCAAGCGATTTCAACATTTCAGGTTGGATTTTGACTTTTCATGCAAAAGTGCCCAATTCGGCCTAAAATGCCTTCAGGAGCATTCTTATGATGAGAAATGTCGTTTAAAGGCATTTCCAGCTCAGAAAAGCATTTTTCAAGCGATTTCAACATTTCAGGTTGGATTTTGACTTTTCATGCAAAAGTGCCCAATTCGGCCTAAAATGCCTTCAGGAGCATTCGTATGATGAGAAATGTCGTTTAAAAGGCATTTCCAGCTCAGAAAAGCATTTTCAAGCGATTTCAACATTTCAGGTTGGATTTTGACTTTTCATGCAAAAGTGCCCACTTCGGCCTAAAATGCCTTCAGGAGCATTCTTATGATGAGAAATGTCGTTTAAAAGGCATTTCCAGCTCAGAAAAGCATTTTTCAAGCGATTTCAACATTTCAGGTTGGATTTTGACTTTTCATGCAAAAGTGCCCAATTCGGCCTAAAATGCCTTCAAAAGCATTCCTATGATGAGAAATGTCGTTTAAAGGCATTTCCAGCTCAGAAAAGCATTTTTCAAGCGATTTCAACATTTCAGATTGGATTTTGACTTTTCATGCA